>NW_028186912.1:3098446-3172991 GCF_003343005.1 Rhea americana
CGCCGCCCCCGGCCCCGCCGCGGGGGGAGCGGCGCCGCCGGCCCCAGCTCCCGCTTCCCACCCGAGCGCTGCCGCAGAACTTGGGGCCATTACCAAATGCAGCCATATTTTCTTCTTTTCTTTTTCCCTTTCCCTCTCCCCGCAAGTGGCCGTCTGAATGCTGCCGTTACCCCCTTCCCCTCGGAAAAGCCGTCCTCGCAACAGCCCGCTTCCAGCAGCGGCTTTCTGGACGTGTTGCGGGCCGGCGGGTGTGTGGCTCAGCCCGGAGGAGCGGTGCTTCTAGACGGGCAGCAGAGACCCACAGTCTGCAGGCCCCAGAAGTACAAAGCGGTTCCCGTACCTGATGCTGCCTGGGCGCGAGTGACTCCAGGGACCGATGGTCTCAGAAAACATCKACAGTTACCAAAACAAAGGCTGGATTCCTCCTGATTGCCCTCTGAAAGTTAGACATCCGCTCCYTGATACTCACTGAGGCCCACTCAGGAGAGAAGTACAATCGCCTCCTAAAAGTGCTTTATCCTCACCTAAAATGGGATAAAGCAGTCYGAGATAAATCAGCCTCTCAGAGCTRTTCCTCTCACTTCACTGTCGGGAGCCAGGCCCTGGCTTACACTAAGCATCTTATTCATGTGGCTACAGTACAGTGGGAGAAACTTCACTGTGGTCTAGGGAARGATATAAACTTTCATAACCTGGTTTATAAGATAACCTCTGGCCCCTGGCTGCAGAGTCGCTTCCTCTGTAGGCAGCTCCTTCCATCACCGACCGCTCAGGTTCCCTGCCTGTTCCTCCAAAACATTGTTGCGGTCAAGTGCTTGCCTGGATAGAGGAACAGAGCAGTCCCGTTAGACTCTGTACCTCCTTTTATGGGACACTGGACCCATTATAACTAAAACATTTCAGATTATCACTACTAAGTTTTTTTGTCTTACAAGAGAGTGCCTAGAGGCATCCGCAAAGATTGAAACATCGTTGYTGCAGATGTTGGTACATGACACTGTGTCTGCCTATAGCACTTGCTGTTTTTAATGTGAGTAGTTCCTCCAAAYAAATACACCATGGAGAGCAAGGTCTTGGCTGATACAGTGCGGTGCGTTTAGATGCTGCATCCAAACCAGACTATTTTTCTAAGCTGCTCTCCCACTGAAGGTTGTAGGCTGCAGACAAGCATTTTTACAGCCATGTCAGGTAGCTGAGATGACACGGTGATAAAGAGCAGCGGCGCTTATTCGTCACCAGAGCTGACACTGCTGGTAGGACAAAGGCAAGTGCGCAGATACAAAAGAACTAGTAGCAGGTTTCCTAGAGTTGGCAAGGTATCCACGGGTACAGAGTGTTGCTCTTAGGATACCWATGTTCTGCTGAGCATGACTGTGACTTTTGCGTTTTCTTGCTGAGCCTGGCAGCTTCCACGACGTTGTTCAGATGGGCCCAAACTAATACGGGTGCAGATGCCTACCTAGAAGCAATGTCCACTCCCCCGTGGCCATGTCCTGTATAACACCCCTTCCCCCCAATAGTCTATATTATATTTGTAGATATCCTCAAGACTTGCCACGTAGTGCTGGTTGGACCTTGAAGCCAACTTTCAAGGTATTCTTCCACTGCAATACATAGCTTTGGGACATGCATTTATTTCAATCACCAGTAAGCATCTGGTCTCTGGAGTGTGGAAGGGGCTCTCCAAGGGGATTTGCTAACTGGTTGCAAAAGAAAGACATAAAGGTAAAACATTTACTCACCTCACAATCACAGCAGGTTAAATAAATTACTTCAAGAAATGCGTGCCAGTGTACAGAATGAGTTACATGCGCTTTTTAGCACTTCCTTATTTTAAGGAAAAATGAAAACCTATATAACTGTGGAAAAATGCCTGTGGATTTGAAAAGGTGAAATGAATATGCTGTGTCAAAGAAAAAAAGTCCTTGCATGCAGTTAACTAATACAGATATACTTAAAATTGCCTGCTGAGTAGTCCTTTACTTTGTGTTGTGCTGTAGAAGAACATGCAGCTAGAAGGTACGATAGTGAACTATTACAGCCAAACTGTGTTGTGATGGGAGATGTTTCCCACATTAGACCCCCTAAGGACAAGAGGCTGCCTTTGGAAGAAAATAGTCTTGCACTAAACTCTTCAAGGGATGCAGACCTCTACCTCCATGTATTCACAAGCATATGCTGCTTCATCTGAGATGGGAGTCAGACAGGAAAAGGTGCTTTACGTCATGGATACGTCTCTAAGGAGGCTGCAGATTCCCAGCTCCGTGGTCAGTGTTCGCACTGTAACTTGCTCTGGTAGAATCTCACTCAAGCAGTTTTGTTTATCATCACCTGAAAACCCATTTATATTCTGCAATATGGAGCGTACCACCAGTTCCTCTGCCGGAGGAAACGCGGAGATGTGCTGTATAAAGCTGACTCAGTGTCATGTGACTGTCGGTGTTTGAAAGCGCTATCAGCTTGCTAGCTGCAGCAAAATCACATACCTATACCCCTTCTGTAGAAGAAATAGCAAAATTCATGCGGACTGTGAAGTCTTGCTCTTTTAAAGAGACGGAGATTGATATCCGTTGCTGTCTGGGTTTTTGTTTTGGTTTGGTTTTGCTCTTTTAGTATGGTTAATACCAAACTGGAATCCCACAACTGAATGCAGTCAAGCATTACACAGACAACTTTATTTTTCTTGTGGATCTGGCATTTTTTTTTTAACTAAACAGGCAGTTTTAAATAAAGTGCTTGAAGTTTAAAACTAGAACATAGTTTTTGGAGGTGCATGCCATTTGTTACCTGGTAACATTCAGGATTTCTTCAAGTCCTACCTTAAAGTTTTAGGTGAGGTTTCAGTGATGCTTAAGTCCTCCACTGGCACTTTGTCCAAGGCCAGGTGTCACCCCTGCCATAAGAGAAACACAAATTTTGTGCATTGCTTCAGACCAATTTAAGAGCTTTAATGAAAGAAGGAAAAGGCGGTTCAGAAGGCTCTTGGACGGTCTGTCTTCKCCGAGGGAAATGTGCATACGGAGGGTGCTCCTTGCAGCTGCGACACGGCAGAGGCCAGCGGTTCCAGAGGCGGCYGCAGCGCAGCGGCAGCGAGGGGCTCCGGCTCCGGGCTCTGAAGGAAAGGCGTTCTGAGAGGGGAAATACTTACCTCATGGTTTCAGATTGGCCAGCTTTAACCGTTTAACTACATAGTACATAAAAWTTAGTGTGCTGGCATTCATTTCAAGTATTTTAGATTGCGTTAGCTTGATTTTAATTACTTTTTTGGGGAAAACAGCAGAAGCAAGAAATACTGTTTATCATCTGCTTGCGGCRAAATACCAGTTTTTAGTCAGTATTTCTTCTCTGTTTCTCACTCCTACCACTTTCTCTGTAGAAAAGGGGGAAATAAAAGATTTTTTAAAGTAAGGAAAAGTGACACTATTGTTTTTAAAAATAACACTTGCTCCCCCTTTCAACTTTCTCTTTTGAAGTGAGAGATAATAACACAAAGTAACATCTAGCTTCCCAAAGGGAAAATTATTTTTCTTTGGCATTATTTTTCCCTTTTTGTTTAGTGGAAAAAGCAGAAGTTAAAAGAAAAAAAAAAGAAGTGAAGTGKGAAAACATTTTATTTTACTTTTTTTTACCATATGGAATGAGGAAAAAAAGAATTTCCTCCTGACTATTAAAAACAAAAAGGAAAAGAAAAAAGAAATCATGATTTTGAATGATTTTTTTCTGAAATGTTATGAAAAGCACATAGTTGTATTTGAAAATAAAATTACTGTGACTGTTTCTACTCCAGTGTTGGAGAGGAAATAGAGCAGTTTTAACAAATTAGATCCTGTTTACTAATTAGAATGACACTTAAAATTCAGTGATAAATGATAACAAAGACATTGAAAGAAATGCTATCCATTGTACTGCAAAGCTTGATGTATAATTAAAACATCATCATCAACAAAGCTCCTCGTAGGAGACTGTGAATCAGCACCCCGTTGCAGTAGTTTGGCATTTCATTTGAGCRGTTTTGAACCCTTCTGCACAGCGGAGAAAGGGCCTGTCGACATGGGGCGCAGCCTGGATTTGACCGAGTGGGTTCTGTGGGATTTTTCATACTTGTCTGTAGATTGTAAGCTAAAGAATTACATTTGGCCTCTAGGAAACAACGTGCAATTTCTCCTCTGTCACACCAACCTGAGGAGCACTGCAGCCCAGAGACTCAACACACACTTCCTTTCAAGCCACTTCTAGAGCTCCCTTTTGGCTTAAGAGAGAGGAGGAGCAAGCCATGGTTCTGGAGGGCCACCTCACGCCGTCGCCTGTCTGATCGGGGGAGCTGAGAGCTCCTGCCGCGCAGCGTAGACCGTGGCACTGCCCACCGCCTGCGCAGCAGCTGCCCGCGCAGCACACTGCGTCGTGGCCCCTGTTGGAAGCTCCTCAGCTGCCTTGTATGCCAGATGTTATTCTTGCAACATGTTGAAAGAACAGAGGAGAAGAATATAGATGGGGCCGTCACCACCCACTGCTGCATCCTGGCTACTCTGATGGCAAAAGCATCAGGTGCTTTAGAGCACAGGGTGTTTTGTTTTGTTTTGTTTTGTTTTTTTCTTTTTGGTTTTCTTCCCAGGCTGAATCATCTATAGCTGCCTCTGGGGACACAACAACAAGGAGTTATTTTACATGACTGGCATATTTGGCTTCTCATCCAGCCGCAAGACCTGCCTTAAAATACTTTGCAGAGGTAGCCTAGCTCTATTAGTTCTGTAGGATTTAAAAATAATCATTATTTTACAAGGGTCCATTCCCATATCCCCTTGAACAGGCTACAATAGAAAAACATTCCCTATTTCTACTGCATAGGGAAGGATAGGAAGCAAGAAATCCTTACAAGCATTATTTCGTAGTATACATTGACAGCTTTATGAACATGGAACCAGGGGGCAACTGCTAGGTCTGTATACTGCACAGGTCCACAGCCTTGCACTGGAAGAGCCCAGCTCTTCCAGGCCTCAGCGATTCCCCATAATCTGCAGCTGTAGCCAGGGCAGTGCATTATTCTGAGCCCTTGCCCAGGTTGTTTACGCATGCAAGCTGCACTCCTGCCAGGGTCTTGATATGGTCTTTCATTCTAGTCCTCTCTCAAGCACTCTGGATTTCACATAAGTGACAATAAAATGTGGCCTGTTCCTAGGAGAGTGATTTGTGACTCTCCTATTGCCTAAAACATGTTTTAGTCATTCTACTAATATGCCCTGTAGTCTTATTGCCACAAGAATCCAGTTTAACCATTTCAGCTACCACAAAAACTCATATTTCTTCCATAGAATTTTATATGCTTGCAGAATAAACAGGAGAAATGTTTAACTTCATTTCAAATGTTTCTCAAAACAAAACACCAGACTTGCTCATTCGGACCACCTCCGAGACTAACCATCTGCTTCCTTGTTGCTTGCTTGTATGTGCTATTGTGGCTTGAGAGCAGCATTACTATCGGTGCAATGTTGCAGTATCATTTTGGCTCCTTTTTTTTTTGGGGGGGGGAGGGGAGCTTCCCTTTGGTTTCTGTCTAGTATTTACCAGTCTGTTCCATGCAATCCAATAGGCTGATGTAAAGTACAGATGATTTAAGGATGATTTTCCTCTGATCTTCCTTTTTTTTTTCCTACTTTATCCACTCTTAATTTGAATAACTCCTTCCTAGTCATCAGTATTTTGCAGTGGGCTGGGAATTGCTGACTAAGGCTCACGCTGCAGAACGGAGTCAATGGTCCGAGTAACAGCAGTACAGCAGGGCTGCGAGAGGGGAGCAAGCTGAGGGCTTTGCCCACGGGCTCCTATTTCGAGAGCAGTTAGGGAAGACCACAACAGTGCATTTTCCTCTGTAGGGGGCACAGGCTCAGCGTTTGCCTTGCACCCGTGGGAGTCTCTGCTGGCTTCCCCCCACCCCGGCAGTGCCCCAAGAGCCCTGGCAGAGCTGCAGCCATGCCATGGCAACCATGCCTCCTTAATTTTGTATCCTTCTCCAGAAATGTCATTCAGTTTCACCCAAGCTAGCTTGAACTTCTTCGTTTTTTTTTTTCAATCTCTGCTTGTGCTTGTTCCTAAGACTGCTTCAGTGGCTGTTTTAACAGGTATTCTGTCCACTGAAGACAACATTTTCATTCCAATTGTAAGAGGCTGTGGTTTAGTCTTTGAAGCTGGAGGATGGCAAGATTTATATTAGCCAAATCTCTAGTATTTAACTGCAGTCACAAAATACACACTTCTGAGATAGCAACAACTATCTTTTCATTATATAGCACAGTAATGTGCATTTACATGCTCTTTCGAATAGGTAAAGCCTCTTTCTCCTTCCAGTAATTCTACAACAGAGGAATAATTTTGTCCAACGCCGAAATGCTGATATTTCTGGGGTAAAATACAACATGCTGCAGGTGTATTTGCCTCTTTTGTGAAAGGACATGAAGAAATATTTCTCTTCTATGCAACACTGTGGAGTGCCATTGCACAGGCAGAATGTTATTCCCATTTTGGGGTAATACAAAGCCTCTGGATTTTAGCAACAAGTGGTCAGAGCTGTGTTTTCATATTTCATTCAGAAAATTCCAGTTCCAACAAGCATATGTTTAAGTTGCTAATAAGAAATTGTTTTACTAATAAATTCATGGAACAACCCTATTTATTCAGTCATCCTCACCACAGGCACTGTGTATTTTCTTTGGAGGATTTCCTCTAGGTAGGTTCAGTCCCATAAACTTTTGTCATCATTGAGAGTCATCATAGAATCAGTAAGGTTGGAAGGGACCTCTGGAGATCATCTAGTCCAACCTCCCTGCTCAGCAGGCTCACCAGGGTCAGCATGGTAGACAGGGTTGCATCCAGGCGGGCCTTGAAGATCTCCAGAGRAGGAGACTCCACAACCTCTCTGGGCAACCTGTTCCAGTGCTCTGCCACTCTCACAGGGAAGAAATTCCCCCTCACGTTCAGGCGGAACTTCCTGTGCTTCAATTTCTGCCCATTGCCTCTTGTCCTGTCACATGGGACAAACAGAGCCCAGACAATTCCTTATGACTCACAGGCCACAAAATAGTTTATTATTATATTTATGCATTCACACCTTCTATTTTTAATAGTATTGAAATCATTGAAGATAATTCATTCCATGAAAAGTTTTGCTTATCTCCAGAAGAGYCTCTGGCTGCCTTTTCATTTTCCACATCCCAGAGCTATAGGTTCTTGCTTCCAGTTCGACCACAACATTTTCCTCATGTTCAATTAGTGCCTCAGTCTCATTTGGTATTAACAGACTCAGTGGGGAGTAGTAAGCAGCTGCCCATGGCCACTTTTATGCAAAACTAAATTAAGATGGTAATTGAGTGTGGTAAAAAGACTGGTAAAACTTTATGTAGAAGAAAGCTCCTATAACCAACTTATGGCCCGAAGTCCTGAACAGAGGAAGAAAAAGACTAGGAGAAAAAGTACAGAGGAAGTTGGAGTTATAACAAAATGGACAAGGAGCTACTAAGAATTTCTAACTCAGAAATGTTCTTGGAGGTCTAGGTGTTGAGTTTTATGCTCCAAGTGAATAGCAAGAGGGCCATGGCATTGTGAACTGCATTTGGAGAGTAATTACATACCTAAAAGATGGGCAGCTGTAGAAAGAGATTTGGACGGGCCTAATAGGAAGAAAATAAACAAACATTAAACCCAATCCCTTCTCTTCCCATGCTCTCTCCTCAGGAGAGTTGTGGGATGAGAATTCACCGTTTGGGAGAGAGTTGACTAGCATGATGTCCCTTCTGCCTCTCCTCCCCGTGAAATCACTGGRGCTGCATGAGGGGAAGTCAGGGTGGGCACTGCTCAAAAGAGTCGTGTCTTCCCCTCAGGGAAGCAGGATGATTTCTTGCAGTGGCAGTCACCTGCCTTCCCGGTGGAGATCCGCACTGGCTGTGAAGGTGGCCGCATAACCCATCCCACTGTGTCCCTGTAGCCAGGACTCTGCAATCTCCTGGCTCTCAGGGTCTCTATAACAGCACTCCTTTTCTCCTCTAGGCTCCTACGAAAGATGACTGACTGTACTTACTAATGAACTCCAGGATTTAAAGACTGTTTGAACAGCTCATTATGATTTTAGTCCAATTTCAGTTTTTTTCCAATGTGCAGACTGTCCAGTGGAGGTGCAGGGTCACGTAGAGGGAATTTAAACCTACTGACAACAGGTTACTTTCCACAGACCTCTGAGAAGGCATCTACAGATCTCCATGGGACTACCAATCACACAAAGAGCAGTTACGGTCAGCAGATCTGTGTGTCCAAAAAGGAGCACAGCACCGCCTCCTAGGATTGCTRTACATGCCGTACAGCACCCTGTGCTTCTGCTTTTTCAAGCAATGCAAAGGCTCAAGGTCTGAAAGCTAACGGGGACTACGCTCGTGAATAAGCATTTTCCAGACCAAATATGCTGGGATCTTGCCGAACTCCACTCCTTTGGGGAGCAGTTCCCCCAGCTCACTTCCAGAGCCCTGCCTCCTCGTACACTGCTGGTGCAGCAGGCCAGCGGTGCCTTGGCCTGCCCATCGCTACTGCCCTCGCGGTGAGCGCGCGAGCAGTGATCAGAGGCACCGAGTCTAGCTCCAGCTTTGCGTTGCCTCGCTCTCTGATGAGGGGCAATCGTTAGAAGTTTCATTCTGTAAGAATTGTTTTCCGATAAATTCTGGAAAAATTTCCATTTAAAAGTTGTTCTTGAAGTTTGGTTTCAGTTTTCTTTTTCTTTTCTTTTTTTTTTCCCTGAGCATGAGCTCTCTGAAAACATGCAGTAGAATCTAATAAACATTGAAAATCAAGCTGGGTTATTTTGAGTTGATGCATCTAGAGTGATATTTTGCACTGAGAATTTAATTAACAGTTCTTTTGATGATAAATAAATCACAATAAAATCCAGCTCATCTTCCAAGAGCTGAATTCGCTCTGCAATTCGAATGGCAGTAGAGATTAATAAAATCTTATTTTAGTGAGTAAAGAAAGTTTATGTAATTGTGAAAGTATGAGAGCAGCCTGTCTGCTGAGAGAAACAATGCATTTTATTTTTGTCACATAAATAAATTTATATAAAATCACATATTTGACCTTTGTTATTTTCCTATTTGTAAACTGCAGATAGTAATACTTGCTTAGCTTTGGAAAGTTCTTTGAAATCTTTGGGGGAAAAGCTGGCTGTACCAAGGATTAGTCATTTTCAAATTGCAGGCCTCTTTYGGCCAGAATATACTCTGTTCTTACAGAACAGCAAAATCAGGGATATACCCTCCTCGGATTTACATCATTTGTTTTATTCCTCTCAGTTTCCTATATGTATAACTTACTCCTAAGGAATTTCCTCCTAGTGTTACTCTTTACTGTTTTCTTTACCTTAGCATTTATCCTCCTCATGCCAYTGATTTTAAAAAAGCAGGGAGATGTTGTCGTCAGTGAATGAGAGCAAATGAGTGAGGGTGAGATTTCATAGCGCGAGAGAATGATCACTGCCCTTTTGCTTTCCTCTCTGATCCTCGCCCTTTGCTTTTTCTTTTTGCTTTCCTCTCTGCAGACCCAGCCTGCAGGATCTGCTCACCTGCTCTCTGSATACAGTCCACGCATCCTGTGAGAATATTAACAAAAGGAGTTTATCATATTTCARAGAATTTAAACCCCACAGAGGCTGAAAGACATCTGCTGTAAACAGACTTTTTTCCTAGGCAGAGTGTAAGAAACATGTGAGAAGTTGACTGTGTTTGGGGTAATAGCATATCCAGTACGCTGCAGCGGTATAGTTCCCTTTGCGCTTGTGATACAAATGCCTGCGGCTTGGTACAACCTCATTATGCAGTATGTAGAGTTTACTGAAATTCTGAAAGCTGATCACAGTAATTAAGCAATAAGCCATGGCAGGTAGTATTTTATTATGCAAACCCAAAATGCCTAGGTGAGTTGTTAGGCACACGGCCAATTGTTTGGAACCACCTGGAAGAATTATTTTTATACATAACAGAGATAGYAGATGAGAACGATCTGATTTGCTTGCAGCTATGCAGTTATCCTGTTCTAACYGCCTTGGTAAAAGCTCATCTGCTTAATAACCAGACTGGTATTGACTCAAATAATAATGATCAGGTGTGAACACTGCTGCTGYGCAGAGAGATACACATGACCCTAGGCATAGCAACAGGCCATCAGGCCCCAAGCAGAGCCCTGAAATGCAGCTGTGAGTGTTGTTATAAGCTGAAACTCACTCCAAGCGCTTCAAGTTTGGGTGATGGGCCAGAACGAGGCAGCAGCCATGGGTAAGTGTACAGTACGTCTAGGGAATAAGGTGTGCAAAAGCCACATTATTTGAATGTATGCTCAAGACTCCTTTGGGGTTGTAATAATGTACAGGCTGCCTTGAATAGTTTCCAGATATCTTTTTTCTTTTTTTTTTTAATATTTAATATATTTGTATTCAATTGGCTTAACCTGTCCTAAAAGGCTACATTTCCAGAAAATAAGATAGCATTAATATGGACACAGTGTCCTTTTATATCTGGTGTAGTCACTTATTCCCTTGATTTTCAATTTTGTGTGCTCTTCAAGCCTTAGCTCAGACTGGATGACTAATAAGTCACAGCAAAAGTCTCACTTGTTCTAATGGGAGGAGAATTGAGGTCTGACTGTTCGACAGCTTCAGGACACTAACAGGTTAACAGTTGTAACATTTCTCTAGTTCACACCACATTAACTGCATATCTTGTCTTCACTGCAGCTTTAATGACATTAAGGTCTGTCCCTGCTTTACTATTACTTACATTTCATACATGTGCGTTGGCYAGCCATTAGCTTACAATTTCTCAATAACAACAATTTTGCACAGGTTTGAAGACGGCACTATGAATACTGGGAAAAGTCATACTATCTAAGCAAGACACCAAACCTGKATTTCCAGGTTAGGAAGCAAATCTCTGTCTGCTCCCAGCAGAGTCAGGACAAGATGAGATGGTGGTTTGCAGCAGGAGCTTAAGTAAGGTAGTGTGAACAGTACCCCACAAGAGCACCCCTTTCGCACACTCGCTAGTTGCAATGAAAACCGAGGAAGATGATCCTTTTAATTAAGGCCACTAAATTAGATGCCTAAAAAATTAACTGTGGTAACTGATGCCTATAATGATGAACTGTTATATTATGTATGGAAAATGACAAGTTACCTATTTTGAATTAAAACTAAAGTAGTTTCAGCTACTTCCAGTTATAGGTGCTCAGCTGATGAGAAGGCAAGTGGGCATTGGTTGTTAGAAGGTACTGAAGATCCACCTTCTAAATAATTAAATAATTGTTAGGTCCCAGCAGTAGGAAGACATTTGTAAAGCTTTTGAGTCTGGAGGCATAATGTCATAGATTTCACTCTGCTCACATCTCTAAGGTTGTTTGACTTGTAAAGGTCAGAAAGGAATATGAAGTCCTGCTGAAGTGTGTGGACACTTTGTCACTAGTTCAGTGGTCTCATTGCTGAGTTTCATCTACACTTTTATGTCCAAATAAAATGGTAGCTAATGAACTGACTGGAGATGAACCTCTTGATTTTGTGTCTTGACAAATCCATTGATCTCCAGGATGCCCAGAGGGGAAAAAAAAAAAAAAAAACCCAAACATTGATGTATATGTTACATAAAAGAAAGCTCATTTATTTTCCCTTTCTCCTCTGCCTCCATGTCATATTGGTAGATGGCACCCCACGATCTCATCCTATAATATTGATGTGAGTTTGTTCTCACCAGATAATCACCTGCTTCTCTAGCAACACACACAGGTCGCAGCTATTTTGTAATTCCAGTCATCCTGTAGAGGGTTTGTCTTCCATCAAACAAGCTTCACTGGTATCAGAACTGAAATTTCATTAAATAATGGAAGGTACCACAAATGTGCAAACAGTGACTGAATAATATATTAGCGCATGAACATCCAATAAAAAATCTTTCAGTCAGAAATACAGCAGCGCAGTTTAGTGCTTCCTATTTTCAAGGTGGGATTTTCACCACCTCTTTGTCAGCTTTATGGTGCATAAGACAACCAGAGTAGCAAGAAGGGTACTTAAGACTTACTTGCTGTTGGGGAGGTCAGGGAATTGAGCTGAACTCTGCTGGAGTTCTCCTGCACTCCCCTCTATTGATTATAATGAAAGATAAAAAAGACAAGTCTTCTAACTGAGATATGTCCCTGATATAAATGCCTATAGTCTGGGTACTGTGAATATGTACTGAGCAATTTGTAAATTTTACTGAATTTCTAAAATCCCGGTCTTARAGCATGGAAGGAAAAGTCAGCCCAGTACCAAAAGAGGAGGAGTCTGTGACAGGCATTTTTACTTTCTCAATGAAAAAAAGCTTGATGGGACTTTCAAAACTTTCAGATCTCTCCAGATCTGTGCAATGAACCAGTGAGTCACAGTACAAAATCATTAACACATGCTGTTATTAGCATGCTCACAAGTATTCTCAAACAGTGTATTTGAAGGCAAAATTGATTTTCTTTTGCTAAATAAGTCAAGGCCCTACAAGCAGGTTTACCTTGAGTGCTGACTCTGGACCATATATGATTTGTACTACCTTCTACAATTCAAATTCATTAAAAGCATTAACACAAAATGCTAGGGGCCAGTTACAAACAATCAATTAAAAATGAAGTTTATTTTCTTTAAAAGTATTTCTAATTAAAACAGGAGAGATTTTATACATTGACAGAATTCATGGTCAGGTAAATATCTGCACCGTCTCCTGTCTRTGATGTTATCCCTTCAGAAAACTCACCCCACCGTTTTCTCATTTCTATGCTAAGTATGACCTGCAGCACCCAGGAGGCCTGACCGGGTTCAGCACTGACATTATTCTCTTTGCGAGTTGGTGGCTGATGGTGAACGTGGCAGATTCTTTGAAACAATATACTGATCAACCCGGCGGTAGAAGCCACTAGACACAAGGTTTAATTCCTGAAACAGCTTCCAAACAACAGCCCTTGYAAACTGGTCACTTTTTACCATGCCAGGTTTGTCCTGGCAGTTCCCAGGCTCCTTGCCCTGCTGCTCCCCAGCTGTTTGCTGAACTTCACAGGAGGTCAAGCCAAACCCTTTGGTGCAWGTGTTCAACAAGTCATCTTTGAACAAATTCCCAAGAGTTTGTGGGAAGGTGTTTACCCCCAAGGCATTATTTTGCTTTATTATTTCATTTCTGAGCGTTCTGCTGGCTTGTACTCACGTAGCTGCACACAATACAACATTAACATGTTTCAAGGCTCTGCACGCCAAGGTTAACCCAGACCCACTCTCAGGCTAATCGAGCCGAATTCAGGCACCACCACCAACACCCCAGCAGCTGTGTCTGGGTATCCTGCATCTACCTTCACAYGCTCTTTGTCAGCTTGTGCAGTGCCAGCCCGGCCGTATTTTCAGCTATGGACSGGGAAAGCAGGAAAGACCACACATYCAGTACATCCCACTACCAACACTGTTGTCTCCAGCACTATATTCTCTAACCTTTTTTGTCCTCAGAGTCTTGTAAACCTGTTATAACAGCACTAAGCACTATAAACACAGCGTTAAGTAACTGATCATTAATAGRTATGTGACAGATCCACCGTGGATAAATAAAATGTAGAGAAACAGAGATCACTACTCATTACACGATGCAGTACAGCTGAAACACAGAACAACTTTCGAACCTTCGCAAGTCCTGCACTTCCTGGCTCAGATATTGACCCAGGCCCTGGGGTTGTGCCCCATTTGGTGTGCACCCTTCCTGATACCTAACCCGTACCTACCAGTGCAGCAGAGTACTTACTAACCCTGGTGTTTTAAAGTATCCTCTCTGTGCTTAACGGTTTGTAGTGGGGGGGGGGGGGAGAGGCTCAAGGTGCAACAGTCCCTGACAAAACCTCTGCGGGGTCATGGCCAAGAGGGAGACACCAGAGACAGCAGAGGGAACAGCTTTGTGTCCAGGGGGTTTGGGCACCAGCAGGGTTTTGGGGATCTGGCTGAGCTGTCTTCCAAGATATTAGTAAGAACTTCACACTTAAACTGTACTGTCAGCAGAGATAATAAATACTATACTTGGCTCCTGCTGCTAGTAATGTTTTCCCTATGATTTTATTGCTCAGTTTGATAGGGTTTTCTAAATGTGAATTGCATGACAAATTTTGTTCTTCTAGTAAAATTATTTTAAGTAGCAAAATCCAGAGGGAATAATACTGAAAAACAATGAATGTTTTAAATATGAATGCTTACTTTACATACTATGAATGTATCTTTCACTTTTTTCATGGCTGCTAAACTTGCATATACTTTGCTTTCATCAGCAATGGCTTCCAATTTCTAAACTCAAATAAAAATTTTAACTCAAATAAAAAACATAAACAAGATGTTCTTTTTAAACACTTTCAGGCTTCAGATAACATGCTCTGATAATTGGAGAGATTTTTAGAATTTGTAACTTAAAAGCAGTCCAYCTATAATAAAAACATTGTTTCCAAAAATGAAGTTGAATGAAGTTTAAATATAAGTAAAATATTGTTACTATCTTTAGAGCCAAAATTGCTAGTCTTTACATTTTTTATTACGTGTGTATACAGTATTGGGTAACCATGAACATTATACCAATATTTTATGTATAAGTTTTATTGACCTTCTTTCCCACCAACTCATTAAACTTAAATTTTTTGGAGGAGGAGGACCACACTGTCTGAAAAGCAGCTCACTACCGGCTTTAGATTTTCCATAGATCGTATTATCCTTCTCACATGATCAGCCCCTGGGATATCAATTACTCTACTTGTAGCCCAGCAGCCAGTATGGCAGGATTCAGCTCAAGGGAGTCAATGGGGAGGCAGGTTGACTGCAGATGCTTATGACATGACCATCAGAAAAAGATCCTGTCTTACTGTACTGTAAGCAGCGAGATTTTGGTCCCCAGCAGYGGCCTTTGGCTCCTTCTTCCTTTTGGACCTGCTGCAACGAGCCASGCTTTCCCCACTGCCAGAGCACGCATGCTGAGACGGGTACGGCGTGATTGGCCAAGCAACTGTGACCGCCACGTTTTGCTACCTTTCTCCTAACGGGGGATAATTAGGCTCTCCCTACCCTGCCGCTGGTGTTTGTAATATATTCAGGAACTTAATTACATCTGTCACAACATCCACTCTGTCAAACTCGATCGAGACTTGTCAATGAGCTGGAAGGTCACCAGGAGGAGGAGGAGCGGGAGGAGGAGGTGGTGGCAGGTTTCCTGTAAGCCAGAAGGGAACTCCTAACACGTTGCGGTGACTTTGGCCGCCGCGGCAGTGACGGGCCTGGGGGGCGGCCGGGTGTCTGCTCAGCGCTGGTAAAGGTTTGGTTTTGCCCAGGCCTGGGGACGGRGGATTCGCCTGAGGGCCGGCTGGGGACAGGAGGAGCCATCTGATTTCTCACCTCGCCTGCTCTGTTGGTTTACTTSTGTTATGCTTGATTTAGTGTTTAGTAAAATTATTATATGATAGAAGCAAAAAACCCCATCAGTACAGCAGCGAGCAACAACYAGGCTGCAGCAAAGATCGGTACGTGCTGCGGGCAGGGAGCTGGGAGTCAACACGCAGGCTGGGCAGAACAGCGTTAACCTGYCACTTAAACCAATCGACCGAAAGAGTAAATCCAAGCCGAGCTGCCTTCTGATCGCAGGAGGCACGAGCCTGCGGCATCGCTGCGCAGGCAGCAGCGAGGGCAGCGCCCGGAGGAAGGTCGGCCGGCGGCAGGAGAGCGCCCTTCCGGAGGGCCCGCGGCCCCGCCGGCGGGCGGAAGGCCCGGCCGGGCCTCTCCCGCCGCGCCGCGCTCCCCGGAGCCGCGCCGCACTCCCCGGAGCCGCGCCGGGCGCCAAACGCCGCCGGGGCCGCTCGGCCGGGAGGAAATTTCCAGCGCGGGTGCTCAGGCACAAGCTGCCCCGGAAGGCGCCGCGCCACCRGCGGCGCTGCCAAGCCGGCCCTGCGCGGGCAGCCTCAGGCTTTTAGCTCCAGGACCACGTCCAACTGGCGGCTCGGCGGCGATGATAAAGCAAAGCTTACCGTCAGCTAAGCCGCACGGGCAGTAATCTCCTAAATGCACGCGAGGCGGGTCGCCMGCCGCGAGGAGCAGCGCTCCGGACCTCCCGCGGGCCGTCCGCCGGAGGAGGGCCCGGGGCCCGCTCCCCCCGGCGCGCGYCCCGCTTCGCTCCAGCGCACCGCGCACCCCAACGTTTTCATCCTTCGCCCCAATACTTCCACCTCCTCCRTGGGAGGAGCTTTTTTTGTTTTTCTGTTTTGTTTTTTTTTTTCCTTTTGGAAAATATAAATAGTTGATAGGCTAGAGGCTGCCATTGCCTCCTAGCCCCACTCCCTGCACTATTTTTATCACCAAGGAACTAAGCTTAATCCACCTCCATACAAGGTCACATATCAGCCCCTGTGAAATATCTCTTAAAGTAAATTCATTTAGGTGAGTCCCAGCTAGCAGTTAAGTTCCCCATATCCTCTACTTCGAATTAAAAAAACTCCCCCATGCCTTGTAAGATTTTTCTGCCGTGAGAGTTACCTTCTTCCGCCCTTTCTCCCAGTTTTTTCAAGCACAATTCACTGTCACTAAAAGGATTCTGGAGACACGCTACAGCAGCGGCAAGTTTTGGTGCCTCCTGCCCAGCGCTGAGGAGACGAGCAGCCCTGGGCACCCCGAGCATCGCAYGAGGCGGAGGACAGGGTAACGTCAGGGCAAGGTCCCCTCGAGCACGACGGCAGGCATCCTGCTTCTGTAGCAAAGCGGGAATCTTAAAAGTCAATTACTTAGATGAAATTTTGAGGAAAGGCAAAAAATTAGCAGGCTAAAAGAAATTTTATTTTCTTTCTAGTCACCAGTTTTTTAATTCAGTGTAGTTCTCTAAAGAAGAGCTCGGTCCTGGAACCTTTTCAGCAAGCTTTTTAAAGAAACTCATCGTTCCCTCTTAGTGACTAGCAGCCAGGAGGATCATCCATCTATTTCAACATGATAAAAATCACAGCACTCCTGACATCAGTCACAAATCCACAAAAATAGCTTGTCTCCTGCTTCCAACTGTGTGTTTTTTGTCAAAGAGCAATTGTGAAGCCTGATAGGAAAGATTTTCCTTGTTTGCTCTACAGCTGGAATGCTTCTTCTGGTTCATTCACTGGAAATGTTTTACTCCTCAAACTTCAGCAGTGCCCAGCAGCATTAGAAATTCCTGTACAACCCTATTATGTTATCGCACGAAACCTAGTATTAGGTGATTCCACAGCTCTCGCGTGCTTTTAGCCTGAGTGGCTTTATTTGGATTGCTGCAGGTCCACAGAAGAAGCAAAACATCCCCTCGACAAAGCACCCAGCAGSTCTCGCTCGCTCCGTAACGCCGTCTCTCTGGAACCGGCTTGCAKGGAGCGCACCGAAGACGGGATCCGCACCTCCCTTCTGCCTGAGGAGGGAGCACCCAGCAGCGAGATGCTGCGGMGCTTCACCTGCCCCAAAGCAGCAATTAGGAATATTGCAGCCCAAGTCAGGGGTTACAAGCAGCCTCCAAAGGCTGAAGGGGCTCAGCTTCCACCCCCACCTGCGTGCTCCAAACCTCTCTCTATTCCTTCCCCCCCCCCCCAAAAAAAAAGGCCCTCACTTAGGAGCATCCTGTCTAATTGGGGCCAAGTACCCATTTTCTGTAGCTTCTTGAGTTTAACGGATAACCAAAGGCCAAATTCTCCCCAGATGAACTGGAGAGTGAGAATAAACATGAAGTCAGTCCTACTGCCTCTTTTTTTCTGTTGTCACGGGCACTTTTATTCCCAACAGAGAATGGATAATCTCTTTCGCTCGACCTCTGATCCCGGATTGTTTCAGATACTGGCTCTTGGTTTTTTTTTCCCTAATCAAAGCAGAGCAACCACTCTGATGAATCAACTTTTGGCTAAGAATCAACGTTAGTCAAATAACAGCCTTGAGTTTTTGAAACGCCGTTCTTGCAGGCTTAGGTAAGTACAAGTACAGATGAGGGCCAGACCTACCCCCAGGTCCATTAGTGAAAATAACAGTAATGCCATGGTGATCAATGGAAGTGCTCTGATTCAGATGAAAGTGGTTTGGCAAGGACATTGCAAAGGAACACTTACTGAAATCTTTCCTATGGGATAAAGGATTAGCATGGTCTTAATATTGTTTTAAATATGGCTGTTCTCTTCTGTTTTCAAGTGCGATACCTAATAGGCGTGTCTGTAACAACTTGCCCAAGTATAGCATTTGGTAAGCTGGACACATGATATCCAAAACAGTCATTCAGTAATCTACCTCTCACTGCTGGCAACCAGAAACTGGAAAACACAGTAGCAATATAAACAGGGAAGAACTATTCTATCCCTGTTTCTGGCAACATCGTATTTACCAAACAAGCGACACATGCTATGGGTATCATTTTGCCTTTGCTTACACCATCCTAAATCCTTCTCCCTCTTTTCCACACAGAAACAAAAATTAGTGGGATATGCCAGTGATAACTGAACTAAAATATGGCTTAAGGCTGTCTGTGCTTTTGATATGTGTTCAACAGCATTCAATGTTTGAAAAAAAAAATAACTTAAAGTTGCATGTGCTTTTGCGCAAAATAATGGTTATGATTTCATAAGACCTTTTTTTGACACTTTCTTTGTAATTTACAACCTGGCTGATGCTGAGGCTGCTGGATCATCTGCATGACCCTGGAAACAACCATCCACACCATTTTGATTTTGTCCTTAATCAGTTTAATGATATCCCAGGAGGCTGATGATGAGATTCCTTATGGTTGCGGCATGTCACTCCTTGCAATTTTGATTTTTATAGCCTGCAGTCATAAGCCTATGATCTAGGGTCCTGTAAAGAGAAACTTCCATACTCCTGCCGTTATATGGCCCTTTTTTCTTYCCAGTCACATCTTTTTAAGACAAGATCATAGCCTTTGCACTGTCATTTTACTTGAGTTTTTGCATGTCATTCAGCATTCTTGCATACATGTACTGAAATAGATACAAGCYAATTAACATAACAACCCACAGATGCTGTGAAGGCTTGCTGCTTGTTCATTTTTAATAATTTTGAGCCATCATGAGACCTTGTTATTTGCGCTTTTTTCTTATTTATTTAATTTTCACCTTACACGGCAGAATTTTGTTTTCCTTCACTCAGAAGTAAACTATTAACAGTCTTCAACAGCTCTATTTTCTCTTTAGCACCAATGCAGCAAAGTCTTTCACTTGATTTGCCAAAACCCATATGTCTTCACTTCACCGGGGCTCCCACTCCTGCCTCAGTTGAAAATGTTGGGAATGAAACGTTAGAAGATATTAGATGCATACAGAGATCTTCCTATAACTACGAGACTTCCTTTGACTGTAAAGATGAAAAATCATATTCTGTTGTACCAGTTAATGGTGTTTGCCTTTCATATTTAGTGCATAGGAGATAAATAAGATGTTTTTTAAAATGCTAGAACTGGCAAAAGGGAAAAAAAACTACAAAGGAGCAGTGCTTTCTTTCAAAGCAGACACATACACTTTATATCACAGCTGTGACACACTGATTCATGGCAGCTCCAGCTTCTGTGCCATGCTCAGGACTAAAGTAATGGAAAATAACTGAAATGATGGGTTTCAAAAAGACTGGCCAGCTTTATGATTAATTTATTTATCAAAAAAGTGCTTTTCAGTGGATGCAGGAGAAGAATGGGGGCACGTAAACGCACCAGGAGGGAGCACAGGAGCAGAACTACGGAGCGCCCCTTCTCCTGATGGCAAGGGCATTGCGAAGCCCCATGCCTGCCCGAGGCCGAAGGACCGACCAGAGCGGCCTTGCTGCCGTTAAGGTTGAACCATATTTTAGAGGCCTGTAACCAACAGTTCCTAGGCGGCAGCCAGCAAAGGAGCGAGTACCTGGGGCTGTCGGATCCTCACTGCCACGTGCGGACGCCAAGGCMCGCGGGGCCGCTCGAGATTCACACCGGTAGACACGAGAGCCGCGTCCTGCCTGCTGCGGGAGAAGCTACGGCAAATACCGCGCGGGAGAGCGTATTCGAGTGAAATGTGTGCCAGGCTTTTGTAAGCAGTTTGATCAACTTCAAAGGGGCTTCTATGACACACAATCTTGTTTGAAAAAAAAAAAGAAAAAGAAAAAGAAAAAATTCAGGAGCGAGATCATTTTGCCCGGATCTTGTGTGCAGCGTACTAACTTAGAACGATTGCAGTGTGCTTCTAAAGATAAGGAAAAAATGCAGCCCAATATGCACTTTTTCCCTTGTGCACATTGATCCTCTATATTAGAGGCATTTTATTCTGCAGCCTTCAAGGGGTACAGTCCCCCCCGCCCCTTTTGGCGTGACTGTGTGCCTGAAATCAGGCACGTCCTTCGGCAGCGGGACGAAGCGGGYGGCGCGGGGAGCGCGGCCCGTGTGCCCCCCGCGTGGGCCGGCACCGGGAACAGCAGCGGTGGCTCCCGCTCCTGGCCTGCACGACACCGGCTCCYGCCGCGGGGAGCGGGGCGCCGGTGTCCAGGGGGAGCTGCCGGCCCGCAGGGCGGTCGTGCCCCCAAAAGTGCCCTGCGCAGCGAAGCCCCCCCTGCTCGCTTCAGCCAGAAACCTCCTAACAAAACGTCTGAGGAAAGAGACAAGCACAGTGTGCTGTACAGAGCAAAGACACAGGCAGAGGTCTGGAGCCCTTACGCTGCACGGCTGGATATTTCCTTGGAAAAACATCTCTTTTTAGATGATTTTTTAAGTTTCATTTCATCTACTTTTTTTTTTTTTTTAAATGAGCATACTTAATCATTATTATTTTGTGTCACACCATCACCCACAAACCCAAATCCAGAGCGGGCAGTTTGGTGCTGGGCACTGCAGAAATCTGAAAGGCGACGACAGAAGCCGTCCCGGATGCATTAAAACGTCCCACTCCAGCTCTCCCCGGCTGCTTCTGCAAGAGCACTAACTTTGCAGTATTCAAGGCTGACGTTTCTCCACCCATAATAGAATTAAACAAGTGTCTGAAACAAATAGATGTGCAAGAAAACCAGGATAAAGTGAGCGTGTTTGCGCAGATTAGGCGTGCGCCTCCTCCCCACCTGCGCCTCCAGGACAGCACTGGATTTCGGAAAGGAGTGCAAATCTGCCACTCGGCTAAAACGGCTATTTCCTGCGCAATGGTCTGTTAATGGCCCCTCCTTCCACCCCAGAGCGGTGGCTGCCTCTTGGCAATGCTAAAAATACACGTTGGATTCTACATGGTTTGTCAAATATCCCTGCACATACACACTATGCAGACTAATAGGTGCATGTGTGCACCTGCCAGCTCCGTATCCATGTGCAAACACAYGTGCACACAAACACGTACACACGTGTATCTATACGTTAGACTACTTCAGGATGAACAGCCTTTTACAAGTATGGAAGTGTAAATCCAGACACTTGTGAGAGAAAGTCAGCAATAGGAATCTCAATTCAGATTTTAGCACAYTAGTTATTAATTATTATAACCAACATCTTGTCTATGGGGAAAATGCCCTTTCCCAGGACTGATGGAAAACGAGCAAGTCCTGATGTACTTCATGCAGGAGTTGCTTATTCAGCTTTGTATCAAAAGGAAAACAAACATATTGACTAATCCCTCTTAAAATTACATTTGCAAGTAACTGCTTAAAATAAAGCTGTGGCTAAAAATCTAACAGATGATGTCATTTTCACTTTTATGGCTACAGCTCCTGTTGCAAATCTGCTTGGACTTAAAAGGCTCTCTCTAGGGTGACTAGACCCAGGGTCCCTGCACCGGCAGYGCCCCAAGGGAGCAGCTTTTCCCGTACCCAGCAGCCGGTTGCCCCTCTCCCCCCGACACGGCTCAGTCCCCCCCGCCGAGCTCGTCTAGAGACTGTTTGCTCCCAGCCGCAGGGAGGCATCCTCACGGCCCTGCAGCGTGAGCGAGCACGGAGGTTCACGGGTGCGTGTTTGGGGCTCCTGCCGACAGCGCCAGCCCGGGTTGGCTCTCGGGCGCAGCAGGGCCGAGCTGACGCCCAGGGTGCAGGGCAGCGCTCCGGCTCCCCACTCCCACTCTGGCAGTTTTCGTAAGCAAGCATGATGCTTTGCTATCTGTTTTGAAGGCAAAACAAAGCTGTGAATATTTCAAGCCCTATATGTTTGTCTTTTTTCAAAACTGGTCCCATTTTTGACTGCTAATTTACACCCCATAGCACCCTATTGACTTCATGAGGATCCTACAAGATRTAAGGCCACAAACATGCTGTTCCCAGCGCTTCTCAGTTGGCTACAAGCAACTAGGGATGTCCTCTCCCTGGCACTAGTGTCTTTCTCAGGGCATTTCTCCATGCCAATAAATCCCTGTTTAGGAACCATGGTTGGGAAACTAAAGTCCCAGAGACAAGAGGGGACTCGACGCCACAGCARCCCAGAGGCTGAAGGCCACCTCCAGGAAGCCTCCTGCTTCCAGCTGGTCCCATCACCTCCCCACTGCTGCTGCCTTCTGCCCTTCCACAGGCAACTTGCACCTTGCTCAATACATTCTTCTCTGCTTGCTGGATGGTTCCCTCTCTTCCCCCTTTCCTCATTCACAAYGAGACACTTCTTTGGAGCATTTTTAAAGGCATTAGGTACTGTCTTCTCCAACCAGTTATCTACTATTTTACATGCTTACTGCAGGGAAAACATGAACACAAACATTTGTGATGAATTAGGGATTTTCAAAATTGACCTAATTTTTCTCCCCCTCCCTCCCTTTTTGTTTTGTTATTTACACCTTTTTTCATATTCCCATTGCTGCTGGATAAGCCTTTTAACTTGCTTTTTGCTGTTTATGCTATTTAATTGCTTTCTAATTGCCAAAATTTGTAGAGGAAATTTTGTTTAATATACTGAGCGAGCAAACATCACCTTTATAAGAGGACATTTGCTAATAAGAGGGCACTTAAATAACCAACAATGCGGCAGTCAGGAGCAACATGAGAAGCAGGAAATGACAAGGGCAGGGGATTTATAACGGAGCGCCACCCTCTACGGGAGAGCACAGCACCTGAGATCAGCTAGTCAGGGTAATGGAGGCCCCGCTAGCATGAAATAACATCAAGAGATAAACAGCTTCTCAGGATAAGCTGGAAAAACAAAATAATGAAAAGGAAAGATTTTTAAGTCCAACACTACCACCGTCTCAGAGGCATCAGCTCTCCCGGCAGACCTTGTTGACGAAGGATGTAGGGGAATGGCCTGACCAGTCAGCACTTGCACGCTGTCAGGATGCAGTGGGAAAAGGATGAGTCCTAATCCCTGCACTGACCTTTAAAATTTTCTCAGACTCTTTCCCTCTCATTTCAAAATCAACACACTCAACTTTCAACGTTCTGGGCTCTTTTTCCATCAAGGTGTTTAGTGTCTTCTACCAAAATCCCTGGATATTCTTGGCTTTGCTCGCTCTATGTTGTTGGAGAGCCTTGATGAAGCGATGATGTGGCAGTTCCCACAGCATCCCTGGCAAAATCCCATTAAATGATAGCAGCAGGATCTGGATCCCAATGTACCTAAAGCTACTTGATATCCAATATTCTGGTTTTCCATTTCTAGTATTCCTGGGACACTGCCACCCGCTTCCGAGCCCCTGGCCATCCACCGCCCCTATGGTGGGAGAGCTGCCACTGAAGCGAGTGGGAAATCAGCATAACGCTCAGTGACAGGTTTGGCACGTTACATCTCTGACCCCAGATATGCTTCAAGGGTCACGAGATAGTCTTTCTGCTCAATCACTGTTCACATCAACTGCCTTTGGCCATGTAATAGCATGTGCCAAGACTGACACTGAAACCTTTAATTTTCATACAGCAAACAGCATTGAAAACATGAAATTAGTAATGCTCCTACTGCTCATCCTCATGTGAGCCAACTTTATTGCTGTAGATGTTGTTTCATGGCGACTCTGCTGCTTTTAGTAGTCATTGTATGAAGTTGTTTCCAGCCTCCAGCTACTTCTGCAGGCTTAAAGGTTGTATTTCTCACACTAGCTTTTAAACCCCTATGTCCAAAATGGTATGAGAAACTGATACAAGTTATGTTTTTGCATGCGGGTGGTATTCATACATTCACATTCATTCATTCCTTGTTAGATTTGCATTAGTTGGCCTTTACACACATACACAAACACTAATTTTAAAAGCAGAAATAAATGAAGGTTCAGCATGTGAACATGTGAACTCACATACCAGGTTGAATCTCACTGATTTGTGACCTTTGCTATCCATCAGTGCAAACTCTGAGGCAGAAGTGTGCAAAAACAAGAAGGGGAGGCTCTGATTTGATTTAGTCTGAAATATGAACAGTAAGCCCATACCAAAGACGGACTATCATTTAAGCACCAAGAGAGTGAAGCTACCTCAGATTTATTTTGCATTGAAGCACCAAGTGTTACTAATCCCAGCTGAAACACAGCAGACAATTACCCTTCATCTGGAGAGAGAAAATCGAGTATTTTACCCAGCCCCACACGGAGGGGCTGGCGCAGYGCACAGTGCCCGCTGCCCCTGCCCTTCTCGTCCGCCTCACTCGCCAAAGGGCCCACGGAAAAACAAGCGGGCAATGCCTTTCACCCTCCCCAGCAACACGGAGATGAAAGACGGCCTTTCCAAGCCTGGACCCCTGCTGCAACGACTTCAAGCCAGCGGGGCAGAACAGGGGCTGAGAGGCCGAAACGTCTTTCCCAGGGTTGCAGGCCTTCCCTCATAGCTGCGCTAGTTGAGATGCAGCTTCTCGCGCTCCGTTACCGGGCGTGCATCCAATGTTTACATTGCATTACCAATATCTGCTCTATATTGTTGCTGTCAGTGTTTCAGAGAGCGTACATTTTCATTTTATAGCTCTCCTGTTTCTCTTTAACTTATGACCTTCATTGAAAATGAACACATTTATCTGCAGACTGTCAGGCAAAAGAGTTGAATCACAGGGGCTTGGCATCTGAAAACGCTCAAATGCTTTGTAATCCACCTCAGCTGCATGAGGGTTGCTGTAGAGGAAGAAAAATGACGGAAAACCTTAAGCTGTCTGAGATTAGAAGTTTGCTCTGGAGCAGCCCAAAAGCGCTTCAAAACCTCATCAGAACGAAAGCAAAGGTCTGCTGGGAGCGGACATTTCTCATGCTCCCCAACACGTTTCTCTTTTGACTTTGCATACTTTTGAAAGCATCTGTCCTTTTCCTCCTATCTTCGCGGTTCAGATAACCCCGGCCTCTCTGGGGGCTCCCAGGAGCTGGACGAAGCACAGCAGAGGCGGGAGGGGCCCTGGGCAAAGCAGGATTCAGCAGCGTTTGGCAGCGGGGATCCGGCAGCGGCGCTGGGGCTCCCGTCTCTTACCAAACGGAGGCAGAAAGCAGTTTTGCGTTGTTAAAAGCCACCCAGGAGCCTGAGCGCCGCTGCCGCCTTAGGAAAGGCGCGCTGTGCGTGCCGCTGCTGCGCGGGAGCGGGGTGCGCACTGCCGCCGCCTCCCCGGCGAGGGCAAGGCAGACGCGCTCTTGCCAGCGGGATTGCTGGCGCCCGGCCTCCGTCGCTGCAGCCACCCAGCTCCAAGGCCACATTCGTTTCCCCCGAGACCGATTCCTTCATAACCCGACTCGGAGCTCAGCAAGCTCTGACACAGCCGTTGCAGGCACTGTTCGATCTTCCTGGCTTTCTACACAGAACAACCACCATGGTGCAAGTAAAGCCACGCTTCTGGTTGCTGCCATCCACCACATCAGTAATACCCTAAAATATTCCCCCACAAAAAGCCTAGGGACAGCAACAAGGTCCGGGTGCAGCGACRCGGAAACCCTACAGCAGCTTCCCTTAGGCAAAGGCAGACTCTGGAGCAGTGGAGGGCTGAAAGACGAAGGCAAACCACGAGGTCAGTGGAACAGGCTTCTTATTTACCTGGCTACTCAGCTGATGTCTGTGCTCTCCTGCCATCCACGTGCCAAGTATTGACAATTCGTGAAAGTTTTAATGTCTTTGGCATTGGTCAGAACAACAACTGCACCTTTACTGAACCTCAGGGCCTGGAGCTGGAGGGGTTTGGAAAACAGAGCTAAGCCTATCTGGAGGGTGTTTCTGCAAGAGATCAGCCACCAGGAAGGAGTTTATAGTAGCATGTAAGCTGTGGTCCGGATGTTCATTTGAGCACTGAGATAAAATGCTAAGAAAACTGAGAGTGGCCTGATCTTTAAAGAAAAGCCCAGCAATAGACAGTTATGATACAGCTTGCCTTGAGGGGACATGTATTCTTACCCCTTAGATCCTGAGATTCAGCTTCAAGGCAGAAGGGTAGGGACTGAGAAAAGTCACCTAGACCATCCCTCAGCTCAGAAATATTGAGATCTCAGTAGTAGAAAGGATCTCTGACGTGTGTCAGCAACAGGTTAATGAGGGAAAAGCCCTCCTCAGGGCTCTGCTATGCCATTGGGCCCAACACTCATCTCCCATGAGTAAACTGCACAGGTTGTTCTGCACTGCACAAAAGACAGCATATTTTCACATTTTTTAATGGTTCTATTTCAATGATATCCTTGAGCAAGATTTTTGCTTGTGGTTAAACAGGATTACTAGTAGGCTTTGGCATGTTTTGTGATCTCATGTTAGAGTTTCCAATAGCTGGATCTCCTCAGAGAAATTAGGCTGCCGCTCCAGAGTATGTATTTTTCCCAGCTCTGCAGCCAAAMCCCCCAACCTTGCCCTCTTCCCCCTTTTTGATCATTGCATAAGCAACATGCCTCTGAGCAAGCTAGTATTGATCTAAAAAGCCATCATAACTTTTCCAGGTTCCGATTCAAGGTGCATTAACTGGAAAAAGGCAGAACACAATACCCCCAAGAATCAATAAATCTTGCTTTTGGAAATGAAGAGGGTTTTGCACCTCCTCTCATCCTCCAGAGAGGGGTAGGAAAGCTCGGGGCGCTGGRGGAATGGCCCCCATCGAGCACTCCCGGTATGCACCGGCCTCGCTTCCGCCCCAGCAGCGGCACCCRCGAGCTGCCTGCTCCGCAGTGGGGCTGCGGGAGCCCAGCAAAGATCAGGGCACGCGGATTCAGGTAGCACCGACCGAGCACTTCAGGCCTCCAGCCACCTCGCTGCCTTGGTGGAATTGAGATTCATCAGGTCACCATCAATCACTCCTCCAATTTCCTTCGGCATTCCCTTTTCATTAGGGTTGAGCATTAAAATTTAATGATGCATTTCAGTTTTCCAATTTAATTCCCACAAAGGAATTTCCTCTCAGACATCAAGAACAGACTTACATTTTGATTTCTGCCCTCTTCCTATGTACCTGTCTTTATAAAATCACTTCTGTGGACATCTGGTCACAGCAAAATCTCATTGCAAGACATTTTGCTGCATTAGACTTGTTGCTATGTTGCCATGAACAGCTGGTCATGGAAATTTCATCCCAGGCAGCACTTACTCCAGGGCATGGATTTATTTCCAGCTAGTAGAGTTTCACTAGAGTTCCTACAGCTCTGCAGCTTTTCACCATACAGGAGACTCAYGCAAAGACATTTCATTATGGCCATGGTAGACAAAATATCCCAGATAATTAGAAAGCGATAAAAGAACTGGTGGTCTTTCACAGAGATTGGTTAGGGTGAGATCACCAGTTTAAGTATCTGAATTATACTTTTTGCTTTAGGGCAGGATTTTAATCAAGACTGTCAAAGACACTTTTCCTTTATTCTTAAGGCAAATAAATGCCAAGTCTCATGTTCTACTGGTACCATCAGCATGAAGAGCTGTGCATTTAACTCCTGCACCTTTGGTCCCGGTGACTTCAGACATGCTTCAGTGAACATTTGTCTCTCTTTAGCGATTAGGATAACTGATTAGAAGTCTTACATCATTTATTTCTTTGCAAGTCCTATAATTGGCATCTCTCCTTGAAGAGTGGTACATTTCTGCCAACAACTGAAAACACGGAATTCAAAGCGGCTATTTCTGAGGAGTCACCGCTACTGTTGCCTGTGCGGCAGGGTGCTGGGTCAGCGCTTGCAGYGGCCGCAGGAGCCCGGGCGATGCTGAACAACAGCAGGATTCGGGGAGGAGCGAGGCTGCGTGCGCCGGGGCACCAAAGGGGAGCAAGGCTGGGAACATCTCACCTCCTCAACATGCAGTTAGGATATTCCGACATGTTTTTTCAAGGGATAAGTAAGATTTAGTTGTTTGTTTGGTTTAACCTGTTGTTTTCAACTTTAGGTTTCTTTCTAGTCTCTAGTACTTCTAGGTTTAAAATACTATTTGTCCCTCTAAATTTACTATAGAGACAATAATTGTTCATAAAAACCAAATGATGCTTATCTAGTCAARTCTCCTTGAACATCAATAGTAGCTTTAGCACAGGGAGAGGAGGGAACCACACACACGTGAACAAGATTGTTTCATTATTAACAGAATAAAATTCTTTATGGACAGCCAGAATTAACTATAAAGCTTTCTTGCTAGTTCAGTTTTTAAACAACTTTTGGAACTATTACTGGCCAAATCAYGCCTTATTAACAGTCAGGAATTCCCTACTTTGATAGGAGCATGTTACCAGCTACTGCATCTTTCTCTCTAAGCCAACATAAGTAGTTGTGCTTTTTGTTCAGAAGGGACAGTTTTCCAACGCCAAAAGTTAACTGTTACTGCAAACACTACGGCAAGTTACTATTACGAACGTTTCGACAGCACTCGTAATGCAACGTCATCTTGGGCAGCGTTTCTTACGGCGCTGCTCCGGGACAGAGCGCGCCCTGCACGGGGGGCTTCCCGGTGCCCCCGCGCTGCCCCCCACGTCCTCGCCCCGGGGCCGGCTGCGGCGCCGGGCCCCGCGCTGCCTCTGCGCGCCCGCGACCCAGCGAGCGCCTGCCCAGTCTCAGCCCGGGCGCCAGGTCCCTGGGCCCCCACCGCCTGCGCAGACGGGCAACCTGGCAGTCAGAGGCTTCTTCTGTCGTTTCCTTCCTCTTCCGATCTGAGCTTATGGCTAAACCTCAGCAACGRTTAGAGGCTCAGCTCTGCGACGCGGAGACAAACCAGATCTCATCAAATGCTGGCGCTTGCAGAAGGAAACACGAARGATGTGAAGACGGAGTGGGCAAGACAGTGCCTGGAGGAGAGCGGAGCGGGCGCCAGACCTACGGAGACGCMAAGGCCGGGAGCGCCGCCACCGCCGGTCTCTGCCCCCTCCGCGGCAGGAGCGACGAGATGCGCTTGCCACTAGCGCAGCAAGAGGAGGACGAGCTCGGCCCGCCACGCGCCGGGGCAGGGCGGCACAGCGCTGGGGGAGGCCGCGCGCCCCGGAGGAGCGGCGCGCCAGCCGGCCCGTCACCACTTCCCTCCCCCGTGAAGGCAACTTCCAAACCATAAACCTGCCGGTTCGCGCAAAAGCCCGCCTGTGCGTCTCGAATAAAACGCGAGGTCTCTCCAAGCTTCTCTCCAGCCCACGGGTAAATCTCACAACAGCGTCTGYGCTCCAGTAAACTCAGCTGAGGTGACAAACGCCTCAGTAAGACACAYGGCTGACTGCTTCTTTAGCATATCTATTTACAATTCGCAAGCAATCCCTGCCTGGTAGTAAACCAACAGGCTTTAGTATGAAATTACTTATTTATATTCCCTGAATTCCTTTACAATGACAGCGTAAGAGTSGCAGAAACGCTGCGGCTTGCACCCTCCTTTGCTGCTGGAAGGAGCCAGCTAACGCTCGCAGTAGCATTCGAACGGCGCCGTAGGGCTGGACTTGCAAAGCTACCTTGCGCTGCCTCGATCCCGCTYGCACAGAATTCACCGCAGAGAAAACCAGGTCGACTCCCAGAGCTACTGAAAGTCCCAACAGCAAACACCATTGCCTACACCCATAGCGCGTAGCCCCCCTCCAAGACAGGAACGGGCCATCCCAACGCAAAGCGGGTCTGATGTGCTGCCTGCGGAGCCTGCACGGGGACTGCTGCCTCCCAGGACACTGCGCCTGGGGCCGGAGCAGCTCCACACACCCCACTGTGCTGGCTGCGTGTGAAGGGTTTGCTCAAGGTCTCAGAAAGTCTGTGGCACAATCAGGTATTAAAATCAGCTCTTCTAATTTCTGGAGTACTGCTCCATGTTTATCATTTTGTTACCCTTTCTTCAGTATTTCTATGTGCATATCATTAATTTATCAAGCTTCTTTCTGAAAGGCACCCAGAACAGCTGTATTCGTTACAGATGCAGAGGCAAAGTAATGCATCAAGTTGAATCAGTCTGAGTTACCAAGACCAGGATCTCATCCACAACTCAGTCTCACCAACTTAATGGTAGTTAAGGCAGGTAGCTTAAGGGCAGTTAAGGTCTAGTTGAGGGCATGCTTGTTTTTATCCATGCATTATGTGATTCCATAAATGCATTGCATGTCAGAAGCAGCAATAATTTTGATGGTTCTTCTTTTATCATAAAACTACCCTGCAACATCCCCTTTCAAACCTTTTGTCCTATTCCCTATTAGAATATTAATACATTAGAAATAGGATTGTCCTTCCAAATATACAGCACAATTGTACTCAGGTTTAGTACCAGCACATCATTCAGCAACAATAAAACTAATTACCACGAGAACAGCTCACGGTCAATATGCCAACTTATCTTCTGAAGCGCCACTAGCAAAGGTAGGCACAYGTTTTTCTCTAACTATTTTTGAGATATACTCTCTTTTTATGCTCCTTTCCCATGATCATTGGTGCAACTTCATTTTACTTCCACAGAGCCTGCAGAATTAAAATTTTAATTCACATATTTGATAACCAGAACACCCTGCCCTGAACAGAAACATCTCCCAACCTTTTGGTTACAAGCCATGCCCATCCAGAAAAGGCAYGAAACCCCAAACAACAGAACACCACCATGTGGTTGATGAATATAGTTAACACATCTCCAGTCATAAGCCCTGACTTCTCAGAGCAAAGTGTTTGCCATAAATCCGCAGAGCTCAGGAAGAAAGAAGTTCAACTGAGAAACTCAACGACAGGAGCTCAGGATCTTCTCGCTGCCGTTCTGCAAGCAGAAGGGGAGCTGGAATGGCTCAAGGCAGTCACGCGCTGGTGAGGGATTTACCCTGAGCAGCATCGCTGTAGAGGTGAGGCCSAGCTCCACATTACTGCAGCCTGCGCTGTCAGGTGAATCGTATTTCTTTGGATGCAGATGGTTAACATCTTAGAGTGATAATGTCAAGGGGCACACGACCAATACACTAGGAGCAGCAACAAGGGGCAGGGGGAAGCTTTTATTGAGCCAGCTCAACAAGCTGTGCCTGCTCTCTAGGAATCAGTGCCCAATAAGACATTCACAGAAACCAGCTGAAAATTGCAGCAGGAGTTAAGCACGTGATTTTGCTCAACAGGCAGTCATAAAGCACCGTAACGCGCAGCTGGAGAGGGCTGCCGCTAAACACCGGTCGGAAGGAAGCAGGGCGGAGATGCCGGAGGAGCACGAAGGGCTCCAAGGGGCAAGCGGCTCTCCGCCTCTTCGCCCTTGAAGGTACCAGCACGGCTCTCCTCCCCTGGAGCCCCTCGCTGCACTCCGTGCGACCTGCAAAACTGCCCAGAGGGCCCCGTGGAGCCAGCACGCTCCTGCCAATATTCCCGCTGCAGTTTACCACCAGGACCGAGGGCTGGGCACGCTGCAGCGAGCAGCCCCTCGGCTCGGCGACCGGCCGCCGCCGCCAGCCGGGCTGGGGCAAACGCGAGGCCACCRGCCAGCGAAGCTGGTCGCCCAATTTTCTGCTCCCCACGCCACCGGGCAGCTACTTCTGCAGCCTCCCGCTCCTTCCCGGGGGGGGGGGATGTCTCCCATGTAAGCACAAAAAATCCCCATATTCAGCGCAGGCACGCGGGAGCCGCGCACCGCCCAGCCTGGCACTCCGGTTTTGTCCGGCTGCTCGCAGTGCCTTCAGATGAAAGCAAGTAGTCACTACAGAAATTGCCATATCGTATGGTTATTTATGCTGCCTCTGAGACACGGAATATCTTTTTAATGAGGCATTTGTATTTYTGCAGCCTTTAGAAAACATGCCCCACAGTAATAGCTAGGGTTTGTTGGGGCTTTTTTGTTATTATTATTTATCCAGGCTTGCTCTTGCACTGTTGAATGGAGGTAACTGTGCAAGGCTTTATTTGGAAATTCATTTTCTTTGTATTACATCCATAGGAGACAAAAAATTGTATTGGGGTATATGAGCTTCATTTCAGGAGCAACATAGCTTCTTAGCATTGTGGAAGCACTCAGGTGGCAGGATAGGTGGGTTAAAAAAGAAAAAAGAGAGAGAGAGAGAGAGAGACAAAAACAGCTGTATTTAAGCAGTCAATCCACAGCTCATTCAGTGAGGAGAGAAAGATGAAGAGCTCACAAAAAATCTAGCAGGGCACAGTCTGATAACCTAACCCAATGACCACTTGAAACTAGATGTCTACYGAGGAAAAAGCCCTGTTTGCACTGACTTTATAGATAATTGAGCTGTCACATAAAAGATAAAACCTCACAAAAAGCACCAATACATGCAAAACACTTGGTCAGTGAAGTTCTTGGTAAATACATTAAGAAAAAAAAAAAAGAGAGAGCTGTAATCCTCTAGTGATCATTCACCTTTAAACCATGGTGACCTATTTCTATTTTTATTATCTCCACCACAATAAAGCTGAGAAGACATAAGTCACTTGATGGCACAATTGCTTAGAGTGCTGACAACCACAAATCTACTGAACATCCCATTTGTTCAAACACTCACCTCTCAGGATCCAKGTCTAAGGGCTTTTTTACTATGACTTCTCCCCACTGAAGGGATGGAGGATTTTCAGCAGAAGCAGGTGCTGCCTGACCTTCCTCTTTTCTCCCTGTGAATGCCTTTCTTCTGCTAGGTGCTTCCTGGGACTTCACTACTTTTATTTGCATGAGCAAGAGTTACATATTCAGACCATACATACKCCCTGAAGGGCGCAGGAAGGTCTCCACCCCTTCTGCACAGCCTCCTGCTCAAGGTAGGCTCTTACACTGGCCCTCAGCCTGCTCCCTCAACCATGCGAGCTCCAAGTCTAGTACATGTGCCCAAGCATCTTTACCCACCCTCAGACAATACTCTGTCCCCTCTCCCCATTGCTATAACTACCCGCTTGTTTTCCCCATTGCTCTCCAAATCCTTAGTGCTCTCCTTGCCTCAAAGCAGACTGCTGCCTGCTCAGCTCAGAGTTACCAGTCTTCTAGGTTAAGCCAAAGCTAAGGCCGAAGCACCTGGCCACCCACAGGCTTGCCGGTGCCTCAGAGCCCAGGTGCATACGCCACCAGGATGGTGGGGAGTGCTCATGAAGCTGTGATGGGCACTTCATGCCCATGTCACGGGGCTGGGAGAGCAAGCCAGCAGCCTCACGCAGCTGCCACCTGCCTCCAGCTACCTGGGAGACAGCCATCTCAGGAGCTGGGCAAGGAGCCCAAAGTGGTAGGTGCACAGAAAAAAAACCTCACATCACAGCTGGCTCCTGCTGGCCTAGCAAAGTCAAACCTGATCCATGGTGCYGTCCTGCACACAGCCTAGGCGGCCTGCGCTTCTAGGCTCATCTCTTCCTTCAAGCCACARCTCTCACTCTGCTGCTGCCAGATCTAGGAAGGACTTTTATTTTAGTCTTCCATACACAGAACACACTCAGACTAATTCCTGGAAAATTGTTGTTAATCAGGCACTGAGGACTGGCCATGGTCTGAAGATTGGAATGAATTATGAAATACACAGACCCTGGATCACTACCAAGCATTACTTCAGAAGAGTTTTCAGCCAGTTGAGTCTGAAACTGAACAAACCTTACCCACAACTATGAACTTGGCCAGAAGATACCTTTATGCATCAACTTGGCTGACCCATGTTCAGATGTCTGCCTGCTGTTAGATCTTGAAGTTACAAAAACAGACAATAAATGGAGCTGTTTCTGGTGGGCCAGAGGGATTTGTTCATGGGCCAGTGTTGCTTGGTATATTTTGCTCTAGATACTAAAAAAGATACAGCTGCTAAAACTTGCAGAAAAGACTAAAACTGGTGGAATGGTAAATAGCTCATCAGGTCGCAGCTACTGTCAGATCTGTGTCACAATGTTAGAACAGCTTTATATTAGCAACACATGTTGCATTATATCTGAATATGTAGACATCCACATAGGAATGAAGGCTATAGGACACATAAATACAGCAAATAGGTTGGAAAGCAAGGATTCACAGTCAGGTAGGTTAATCCTGCCTGCAAACACACCTAATAAAGTAAATAATAAATGTATAACTACTGACTGTTAGGAGKGAGGTATCAGCCTGCAACTACAACAGGCATTTGCACAGCTGTTAAGGAATCCAGCAGCTTTGGGGAGCCCACACTAGATGCACTGCAACATTGAGAAGAGCTCAGAGGAGAGCCACAAGAATGATACAAGGGCCAGAAAAATCTCTTCATTAAAGAGGTACAGTCTGGGAAATTCAGCCTTGGAAAGGCTAGGAAGTGACTTGCACTACACCTGGAAGAGCTGCACACAGAGGGCTTCCTGCTAGCAGGGACCTCCTCAGCAGACAGGGACTTAACAAGATCGGGTGGCTAGACAGTGAAGCCAGATGAATTCAGAGTAGTAAAAACAGCCCTCTCAAGATCTGTAAAGGTAATTAAACAATAAAGCAATTCTCTAGGGTAATTCTCTCACTTGAYTGTTTTAAATCAGAACTACATGTCTTTCTCTAAAGATGTGCCAGGCATTAAGCTCTTGAGGTAGAAATAACTGTTAATTCCTGTGGCCTAGTTACAAAGCTGTAACAGCAGCTGCTCCAGGTCTGACCAAAGGTCCCGCTAACCCACGACTCCCCAGGAGAGACCAGCACAGACACCTAGAGAAGGGTACAAGAAGAGGCTAGGCACCACATAAGGCTTCACTCAAAAGGTTCAAAGTCCCTGTGATTTGCAGCTCCAAGAACCAGCCTGGACAAATAGCTGCATGATCCTCTGTACACACCACTAGCTGCTACTGTGCCGCAAGGCAGGGGCACCACAGCTAGCCCCTGGAAAGCACAGGTCACTAACAGGAACCACCAGGGATAATACAAAAACAGCAAGTATAGGAAAGGCATTCAAAAACAAAGAAGTCTAGGAAAGAGCATCGGCTTTGCCTACCTTGTCCTGCCTCCATGCTGGGGCCTAGAGCTCCTACCCAAGGGGCACAGTACAGCTCAGCACTGTCCTTCTCCCCTACAGCACTTCTGGAAGAGAAGGCATAAGCCCACCTCTAGGTGCTCCTAGCAAACCTGGCTTATTACCTCTTACCTTATTCATACTCTGATGCTACCAACCACCCCCACCTGAAGTTCTCCTTCATCAGGCCTCCACCTGATGCATAGCCTTACCCTTCTTCTTCCCTTTCCTGAGCACCTTTCCTCATCTGTCTTGGAGCTATGCAACATAATGAAGGCTCCAGTATGCAAATCCTTAAGCACTTGTCCCTTGCAGGGCCTCCAGGCCTACTTGAATGAAACCAAGTTCCTTCAATGAGCTAGAATGTTTTCGGGGGGGATCCTTCCCAGCAGGGAGGTCCACCAAGGTGGGAACTTAACCAAGAGCTTCTAAAAACCAAATGCAATGCAAATATATAAAAAGGAAGGAAAAAAAGTATAGTCAGTGCCTGAGCTAAGAAACTAGAAATCAGCCAGAACTATAWAAAAAAAATAGAAAATAAGCCAGAGTTTCAAAGCAAGCAGTTTTATGATGAAAAAAAGGTAAGATTTAACAAACAAACAAAGGGGAAAATAGACACTCACCATAAAAGCACAAACGAGTATTTGCAAATAACCAGAAGACTGTACCAGTAACAGCAGTCACCAGAACTACAGGTCTGGTCTCACAACAACTTTCATACTTGTGAGATGTCACACTGCACCTGAGTGTCCTGTTGCAGTGAAGGCAACATAGTGAAGCTGAACACCAATGCAAGTCTTTGCAGTAACCAGACACAAGCCTACAAGCTCTTAAGGACTGCTTGTATGTAAATGGAAACATTTGTGGGACACTAGAATTAACTGGGCAACATAAATATTCTGAATGACGCCTGAAAGAGCAGATAACTGCCTCAGAGAGCTGCCTAGAAAACCTGTATTCATGCGTCAATCATTCTTAGGAGATGTCATCAGAAGAAAATCCCAGCTCCCTCAGAACAGGGGACATCTCACTTTTCCTTGGCAGCTGGCAGCTATTTGTCTTTGGTTCAGAYGCGCATCACATAAGATCATAAATCTCTGTGACCGTAGCCTAGTGCTTCTCCAGACAACGGGCCGTGAGATTTCTATTATCGACCCTCACACTCAACCTGGACGCTGTTCTCAGAAGTCTTCCCTGGACCACCTCCTCGCGGTAAATCCTGCGGGCCGGTTCGCCAGGCCCCCGGGTCGTCTCTGAGCCCTCCCCAGGGACCCGGGCTCTCCACGGGCGGGCAGAGGGCCAGGCTGGACTCGACTGGAGCCTGGCCCCGCAGAAGGGACAAACAGCAGCCTCAGCTATTCGCACCAGGCATTTAAAAGCCATGCAATATCTTTCAGCAATTAAAAGACCGATGGCTGTGTTTCTGGTAATCTGTGATTACTAGCAGGGTGCTCTCTATAGATGGATGACAGGAGGCAGTTTACAGTGCAATTTCTGTTCCCCTTCGCTGGCCAYGGAGGCTTTTAATTGCATGTTGTACTCCACAGGGACTGCCTTGCCCGGCCCCTTGGCGAGGCAGGTGGTGTTTACACTGCTTGCCCTCCCCCAGGATGTTTCCTAAAGCAAAATAGCTCCATCCAGACTCATTGAATAAGGCTACTAGCAAACATGGTGATGAATATACGAGCATGTGATTCTATCTCTGTCTCCTCCTTGCTTAGTTTGGAAGATGCTTTAGGTGTATCTAGTAAATCAGGGTCTGTAGSTAGCCGGAGAGACTGTTCAGCTCCTCAGACAGGCTTCCCCGCACTGCATTTACATCACATCTTGAGTTATTCCCGTTGCTGCAAGCGTAACCCGATGCAGGTTTATCAGGCTGCACCCCTGGTAGCTTTGTTACTGTCCTTTATAGTAAATGCTCTTCACCTGTCCATAACAACAGTTACAGCCTTATCTCCTCTCTGCATGATGCGTTTGAGAAAGAGTTTTGACTCTGCCAGGAACACAGGACTGCATTTTGGCAGGTTTGCATCTTCTCCCTTTTACAATTAATCAGTGTAAAATTCTCACTGGGCATCCTACGAGCTCACCTTCTCRAACAGAATCTAAACCTTATGCTTATTCTTTATTTGCCTGTTCACACAGTTCTTGTTTCAATGCTTGCTATGTTTTATATTCACACTCATATGTCTGAGTGACAGCTCAGCTAGGCAGCCCAGCACCAGGCATGCGGGGAAGAGCAGGTGCTTTCAAACAGCAGAGCTCTTTTCTAAGCTCTACTTATAGTAGATCTTTTTAAAGGGGAATCACTTCCTTCCATTTCCCATTGAAGCAAATTGCAGTTCCTTGTGCAGAAACCTTGTTTACTAACAAACATTTAAATAATTTTCAATAGACTTTTTAAACCCATGGTTTCTTCAAAAATGTTTAGGAAACCAGAAACCTCCAGCATGCCTGGTTGAACCATTACAGCATCTCCCATAGCTCTGCTCAAAGCAGGTTAGCGAGTACCTCCCTGACACCCAGGAAAAAAGCGCAGGGAAGGAAGGGTTTCCTTCCACACCAGGAAAGACCATTGCCATTTTCTCCATTCAAAAGCAGCAAAAAAGGCCAGCCCCAGATATTTTCAGGAACTGAAAGGGGCGCGCTTTGGATCAGGCACAGCTTCTTGCTTTTGTCTTTTCAAAAAGTATTTCTGTCCTGTGGTTATCTTGCACTGTGAAACAAAAACTTTCTCTGCGGAAACCATACGCTGCCGAAGCATCCAAATAAGGCAGGGAAGGAATTTCAAAAATGTAGTGCTAGTCTCCCCGTAAGAAGTGCCACACCAGGTTAGACCTGGTCTTCACCTCGCCTGTCCCATGGCTGGCAGCACCCCGTATCCCATCACTCATGGATCTTCTCCAAGATAAAAAATTAAGTAAATAAACAATCGTTCCTCGTGCCGAGGCTGTCCTGCGCCTGTGAGCGTCCTGCTGCCCTTTGCTGCGCTTTTTTGAGTTTTACTGTCYTTCCTGAGTCAGAGGAACTAAGCGGCACAGAGCAGCCAGCACGGACGCRGCAGGGATTTGTGCAGTGTCCAAGGGATGTTTTCTTCCTCCTAGCCCCTTTCCGAGCCRTAGCTGCGGCTCAGCTCGCTTTCTGAGCTCGTTTTGTTTCCTCTTGTTTTCGCAGATCTCATTCCCCAGCGGAGACAGCAGTAGATTCTGTGAGTCCAAAAAATGAGTGAAACTGCCCTTTCCCATGAGAAGTGTCAGGACTCTTGTTTTGACAAAAAGTCATGAAAAAAAAGAAAGAAAGAGAGAGGACTGCGCTGGAGGAAAAATCCCGCCCCGCCGGCTCAGGGAGCGGACGCCCGCCGTCGGCAGGCGCGGGGCTGCGCTGCAGGGCCCGCGCACCGTCCCCACGGCAAGTTAAAGTTAYGAATTCAGAAAGAAATAATAAACAAAATTCGGAAAGAAATAATGAACAAAAGCGAGGGAAGCAGGCGCTGTCCGGGCAGTGGGCTGCCCTTGCTTTGCAGGTATCAGGAGCACCGCTGCAGTGTCTCCAGAAGACGGTCACTTTTAGTCGAAAAAARTGAAAACAAAAACTACAGTTCGGCCAGTAAGTCAAGAGAAAACAAGCACATTTGGGTGGGTGAGGGAAAAGGCCAACGTGGAGCACTTCTAAAAATACTAACCACGGTYGAAAGGCATGAGCTAGCAGTTCAGAAATAGCCACGGGAGCCAGCGGCTCCGGACTTGCAGCCCCGGCGTCTCAGCGGGCCTCCGCGCTGATCCGCGGGCCGCTCGAGGCTCTGCCGTCTCCGGGCTCTCCGCGGGCGTCCACGAGTGTCAGCAAAGCCCCTTCCGCGCTTCCAGGAGCTCTGGCACACCTTCACGTTTCGTAAAAACAGCAAACTGTTTCGATGGGCGGTTCTGGGGCTTGGCTTACCTTGGTTTTCGTCAAGGGGAGCAGCGTTAGTTCTTTGGCGGGGCTCTTCTTGCCCGGGGAGCTCGTAGGTGCGCGTCACGGCCACGCGCGGGGCCGGGGGGTCCCTTACGGCGCCCACCGGGAAGCGAGGGTYGACCTGGGCTGGCCTCACGGCCGCGGCTGGGACCCTTGGCGACGTGGCACCGCGGTAAGTTTTGTAGCGAGCCCCCAACGCTGTGAATCCACGTGCGTTAGGGCGCGAAAGGTGACGGGACAATTCTCCCGAGAAAGGTGTCGGTTCTAAACGGAAGTCTAAAATTCTCTAACACTTCCTGTCAGAGCTAATAGCAAAGATCGAAATAGCACGAGAAGTGGCTGATTATATTAGCAGATGTCTAGCATGGAAAAAAGATTATTTTTTTTCTTTCTTCTTCACGGATGTAGAGCTTTAGTACTGGAGTTCCTGCAGAATTGGCTAAAATTTGCAAGATGCTTAGATACTTAAATGCAGATGGAGTCACAAAAGTTCATGTGTTATGCACAGAAAAAAATCTATGCATGTCTGGCTTTTGCTCAGGAGGGAATACAATGTCTTTTCACTGTGAGGTACTGCAGGTTTTAAGGTTAAATCCTAAGGAAAGATTACTGGGTTTGAATTTATTCTTACTGAAGAGGATGGAAGCCAACAGATTACTGGATCTCATCTGAAACATTTACTTTTAGTAACAATTATCAACAAAACACCTCATGATAAACACGAGATGCAAACCCCGGCAGACAAGGGCAGCAGCCGACCGCATCAGGTTAGGAAGTAACTGAAAAGCAGCACCAAAAATAGATGCTAAGCGAGRTGGGAGCTTCTTAAGTGATTATAGATGACTTTAGAAGGTTACGCAGCGAAAATCTTAAAGGTAGATCAGCCCCAACTGCTTGTCTGAAGCGATCCTGTTCGCTTCCCGTGCCCTCACCACAGGTCTTTTTCTTCTCACTCGCCAGTGCATGCTAATAAGAGACCAGCTCCTGCCACTTTGTTCCCATCACCAACCCTGACCCCTTTTGTTGGATGCCATATATTTAATGTAATTGAATTAATCCCTTTTTCCAGCAAGGAGCTGAAATATTGCCCATTGGGGATTACTTTCTCTTTTGCTCTCTCACTGTAAGCTCAGCTAACATGTCTGTCACAGAGGACTCTCCCATGACAAAAAGCCATAAAAATTATGAAAGTAAATGAGCAAACGCCTGCGTGGAGAGATTCACATGCGGGTAACTGTGCCATGACTTATCGTCATTAAGTGGCTCATGTCRCTGGCAGCTGCAAAATCTGGTTGTTTGAAGTGAGGATGATTTTAGCAGTCAAAGTGCAAGTATTAAGTGGTCTGGTACTAGGAAAGTGTCTGTTAGATTACAGAGAAAACCAGGCCTACGGCCCTTGTTTCATATTTGTGTGAATTCTCAGRTTAAAAAAGCCAAAGTAAAACCTTGAGTTCTGCTGCAGAGACATCCCATTAAAGCACTGCAGATATGTTACTGCCCAGAAGCAAACGTTGCACCTGTGATGTATCAGCAATTTCTATTCAGCTGCCCTCCAAGTTTTAAAAACCGACCCCTCCAACTGCACCCGGGCAGACCTGAGGGAAGGCTGGTCCTACAGGAACAGCAGATCTCATCCCTGGGAAGTCTTTCCAGCAAGGAGGTCCACCTGAGCACCCGCCGGCCTGGGGAGGGGCAGTCTTCAGGGTGCAGCCTCCCCAGCGCCCCAGGGAGGGAGGRGACACCTTCCCTTGGTGTCCTCCCTGCACAGCCAGACTGTGGCCTCACCGACTTGTGGTGAGGACGTGCTGTGCGTTCATGCTCAGATAGTGTCCCCTGGATATTTTGTTGAAATAGTGTTTGAAACAACAATGCTCACCAGCTAGGGGAGATATTTTCAGGCAAGCAGTATTTACCGACAAGCGTGCTTTCTCATGCTGCTACCCAGCTTCACGCCCTCCAAGTTTTCTCCACTTCAGTTCAGCAGAGACATGACAAAGACAACAAGCTGCCTTTAAGGAAATGATTAGGAGTGTGGGAATGTACAGAGGCCTCTAAGACTTGTGAGAATCACAGATAAAACCATTCAAATATATCTTTCCATCTATTTTTAAATCACCATGGAGTATGCATTGGCATGACTTGTAAAGAAATGATCTCGCAGCCAGACAGTGCTCGGGGGACTCAGTGTCGCATGAGCAGGGAAATCCCAATCCATGGCAGAAGCAGAAATACCACCTACTGTATTTTTAAAGATTTGTTATGGAAAAAATAATTGCACATTTCTCTAATGAACGATCCCTAACTGGCAGTTGTGAGTGACTTCAGTCACAGAGACTGGGAGCTCTGGAGGAGAAGACRGGGAGCTTGGAAAGTCCTGCTTGAATTGCTTGGTCTGAGGGCTGCTGGAGGCTGCCCCACTGAAAGGCACAGCGAGGTTACCTCATGCATGCATTGGCATTGGACAGGCCTACAATCCTGCCAAATCTCCATATCTCCCCAGTATGATATGTATAATGGAAAAAGATCACAGCTTTTCCTTATCTCCAAGAAGTGCTCGTGAACATTCATATTATGATTGTTCCTGTGCGTTACTGATTCACCGTCGTACTTGCTTGGAAGGAACAACAGCCCTGATGTGCAGATGTTATTCAAAGGAGAATTCATCATAGTATTTGTGCTATGTCCATCTACAGGACCTCGGCACCCGCTGCAAGTTGTAAGACAGTTGGTGGTGTTTTCCAGTCTGCACTTCTCCTCGGTGCTAGCGCAGTGCACACACGCTGTTGGACAATAACCTCCTCGCCACAAAGCAGTTCATAAAGCCCAGGCACCACTTCCCTCAGCTCTCGCACCGGCCGGGTGATGCCCAGCACCCGATCCACGCGCCAAACGYGGGCCTGTCGCAGTCGCAGTGTGTTCGGTCTGATGCTGCCTGTCTGGAACGAACGGGGGGAGGTAATTCTCCGGGCGCGTGTGTGTGCATACGCAAACGTGCACTGGACACATGCACATGTCTAGCTTATCAGTCTACCAGAAACGTTTTCGCGGCAGAAAGAAATGTGCTTCCACTTGAAACCTTCACCTTCAAGTGCTTGTAACTTTTTGAGTAAAATTTAATATTCAGGATGAACATTTCATGTTCAGATTCTCATCTCAGCGCTTTCTTCTCCCCCAGAAATGTCAGGAAGATATCACACCGTTCAGAAAATGAGTTTGCACCATTTAAGCAGCTCTTCAGATGATCTTTCCTGTTGACTTCAGCTAAATTCAGATTTAGACTGCCTCGTTCTTAAGGAAATAACTGAGAAAAAAGAAACTCGGAGCAGCAGTGGAGAAGGGACACCCACAAGCACCAGCCACCGCACATGGGTTTCCCCTGTCTTCTATGAGGGGAAGTACAGAAACATAYAACAAGAGCAAAGGCTTGCGCCTCCGCGGCTGCGCGCCGAAGCCCCGGGGATGCGTGCAGGAGGCAGCAAGCGCGGAAGGCTGAATCCCAGTTCTCCACTGCGTGGAAGAAAGAGATCATTTGCTCGAATGAAGTGCACGTTTAGTACAGAATAAAACGTCCTGGGGCTTTTAAAAATAGTCTTAGGTTGGTGTTCATATGACTCAAGGGTAGTATGCAAGTGCTTTTCAAATTTTCTGATTCTGGTGTGGTGAAAAAAAAAAAGTATAGCTTGCTACTTTCTCTAAAGGAGACTTCCACATAGGCACACATGCTTGTATAAAATCTTCATCCTAGACTCACAAGAGCTTCATGTTAGAAAATGCTACGTGTCAGTGCAGAGGAACATTTTACTCAGGCTGTCATCAAAATCATTACCATATCATGTGTGGAACTTATACTAACCTGGTTACCTATAAGAAATCATGTTTTTACCAACATGTATAATTAAGCTCAGTCTTGTTTACATTTTAGCTCTTGTGAAGGAGCTGTCAGGCCTGGGAGCAGCTTGCTGGTGGATTCACGAAAGGACAAGGTGAGATGAGCCCGACACCACCACAGCGTCTGACCCCACACATGTTACRAAGCGTTAATTAATAGCGTTTACAGAGGCTTTGCACCCATGGGCGATTAGGAGTGAAGCAAAATGGAGGAAAGCTCCTGTTAAGTATCCAAGATGTGCATTGACTTGATAGAATAATTGGGGGATTTGCAGCCSTATCTCAACAGCTTGATCTAAAGTTACTGCCGGCTGCACAGAGGAAGAGTCAAACTTCCCAGAACTGAAAGTAGCATTCAGAAAGTAAAATGCTGCTTGGCCTCCAAATTCACAAGTTTAGCAGATGGACTATAGGCTTGAAAAACTTCAAGGAGAAARAGCAAACACATTTTTAATTTAAGCTAGAACGGTGGGTTATATTTTGTTCTACTAGCACCCTTTTGCTGCTGGTCTTCCCAGCTGWTTTTCCCTCTGACTCAGGTCCACCTCATTAGGAGCAAATGGCCAAGAGACATACCATGACTTTRGGCAAGAACTGAAATATCACATCTGGGCTCTGATTTTTCTATAATGACTAAAATCATCTTTCTGTTCTAGTCTAAGCACGTGCAAAGGTGYACCAGTAGGATACAGATGATTAAARTGGCTGTAATCTATTTAACATGAGCTATGCCCTTTTCTGGGCAAAGCCRAACATCCCTAGCACACTACAGTTATGTACCATTTACCTCAAAGTAGACAGAGAGAAGAAGGGAGAGCGCAAGAGCTATTGGTGAAGACAAATGACATTTTGTCAGAGCCCAAGAAATCATAGCCCAATTTAAATGAATGAAGCATGCCTAACAAGGTATAAGAAAAATACTTAAAAAAAAATCCAAATAAACCACATAATGTTTCACAAGGACAAAATTGCATAAACCTTGTTTTCTTTTTGCAGTAAARGATGGTGCCAAGGAACATCCTGTTAGCAGCCCGAGGCACACTCAGACCAGCGATCACGAAGCTGTTTTCCCAGCAGGTGACTTTTCGGTAAGGAAATCTCACTTGTAAATGAGGAAGTGGATCCGTATGACCACAAATTTGATGCAAGACAAATTGCTGGTGGTGTTATTCCAGTGGTTGCTCTCCGTGCGGCATGCCGGGACGAGACAAAGCATGACACCGCTTAGAGATTCAGTGCAATAACGCGTAAATAATTGAAAGCTTTCTGATATTATCCTGGCTTCTTTTAGCATGCTTCTTCAATAATTAATTCATTTGTGTCTTAAAAGTGTCTTGCTCCATACCTTCAATCATTCCCTCCGTTTTGCTTATTAACCTTTCAGAGATCATGCTCTCTTTTGTACGTGCTTTTTCCCTATCGTGTCACTCTGTTCATCCTGTGGGAGTTTCCCTCTCTCGCGCTCATCATTTCCCATATCCCACTTGAATCTCCACATGTCTATTGCCTCCAGTAACAATAATTAGCAATAACAGCCAACGCGCCTGTASCATTCGGTGTTTTCTGCCTGCTCTTTAACTCAGGATTCAAGATCTGCAGTTCCTTCCTTCCCCCTATTCATTGGGCATTTGTCATCCCTGGGGGATTCAACCCGCTCCCGGGGATGCTGTGGAGTGTCGCAGCCCTCACGCCCAGGTGACATCTGACAGAGGCAGTGATGTCCTCCGTGAGGCCAGGCTGGCCCCTAATTCATTAACCTCATTTTAAATTCTATGGCCTATTAAAAAAAAACTTTTAATAGGCTTATTCATCTGCTTACAAAATTTTATCACTTCTTTTTTAATTTACAGATTATGTTGGAGAGCTTTTCCAGGCTAGAAAATTCGTTTCAGACTAAAAATTTATCACTCAGAATCTGTAGCCATAGACATTTCCTTCATTCACAGTTATAATCTAATTTCTGAGCCTGCTTTTGCTCCTGTTTCAGTCACCAGAATCTGCCACTGAACTGAAYGAGGATGAACTCAAACCCTGGAAGTTATTTGCAAGCTTTTTCTTTTCTAGTCCATTTTAGTCATGTTTTTCATCCCTTGTTTTCTGATTCAGCTGGCCGTTTCTTCAGACATACTGAAGGGGGTAAATTGTGGAGATAGGGGASAGGAGGCTCAGACTAAAAATATTTTCAAAATAAATTCTATTAGGAAACAGATTTTTCCTCATATTTTGTAATTAGCGGTTTGCTAACCTTTGGGAAAAACAGACCCAGAGCAAGGCTTCAGCTTCCAAAGGCAGAAACAAAAGACATTAATGATTTTCCTAAAACGCCTCATTCATATTTTGATTTTGTTTCACATTGTGCATTGRGTATTTCTCAAATTATTTGCCGTTGTGGTTATCTGACATATGATACCTAGCTATCCGTATCCATACGTGTGTGTGTATAGGTACTTTTAGATGGCTAAACACATTCCTTAAATATCCTATATCAAATATGAAATAGATAGTTAACTAAGTAAGTACATATCACAGACTGAATATAAAAATTCTATTAATTCTCATTTATATGTATATATAAATGTATTTACATTTCTGACATGTACATGTTTTTTTTGATCTGACACCTTTTTCCAAGCCAATCTACAGGAGCAGACAGCAACGACTTTCCTTCATGGGCTTTCCATCAGTGTTTTAACATTTATCCTGTAAGCTGGAATAGTTAATACATAATTCACAGAAATACACCCGTTTATTATGAGTAGAGCAGGAAGTCTACTCACCATTATGAAATTTCTCCCAGACTGGYGCATTTTTTACTACATCCCAACAGAACTGCAGGGTTAGTTTTTGGTAAGACCTTCCYGACTCTGAATTTTGAGATGTTTTGAAATGAAGACATTAGCGGYGYTAGCAGCTTTGTCCCTATGGATGARTATACGTCATTCAGCACACACAGGTATTTCTATATGGCTGAACAYATTCGTCAAATGTGCCCTATCAAAAATTAAATATATGGTTTCCTAAGCGAGTGCACATTGCGCAGACCGACTATACACTCTGTCGTTTCTCGAGAACTGGGTAGTTTTTAACTGCGCTTTACTCACGGTGCAGCTGGACACCGCGGACCACTTCAGTCCTCCGAACGGACCGAAGGAGCCCAGCGCAGGGGCGAGCCCAGGGCCCATGCTGGGAGGAGAACGCCGGGGGCTCGCAGGCCTCTGCGGGCTGGTGGCCACCTCYTCACAAACCCACCTGCATCCCAGGTACCTCGCTGCCCGCTGTCAGGTCGCTCCAGCTCCCTCTGYCCTGCGTGTCAACGCTGAAATAGGACCCTGGACATGGACACTTCGAGAAGAGATGGCTCCATCTTGGATCCAAAGCCGCGTGTTCATGTGTCATATAATCCTCTAGAAAGCCAAGATGAACTGCAATGAGCAGTCTGGTTTTTTGCACTTTTCACCAGAGATACTTGTATTGGTCTTAAACCACCACTGTGACCCTGAATCAAAAACAGAAGCAAAATCCACASAAGGAGTCAGATCTTTTAACCCTTCTCTTTAAATGACACATGGGAGAAGGGAGGAAAGATATTGATTCTGCTTCTTTTGTAGAGAATTTCACTGCCTGGCAGCATAACGTGAGCGAGAAAGATTGCTATCAGCCTCACCTATTGAACACCGAGAATAAAGCAGCCAGTTTTGAAGCAAAGTCTTCAAGAGGAAAGGGAAAGCAATTATGCCAGCAGCTCCACTCCCTGGAAGATTAACGTCATTAGGGAGTACACGATAGCGTTGGCTTTGAGGTCATGACTGTTCAGGGAAGGTTACCAAATTGTGCCTTCATCGGCCCCAGTTTCGCTGCTCTGCAGAATCCTCTGTGGCACCACGTGGCGAGGGAAGGAGGGATCCTCACGTCACGGGGGCAGAGCTTGCAGTCAAGTGCTTTTGAGATGGTGCAGAAGCATTTCCAGTGGAAGTTTGCTACCACGTAGAGTCAGTGTGCTGGAACAAGGCCCCAGAAGAAGCTCCCCATAAGATGAGCACCATGTATGCAGAGGCTATCCTAAATCACCATCAGTTATTCCATGTTACATCTTTATATGAACATTATAGCAGAATGAATCCTATGGAGTTTATACAAGCKATCATCAAATGTACAAACTGGATCTGTGCACGGAGATGGCGCGGCGAGGACACCCTGGCTGCTCAGTATAACCCCAGTGCAGCATGCTGGTTTTCATGCCTGTTTCCACAATTGCCTTTATACTTTCYGGCTCTTCCCAGTAAAAAGCAATAAACCTTTTCCACTGACTCGTTCATTTGTCTCCAAGTAGTTGCACRCAGACCGCACCAGCCTCGAAGGTGGTGAACAGGTCGGCAAATACTGGCCTGCTCGCTGCATGCYATAGCACTCAGCTGCTTGGGAGGCTCAGGGCCTCCAGGGCGGCCCTCCACCAACCCGCAAGGCCGCGGCTGTCGGATGGTAGCAACAAGCACCAGGATTGAAGGAGGTCTTGAGATTCAGCAGTTGCTCCAAACTTGTCACRTTTACCTACAGAAACTGCATCTGACTTATGTTGTCGGTAGTCTCCAGGCTTTGAAAGCAAAATTGAGAACCACACAGTACATTTCAGCATGCAAGTACAAAAAAAAAAATGCATATTTACACCCTGTTCGCAGTGCTTATGGAAGGATGCATCTGATAAACAGTTTCCCCATATACAACCACAAAATGCTCTAGGGCCTGCAGGTGGGGCAAACCCGGCCACCTGCCCTCCGCGGGCCCTGCCCGGGGCAGGCAGCTCGCTGCCAGGGTGCTGCTCAGAGCACCGCCAGGGAAGATTTGTACCTGTGAGAGCTGCCGCCGCGACTTCCTGCCTTGCAACAGACTTCTGACGTGACCTTGGACAAGTAACTTAATTCCCTGGCTGTAAATTAGGCTCTTATTCTAAATCCTTTACTGACCTTGTTTACTTACAGTGTAAATTTATCAGAACAGACACTATTTCCTACTCTGTATTTGTACAGCACGTGGCAAAGGCAGAACCTGCCTTTGCCTGGAGACCACAGATGCCCCACCACRGTGCGAGTAACAAGGTGCTGTAGCATGTGTCTTATGAACAGAAAAATAAAATATAACATAAATAAAATAATGCATATCCCTTTCTAATCTCATAGAAATGTTTCTATATTCATTCATTCAAAACAGTATACAAAACAGTTCGGCGTGTGTCAGATATGCATGGATAACGTTTCCCCCTGTGAGTTAGAGGYATTTGCCTCTAATGTGAGGGACGGAAGAGAGCGGCTTCGGCTTTTCCAGTATACAGAGATATTTATTACAGTCCATTCTTCTGTTTCAGCAGCAGTTTCAGCTTGGCCTGGCTCCTCTGTTACATGACTTGTCTCAGCTCGAAGAGCCGTAATGCACCAGTACTCCAGGTCCTTGCACTAAATWTAGAGAGGATATCCAATGCCGTAGTGCCGTTGTCTTGCCAAAGGCAGCAGAAAAAAGCGCCCGTATGAAACAGAATATTACCTTCCCTGTGCCTGTTAGCCCGCGTCACGCTGACGGCCGCCTGTGCCGGAGGACCCGCGCGCACCGGTCGCAGAGCACCGCAGCACCCGCCCAGCGAGGCCACAGCAGCCCCCGGACCAAACACCTCCGCCGCTCTCACRCCTCTGAGAGCGCTACGGGAATTAGGCCCGCTCCCCTTTCTTCTATCGTCTTTAGCGATCATTTTCTCAAAGGACAATTTTATTACTGGGAGTGCGGGGAGAGGCACAGGGATGCTCAAGGCCCAGCTTCACACTAGCTGAGTTAAGGATTAATTCAGCCCTGGTACTGTGGGAGCACAGGGAARTGCTGGGGAGGCTGGAAAGCCAGGAGTAAGCACAGAAGGTGTACAAGATCCCTCCAATATCAAAAATAACTCTGAAAACACATCRGAAGCCTTATATGTGGGTTCATAGGAGTGGGCAGTTGACATCTCCATACCTCTGGGTCTGGACAYGTAATCCAGGACATGCCAAGCAAGCCGATCAGAGGTGCTGAGTATTTGCACTGCAGTTAGTGGTTGCCAGCAGTGTTTAGCATGCACATTTTGCAAGGACWACTAGTCTTTCATTCTACCATCATTCCTCTACTTTCTGGGTTAATGAAAAAAACACCAAATTCAGCACACACGTCCGGCCTCCCCAGCTAGGCCAACCTTGCAGGAGAAGCACACTCGCCGCACAGCCACCCCTCCAAGCACCCTCACTAGGGAGGGAGACCTGCAAGCCCCRTTTGTTGCAAATGTCTTGGCTGTGGGGTGAGCCTGGCACTGCAGGAGACCTCYGGGCCCGTAGCCCAGGCTGCCGAGCTGGCTCACATTAACCGTGGCTCTGCAATCACGGACATCACGCTGCAGCAGAAGAGAAGCAAAAGAAATGTCCCGTCGCACATCTCCCCAAAGCTGATAACCCCAACCGGTTTCCAGCAACGTTTCTGTGTGCTGTATTTTGCTGCTGAACTGAAAACAGGCGATAGCAGCTTAAGCCAGATGAAATCTGTAGGCAGTTAGCTATACGCTCCCAACGTATGCCAGAACAAGGAAGGCAGAGTCCTCTGAATGTAAATCGAGCATTTTCATTCAAGGCAGCTTGGTGTTTGAAACAAATCACTCCGAGGCACGAGCAYCACCGAAAAATCACCAGGACGTGCGGCAGCGTTGGGAATGAAACCTCAATCCCACCGGCAGCCGCTCCCTGGGAGCCGGCGACACGGACCAGGCCGTTTTGTGACACATTGCAGCTGTAGCTGCACGGGCTCTCACCCGCGGAGCTGGGGAAAGGGATATCAAAATAGAGCCAGGCAGGCAGGCAGCAGCAGAGCGACAATTTGACATTTCATCCTCGTGTCAGTGAACCTGCACCAACRTCACGTACCCCATGGCAGTTCCTGGGCCAATGTACAAGCCAAGCAAGGACAAGCGCCCTTCCGGACAACAAACCCCAATGTATGCGCCTTTCCAAACTGTCTGTGAATAATAACAAGGAGGGTTTGAAGTGTTACGTTTCCTCGCTTGAAAACATTCACTACTGAAGAGTCCTGATGCATCAGCAATGGGGGGCCAAACCCCGAGGCCCTCACATTAATTTTCAAGAGTCATTTAGGAGCAAATTCCAGATCAGAGCCGTCTAGCCTGTTTCAGAGAAATTTTCAGCTTGTGCAGAATAAAAGTTGCTTYTCAATAGCTGTTGCACAAAAGAAAAGTTGGTTTAAAAATACATATAGAAATTGCTTCAGAAAAGTCAGCAYTTCCTTCTTTATGAAATGAGAGGGATGACCTGAGAGCTCTAGATCTCCCTTTTAGTCCCAGGAACAGCCTTGTTCCTTTTCGACAAACCTCATCTCCTCAAAAAAACTTCCAGCATTCTCTGAGAGCATATTGTATCAGAAAAGAAATGAGGCTATCAAAAGCTGGACTAAACTAATTCATATAGTATGGCAAACATATTGCCTGAACATGTTGCACTAGTTAGCATAAAATTAGCATTTATGCTATTAATAGAGACTTTGCTGCATTTTTTGATACCAAGTGCTGACTACAACAAAGCACATCACTGTACCTGTGCTTCAGACAATGTGAAATCATTTATTCAAGCTGCAGTTCAGTCACACTCAACCGATAAATCAGCCAGCCCAGGTCCCAAGGACTGTATCCTCCGTGTACTTCTAAGGGAGTCCTGCCAATTTACACCAGCGGGAGATTGCTGTCATATCGCTTTTATAGGAAGCAAAATGCAGATGCCCTGATCTGGCTGAGTGCCACTTAGCCACCTGCAGAAGCRAATGGGGAGAGGAGTTCAAAGTATGTTAGAGCATCTCTGCTGCAATTACTTTATATGTGGCTGCCTACAGCGAGACAGGGCTGACGACTTGGGCAGAGACCTCTCCGACCACCCCCTTTAAACCGTGTGCCAAGGCGGGACTTGCTTAGGAGCAGTCTCAGCTTCTGTACGGGAAAGGTTTCTTCCTGTTTTTCTATCCRGTCTCAAGAGAGCTTTTCCCCACAGGCCACCTCTAGCTTCTAGCAAAGCATGCAATCAACAAAAACACAGCAAGCAAGCCCTTCGGTGACCACCGTCTCAAAGGCGCAGCAGACGCATGACTGCCCTTAAACTGGATGACTGGATAAGATATTATGGATAAGAAATCCACAGAGAGCAAAAGCTTTGTTAGTCTTTCAGACTATTGTCAAGCTTGGAAAGATTCACAAAACTACTCTTACGTTCACAAGCAAAGCTCAGAAACCAGGCTAAGGACATTACAGTGACCTGCGATGGTCTCCTGTGAATCAGGAGCCAGTTCTGTACTCTGACCACTCTGTGCTGCTATTGCTTTCACTGTCAGGTTATACAGGCTGCGGAAGAGCACGACTCTATTGTTTGAAACCTATTGTCATCYGTTCCAGCGCCCCGGGGAGCGCTTTTGCTTTAGGGAAAGTCTATCCACACGTGTACTCTGCTCAGATGTCTTTTATTCAAAACGAAATCATCTCTTCTCTACAGGATGTATGAAAAAGTTATTTTCCATTCAGAATAACTGTAAAAAAAAAACAGTTAAAAATTCAAAGAYGAAACTCTTTGAGACGGGTTGGTTGAAGCAGCCCATATATTTGCTGATGCCTCATTTTTACCGTGTTTGAAACACCCTTGCCGTGCTAAAGCCCTGCTATAAAGCAGGAGCTACAGACTTCCGATAGTTGTTTTTTGTTGAAGTCAGTGCAAACGATACCTGAAATGAAGGCAGAAGAGAGCAGTACAGAATTTCACCGGGGGGACTGGGACACAAAACGCACTCACTCACGCTGTAGCGAGGCACAGACAAGGGCTCAGTTATCCGAGGCTGACCTCAGTCACAAGATAAGTTGGGAGAGACATTTTAGGGCAGGGAAACAAACAGACGTGGTTTCAGTCTTGTCAAACAAATAGCCTGTTGTTTTGCCGGTGTCTGACTGGGTGCAGACAAAATCCACTTCCCACACGAAGTCAAGTCACCAAACGCAGGAGCAGGTCTGGTTTGCACCGCTCTCACGGGACACAGATCTTGCCACCTGGGGTGAGCTGGAAAGGAAAATGCAGAATCACAAGCAGTTTCTCCTCCTTCATGTCAAAGGCAGTCAGGAACTTCCTTCCCATCAATTATATTTTCTTATGTATCAAAGTGTGATGAGGATTCACATTACTTAGTTACATTCTGCTCTAAGGTGCACAGGAACAGGTAAGGACAATAAATTAAAGTTTCCCTGGTGCACGCTGTCATCGGTGTTGAGCAGATCAGCACGGAAATTATTGGAAGGGCAAGTTGCACCACTTTGTGACCACATCTGCTTGAGTATAAGGCTGAAGACATGTTATACGCCATGATCCCTGTGCCAGTCCCTCTTCTTGGGAAGATACAACGCTAAAACAGCAGGATAGCTCCTCCGGCCTCATAAAAGTTTTGAGATGCTGAAGAGTTTTCTAAGCCAAAAAGTCAAATCTGAAAAGTTTTCACAAACAGGAACTCCATAAGCAATTTTGGTCTAGGTCAGCTAAAACATTTTCACTGAACATCAATCACTGAACATTTTTTCCATTTGTATTTCAGATATTCTGTATATTTTACCTTTTCTTACTGCAATTAGTGTCACTGTACAGATAAGAAGACATTTCCAAATAAAAAGRGCAGGCATTTTCTTATCCACTTGAAAATGTCAAAGCAAAGTACTAGGTGAAAATATCATCTGAACCAACACWTTCCCACCAAYAAAAAATTCAGTTTCAATTAAAGAWTTTAGCCCAAAATTTCCTGAACAGCTTTTAATGCCAGCATAGGAAATTTCAGGATGTCAAGGCTAGATGTGAGAAGGACTGAGCCATTATTTCCTGAGGGACAGCAGCCTAAAGGTCTCTCTCCTGCATTTTGTCTCTCCAACACGCCAGTGAACTCTGCTAACCCTATGCAGCCCTGCTGGACCAGCTGTCCCCTGCCTGGCACCAAATCACGGTTCTCTGAACACAGGGGCCACAACTGCCCTCCCTAGACTGGTATTACCCCAGTGCTAGTCTGGGTCTAGGATGGGGCTTCAGGAGACTCATGAGACCGAGGGTCTGGCCACAGCTTGGCTTCACTCTTGCCAGTGCCTTATCCATTGACTTCTGCCAAGGTCACTCCTGGCAGAAGCRCCTTCTGCATTCACACCAGCAGTGTCTGTTTGCACTCAAGGATGGTGGCCATGCCTTGCTCCCATGTTTGTGGAGAGAGGGCAGACATTCAACAAAATATACTTGAATTTACAGCCAAACTGACAGGTATGCTTTGGTAGGGCTTTTTCTTTTCATCTTAGAGAAAATAATAGCACTCTACCCCAGGGAACATCAGTGTAGGCCAAAGCTTCAAGTAACAGGAGCACCTCCATCATAACACACCCTGACCCAGCAGGTGTCCCAGCTGCAGGGAGAAAGGCAGGGGATAAAAAGAGAGAAGGTAGTGAAAAGAAAGTGACTCTCTGCAGGTTAGTAGAGGGGATGGTGACACCAATTTGAGAACATCCATACCTGAAGGCTGGCCAGTACAACGGCCACGAGTGGAGATTTTCCAGGARCAAGACTACTTGGTGCAGAAGGAATTATTTTCAGTGCTTTCATGCACCAAGTAAAACTGCTAGTCGAGCARAGAGAGCTCTATTCTTCATGCAATTTTTGTATTTCTCTCAGCAAGTACAGTCTGAGATCCTGTAGCTGCCCTGGCTGGCTTCACACATGACTGGAAAGGCRTTCCTCCAGCGGTGGCTCTGAAGGGGAGACACCCAGCAGTGCAATGCAGAAGCGGGGTCCATACCAGCATAGCTACTTGTGCTGCCTCCTCCTTTTCAATCCCGAGGCACAGACTTGAGGTCTTGCACAAGAGGGAAAGAATAGCGAAAGCTCCTTTTGTTCTTCCCTGCTCTGTACAAAAGCCAGGCCAAATCTGCAGTAAATTATATAGTACTATTTTAGGACAAAGCAGACACATGGCTGTGATAAGTTGGCTGCTTCTATACCCCAACCCTTMTGGGTTTAAAGCAGATCTATGCCTGTTATACTAAATACTCTCATCTAGGAGCTAGTGTTTCAGAGGGATCTCCTTGATTGTGGATTGAAGTGTGCATGTGCAAATTCCTTAGCCCTGAAGGATTTGCTTCTGATTCCTTGCATCCCAGAGGATCCATGTGTATAAATCAGAGTAATACTCGGCTTGGAGCACACATGACTGGTGGACCCTGCAAACTGTGCCTGCTCTTTGTAAAAGAAGCACCAAGTTCATATATTAATAGAAAGTTGAGTGTAAAAATCTGATCTCAAAAGATTGGTTATTTTCAGCGTGTTAAACGCACATGTGCATAATTGCAAAGCAGTCTCTAGCTGCGTTCGAAGACGCTGGAATGAAACGGTTTCATGAAAGGCCTGATACAAGGCAGATGAATGAGGCAGTCAGAGTAGCTGAGGAATGAATGAAAGCACAGACAACACCAGCACCACGACCTTTGCAAAGCACCATGGTAGTTTCTCTAAAACTCTCTTCATCAGACTGTAAGCAGAGCAATAGTTGTTATGCACTGCTCCCTAAACATGCATGGATATAAATGTTGAAGGCAAATTTYAGCAAGCTCATTCGGCAACCATACCTTTTTGCAAATAGGCTGTTTCATTTACGTTTGGGCTGGTGGCTCTCTCTCRCAGTCCTGCTGATTGAGCGCTCCTAGGAGCTGCCCTGTGCCCTATGTATGGGAACGGAAACGGCAACGGCCGGGGATGGCACCAGGCTGCTGGGGGTTGCTCCTGGGGGCTGCTGGCAGCCAAAGCCACATAGAGCAGGCTCCTGGGGGGTCCTGGTCGGTGCACGGGAATAACCCAGTGTGGGCATGTGGGGGGATCAATTTCTCTCCTTGTGGAGGGTGCTGAAGTTGTGCCGGGGCTGGAGACCCAGGTGGACCTCTCGGCTCTAAGAGCTGGCAGCTGCCCATTCTTCCCTTTCAGAAATTTAAGCAATAAGACTAATTCAGGCCTGAATCTGCAGATGACAGGTGGAACTTGGGGAAGTGAAAACTGTCCTTCATCAGCATAAAAACATCAGATCTGAGCCAAGACTACAAACAGTCAAATAATGGAAAAAGCTGTCCCAAAAGTGTTTCGGCAAATTGGAATGACAATTTGGCTTGACTGTTTCATATGTGGTTACAACAACCACCGTACACAGCGATGCTGTATTCATGAGCACGTCTGCAGAGCTGAGAAGTTTTACGAGGCCAAGCACAAGCGACATCCGTTTGAAAATTCATACCCAAATGTTCTCTATTTCCAGTTCCAGACTCATGATTAGTTAATAACCTGCTCTCAAGTTTGCAGTGGAGGCCAGGGAAGGAAGCCAGACCCTCTGACTACAGCAATCAATCACCGCCTGGGAAACGAACGGCTTGACACTGGCTGATCTYGCACAGCCAAAGCAGAGCCGAATGTGCCCGGAGCCCTGGCACTGCCCAGGACGCAGAGCGTGGCACCGTCCCTGCCTTCGCCCCAAACGCCAGCACCGCGCAGTCTGCAAGGGCCATGCCTGCTGGGGCGAGAGTGCCTCCTGAAAGCAAACGGCAAGAAAGCCAGAGAAATAATGGTGGAGAATTGCTGTTAAAGAAGGAACAGGCACCTGCTAAGCTCCCCGAGGACTGTGCCAAAGGAAAACACGTCCTGAGTTGTCAGCGACTCAACTTACTCCTCCCCAGGGGGGTTTTGCAACCCAGCTCACAGCACGGGAGCAGCGCTCAAAGGGGAAACGCTGCCCTGCCGCCAGCGAGAGGATCTGCAGTTGCAGGCCTGCCAGTATTCACTGGCTCAGCCCCGAGAACGAAACACAGCTAACAAAACTACCTGGAAAATGCTAATAAACCATTCCTAAGTAGACCAAAAAAAAAAAATCAAGATCTAGTCACGCCTGAAGATCAGGGGAAACATTTCAAGTGCACCTCAAAGACACACAGCAAATTTTTCAGTCATCTCCACATCCTCACACAGCTCTCTTAGGTACGCTTTAGAGAGGTGTACCTGCACCACCCTGCTCCCCTAGGCTTTACAGTCCGTTATCTTGCTGCTGCCGTGGCTGCCCCCACCCCGGGGCCAGGAGGCTTCTTGCTGTGCCGACTTGCCACCTCGCTAGGGACAGGGCTCATCGCATGGCCAAGGTCCAGCAGGAGCAACGTGCAGAAGCACCCTGGTGCTCCCCTGTCTACAGAAAAACCTTTTCCTCAGGTACAGATCTAGCTGGAACTGGCTCTGTGGTGACTCCAAGGCCACTAGTAAAAACCTAAATCTCTTGGGAAATTCAGATGTTGTCCAAGACAAACTATGGCATTAGCATCATAACACCTCTACTGTGAGTCAGTAAATAACATTTAACCTCTCACCATAGCAACAAAAATAAAACATTTGTAAGTGAATCTATTTGAATTTGAAACAAGGGTAGGAAGGCTTTCTCTCTAGACTGCTAGTGATTTTGATACTGTAAAAATATACTCTAATTTATTTTACTTTCAGTTTTCCATTGCCAAGAATAAGGTGATCACAAGTAAGCATGGCAAAAGCAGCATGCTCTGGGGGCTGCGTGATGCAGCCGTGTCATTCCTGAGGCCTGAGGGCTGTGCTGCCATTCAGAGAGACCTGGCCAGGCTGGAGAGGTGGGCGGAGAGGAACCTCATGAGGTTCAACAAGGGCAAGTGCAGAGTCCTGCACCTAGGGAAAAATAACCCTAGGCACCAGTACAAGCTGGGGGCTGACCTACTGGAGAGCAGCTCTGCAGAGAGGGACCTGGTGGATGACAAGTTGACCATGAGCCAGCAATGTGCCCTTGTGGCCAGGAAGGCCAATGGTCTCCTGGGGTGCATTAGGAAGAGTGTTGCCAGCAGGCCGAGGGAGGTGATCCTGCCCCTCTACTCAGCCCTGGTGAGGCCTCATCTCGAGTACTGTGTCCAGTTCTGGGCTMCCCAGTACAAGAGAGACAGGGAGCTACTGGAGAGAGTCCAGCATAGGGCTACGAAGATGATCAGAGGGCTGGAGCACCTGCCCTATGAGGAACGGCTGCGAGAGCTGGGCCTCTTCAGCCTGGGGAAGAGGAGACTGAGGGGGCATCTTATCAGTGTCTACAAGTACTTGAAGGGAGGGTGTCAAGGGGACGGGGACAAACTCTTTTCAGTTGCCCCCTGTGACAGGACAAGAGGCAATGGGCAGAAATTGAAGCACAGGAAGTTCTGCCTGAACGTGAGGGGGAATTTCTTCCCTGTGAGAGTGACAGAGCACTGGCACAGGTTGCCCAGAGAGGTTGTGGAGTCTCCTCCTCTGGAGATCTTCAAGGCCCACCTGGATGCAACCCTGTCTAACATGCTCTAGGTGAGCCTGCTGAGCAGGGAGGTTGGACTAGATGATCTCCAGAGGTCCCTTCCAACCTTACTGATTCTATGATTCCAGGTTACATGTTAAGAACATCCAGATCTTGTCTGGTGATGTGACCACCCGCAGCACAAGCACCCATAGAAGCACTGATGAATCAGGAAGCCATCAGTGCAGCTACACCGTCTTTGCAAATCAGAATATAAACAGCTGTTTCAAATGAGACTAAGTACGTGTTTAAAATGTGACAAGCATAAAACAATGTGAGAACACAAGGAAATTCCTCTTGGATTGCGGTAATAAACCACTAGTGTCACCACTTTCTTGGAGTCAGCAAAACTTCATGGCAATACAATGCCAACACATTGGGCAAGTTCCCCCTTGGAGTTTCGCCTTTTTTTTTTCTCTCTCCTCAGCTAAATTAACAGTGGTGAGAAGAACAAGTATCTGCGAAGCTGCAAATTGCCAGTCAATGTTGTTTGGCAAATTTTCTTCCATGTTTCCTTTCATTCCCTCACATTAAAAGAGAGAAGAAGAGAAAAATTACCTACTGATTCTTGGCCTAACTCCTAGCTGAGAGCTGGGAGAACAGATGTTGCCATCTTCAAATTTCAGACCTGCCCTACCATTAATTATTTCAGCCTGCTGAGTCTGATGGGATTCCAGTTTACTGTGGTAGCGATGTGCAAAACAATTTCCCACTCTGAATTCCCAGGTTAGCAAGTGAGGATCAGATCACCTGACAAACTGAATTACCTCACCAGAGGCACTGGCTATTATGGGAAAAAAACGGTTGACTAGGAGAGGAGATCTGTTTTTAGGAATGAACAAGATTTAGAGCAAGAAAAACTTCTAGCAAAAGGATGGGGGGCACCTTAGACAAATTTGACCTGCACCCAAGGGACTTTCTAGAGCATCAAGGAAATAGTGTGTTTCTTGTGCTCTCTAAGATGCTGAATGAGTATGTTAGAAAGTTTTGCAAAGATTCCCTATTATATGCTTCAATTATCATAAGTCACTGAAAAAACACCTGTAAAGTGGAAGCACTGCACTACCTTTAATGAGAGGAGCCCACAGTCAGCCCACAGGACCAGGTGAAGTAGAAAGACAGAGAAAACCTACCTGAGAGCTTGAAACCAGAAGCATTGACTGGAATTTCCTGGTTGTGTCTTGGCCACAGAGAGTTCACCAGCCATCCCAGTTGCCCACAGTGAGATTTTAGAAAACCTGACTGGTATGTCTAGGGGAAACCACACACTCGTCTTTGCACTTCATGCTTCCCTCAACACCCTCAGGAGAAGCACGCATGCCTTCACAGAAGCACCCTCTAGCAGCACCAAGCACACCAGATTCCTCAAACCTTTCAGAAGATGTCTCAGGTCCTTCCTGTAGGGGCAAACAGGACTTATCAACCATTTGACCTCAGCCCATGCTGGGGTTGTCCAAGAGGCCCATGTGGGTATGAGGTGCTCGTTGGCAGGTCCTTGGGAATCAGGCCCCACCTGGGCCGACCCCAGAGCAGCCCACTGCACAGCGATCCGTCCTGCATGGCTCTGACTGGCATGTCCTGGGAGAGAAAATAGAGGCTACTGAGTAGGCTGGTGTTCTGGTGGTGATGGACCCCCATGTCCCTGCCACCTCGTCATTTCTTGTCACCATTTCCCAGAGCACCAAGGTCCTCTGTGGTGGAGCAGGTACTCCTCAGGCTGATGCTCCTTAACTTGCGCATCAATGGAGGGTTCAGAAGGGACCCTACCATGAAACTGCAGAGTTGGCCAGTGTGTGTGACCCTTACCTGCAAGCAGCCATGGTGCCAGGGGACCGGTGGGCTGCTGGGACAACCTCCTCCCTCAGTCAGGGCTCTAAGCCAGCATGGTGCCTCGGCTGGGCAATCCTGCCTCCCTTAACCTGCTTCTCAAGGGTGTCAGTGAGCATGTGGACAAAGAGGATCCAAGCAGAGAGCAAATATGTGAATTTTCAAAAAGGTTTTTGCAGGATTCCACAGCAAAGGTTACTAAAGAGACTGTGTCATCAGGCATGGGAGGAAATATCCTTTTATGGACCAAAAGCTGGTTAAAAGATAAGAAGTCGTCACATCTCAAGATGGAAAAGAGTCAGAGTAGAAACCCCTGCAGGGAGGTGCTGGGATCTTTTTTATTCAACATCTTCATTAGTGAAAAAGAGAATGGATTGAACAGTGAAATACTTAAGCCTCCAGATGATAAATAACTCTTTTAGCTAACCACTGGCTACGCGCATGGTGAGAAACTCCAGAATGACTTTAGAAAACAGAATGAGTGGGCAGATGTGTATCATGCACATAAATGCAAGGCAGTAGATCTGAACCATGCCTACATGACATTGACCTTGGAACTGGGAGTTCCTGTTTAGGAAACAGATCTTGGAGTCACCAGGGGCAGCTGTCTGAAATCTTTGGCTCAGGATGCCAAGGGAGGACAAAAGGCCAGCGAGCACTGGGCATCATCAGGAAGCCAGAACAGGAGGGAAGGTGTAACTTTGCTGCTGTGTAAGACCCTTGTATACCCACTTCTTGACTACTCCATAAACTTTGCCTTCTGCATCTCAAGGAGATGGTGCTGGAATTAGAGGAAGTACAGAGAAGAGCAAATAAAATGAGAAACAAGATGGAGCTGTTGTCTTCTGAGGGGAGGATAAAAAGCCTGGGACTCTTCAGGGAGAAGCCTGAGAGGGGGACATGACTGACATTTCCAAAATTATGAAGGAGACAGCTGGCCGTGGAAATGCTGTTACTAAATGCTGCAGTCCAAAGCTAAGAGGAGTACAATTAAATTAGTAAGAGATAAATCTAGAAGAGATAAAACACTTCTTTACCTTCTTTACCTACCAAGAACTTCTGTAATGTGCTGCCACAGAAGTTTGGAGACTGACAGTATCAACTGGGTCAGAAACTGTTTAGACAAATGCAGCTTTATAAATGGATCCAGAAAGGACTGGACAGAGATGCATTCTCCCACAGGCAGGATGGAGATGCAAGGACACAGGAGGCAAAGGGCTTACAGGAGTGTTGAGGCTCATGTCTTTACCTCAGACAACCTCCTCCATTGCTTCAGCAGGGGACAGACCATGAGGCCATCATGGTCTTCATGAATCATGGTCTTGCAGGGCACTTTCACCCCTCAATTTATTGTCCACATACCTCTGCAAGACTCACTGCACGTTGGCTACAAGAAAGCTGCTGAGAGATTTCTCTACCTTGTTCCAAGGCCATTGCTTCCAAGTGCTTCACAGGCATCCTCGCAATAAACACCCTTGGGACAGAGAAAAATATTAATCGTCACTTTGTAAACAGAGCATTGAAGCAAAGGGGAGAAAATCTTTTATCCCAGAACATGCAAGGTCTCTGCCCCCTCTCTTGGAATCGAGCTCCTACACTGTAATTTAAGTGCCTAATTTGTTAGCTCATTAAAGGTAGAAGGTTATTCTATGACTAGGTTGAACATCAGTAAATAAAACAATATCCTTTGCACCAGGTATAAGGCTCATACCACACTGTCGACGGCCCAGCACACCCGGACTGGTGCACGCTGCGGGGCTGCCAGCCTCGGCAGCTGCCACGGTGGGAGGTGACCCGCCAGGGAGTCCACATCTCGCCTGGCAATGCAGAAGGAGTAGCTGCGATCTACACGAGAGCAGTAATACCCCGCTATGAGTCCCAGGGGTAAACAGAGCTCCCAGGATAAGAGTGTGACTACACGTGTCATCATTCAGCAGGAGAACAGCTGTGTCTTTTTTTTTTTTTTTTGCCTGTCATATCATTTATGAATGATATCAAAACTACTTTCCATCATTCACCTGCTGTAACATCTTATGCTGGAGAAGAGAGATGGTGCCTGGCAGGGCAGCACCCGCCCGTCCCCATAGCTGTGCAGCTCCCTGTAGCACAGACCGTGGGCAGACTCACCTCCTGCGGGCGGTCAGGCCGGCACCTGACCTCTCCGAGGGAGCACTGAGCACTCGCCTCAGTCTCGGAGGAACGCTCGTGTTGGGTGTCTGACCTGGGATGCCTCCAAAAGACCCAGATTCGGGGCTCATTGCATGCCTGCCTCTGAAACATTAGATCACTGCAACTCGGTGGGTTGTGCCACCAGCACTTGAGGCATCCAAACTCATGAGTCAGTTCTCAAAGTTTCTGCTAGTGCTGACACATTTGCTTGCAAAATGTCTGCATCAAAGTATTTAGAAAGAAGGGGGGTGAGCAGAAGCTCAGTCACTCCCAGATAAAACATCTTCCATGTTCGCCTTTGCAGGATGCAGGTTTCAGAAGTTTTTAAAGGTCCAGCAGGTTAGTATTCACATCTTAATGCCTTCACCTCCTAACAGTGTGCCTTGATATTTCTTCTTGAAATTTCTTCTTGATATTTATTTGTTCAAATACTAATCAGCGTAACACCTGCATTGCTGACTCTCTGTGGTCTTCTATTTACCCTACTTAGAATTCTTTCACACAGAAGATTGGCACAACTCCCAAAAGATATAAAACTAATAAAGAACTGATTTCTAGTGTGTCACTAGACATTATCCATTTAAGTTATAAAGCAAGAAAACCTGGCACATGGATGACATCAGATGAGACTGTTTACACTAAATGCTTCAATTTGGAGCTTTAGTAGGAGACAAATACACCATCACATGAATGCAAAACTGTGATTAAAAAAAAGAGATGACTTGGATTTTTGTAGCAGTGAGGCTGCAATACTGCATCCCGCTTGCCAGAGAGGGCAGTTCTACCAGCAGTGCAATAACTGCTGCACGGCTGCTAGAGGCTGAAGAAATCAGTGGCGCGTTTTACCATCCTGAATGCAACTCCTTTTGCAACTGTTATGTCCTTCTTCCTCCCTTTCCCTGCTTGGCAATTATTTCCACAAATAACCTTATCTGTGGCTGCATGTAAGTTTTAAATGCGTATTGGTAACTTGGAGATAAAACATCACAGGGATATTGTCAATAAAGCTGAGTACATACTAGAAGCTTACAGACGAAACATCAAGGAAGTTACAGCGTTGAGTCGATACCATTTCACAAAACTCCTAATAACCAGATTAAAAACCAGCTGACTGATAAGTTGTGAAAGCAGAATCACTGTCCACTGGGCCATGAGCAGCAGCTACGACGGCGGTGAGAACAAGCTCTGTGGCGCTTTCTGAAGACCTGAACGTTGTTCGATCACTCCAGGCCATGAGAGGCACCAAGGGCCRGCGGCTGGTTCGGGTATCGGGTACCTGGTGTGAGAGGCCTGGACGGGCTCCCTTTCTGGGTTGCTATAAGCTCACAAGAGTACCTAAAATGAGTCTGAATATAGCTGTCAGCAACTGAGAAGAATGAAGGAATATTTTTTAAAATAGAGATTTGGTTGTGTTGCAGCTATTTTAACGAACAAAATCCTGTTCGAGCATAGTCACTTGGTCACTCAGTTTAGAATAATTTATCACCATAATATTATCAAATTACCAAAATAATCAATTATCAAAATAATATTTTCCTTGTGTCCCCAGGATATAATGATATTTGTTTTACCTGTGCAGAAGATGCTTCTCTGCACAGTAAACAGGTAGCAGAATCATGGGACTTCTGAAAGTTTTGTAGGTGCACGTATAGGTATCAATTCGCAGAAAAGACCACTAACAGACTACTAAAACGCTAACGCTTGTTATTGTGATGGTCGTATTTTTAAAATAACGTATCAAACAAAGTCTGACATCATCATTATTTGATTTATTATGGATGCTGTCCAGCAAGTGAATAGAACAGCATGCTTGGACCCGGGCCTGGGCTCCCTCATCACGACCCCGTTAGTAAATAGCCAAAGGAAAAAGATGAATTTGCATGAATAAAACATCACTTCAATATGTTCTAGTAAACACATGAACTCTGGATGATCAGCTTGGATGCTTATCTAAACCTCCTTTTCTCTAGCCTTGCTCGCAGAATGGATATTTCTTTTGACCAAATAGCTCATGGTCTTCATTTTTGGCAGTATAGAAACACAAGAACTTAGTTTCTTGGTGCATTGTAGCATTTTCACTTTCTAACAAGATAAGATAAATTTCTAACAAGATAAATTATTGGAGAAAGTCTTAGTAAATAAAAATAATGCAATATATTTTCAAACTTCTACCTACACATGCAGTCCGGCAGATGGAAATTAGGAATTACTTTTGAACATACTATATCCTTCACTGAATGTGCTTTTCTAATGAGGAGTACATATTAAATCACAGTTTGAGATTTATAGTCTCAGCTCAATAAGACATCTAGACATAAGACTAACTTTAAATATATGAGTAGTTCTATAAATTGAATTATTCACACATTTAAAACAGATATGCACATGCATAATGAATGTAAGTTAAGATTACCAAAGAGAACAAATCAATCATTTGCCCATCCAATCCCCATACAAGTTAGACATGCAGAGTCTGCATCTTTTCCACATTTCTTGTAATTCTAAAACTTATTCTCAAGTTATGAATAAACTTGAATGCTATGTATTAGACTGATGCAAAAATTGCAAAGGAAAACAGATCATCACTTGATGATCCGTATTTCCATTTTCTTTCATTGTCTGAAAATACCATCTTCCCTTATAAAAACATTTTGAAAACAAAAACCAGAATAATTTACCTCAGCTCTGTTAAGCAGAAATAAAATTCTAAGATGAAAATTTCTATGTCTTYGGTCATGCTTTGCCAATTGGCTGTCAGTGATAGATGACCTGTAGAAAACGAAGATTTTTCCATACAAACCCCAGGTTCCTATGAGGTTTTCATTAAGCTGGTTATAGAGTCTTTTCAAACTCCTCTGTTTCGGACAGGGAAACAATTGTATGAGGAGCAACATCACAAATTTCAAATCTTTTATTCTAGGAATTTCAAAAAGATTTGCAGTAGAGATACAATGTTTTCTCGTATTTATTCCACGTTTCATGCTATGCAGAAGCCACACAGCCCCACCTGAAAATTGACTGTGACCTCAAAATTTGGCATTTAACGCAAAGAGCGAGTATTAAAACATCAGCCAGCTCTGAGCTACACTGAAATGGAGTCAAAACAACGACACTTGCTGGAAAAGCCATTGAGGATTGATGCCGCYGGTATTAGCGCTTCGAGTAGGTGGCCCAAGAGACAGACGAGCGCCGCCTGGCAGACGCTGACCCCKGGGGGTGGTCGGGCCCAAGCGCCAACTCTCTGTCTGGGCTGGTTTTGTTGTTACTTAATATTGACATATCCAGCAATAGCCCTTGGATCAAGCCCCAGCACAGGAGGAAAGACATAAATATACAGAAAATATAAGCAAAGTATTTATAGTCCTAGGGCTAATTTTAGGGCACCCACGGTAGGAAAGATTGGCTGTCAACCTTCGGTGCGCTGACCCATGGGTGCTCCGTCCCATCTGTAAAAGGGGTTGGAGGGGTGAAGCTAAGATCCCTGCCTTGCTGTTGTTTATAATCATCGTGATCATCACAAAACAGGACTGTAAATGCTGTGAAGCGATCGCAGAGGAAGGCAGCGCCGTCGCTCTTCCCCGCGCTGCTCCACGCGGGCAGCCGGGCAGCAGAGCGGGCAACCGGGCAAATGCCCACGAGAAGCTGCGAGAAAGGTACGGTTTTGAAGGTCGAGCAACGTTCATCGGGACGACCACGCGCAACAGCCGGGGAAGGGCAGACGGCGCGCGAGGGCGGGCTGGGGACGGCGGGGCCCCCGCGAGACGCCAGCAGCCGCTAAGGGGCCGCCCGGCCGCGAAAAGCAGGCGGCGGGACAAGTTCTGCTCTGCTCCGGCGCCTCTTCGCAGGCGGCCAGCTAGCGCGCTGGTAACGCAGGAAAACAGCAGCAACGTCAAATCCAGGGCTTTCAGCAAACGTTCTGATGCGTTTCTGAGGCAGCGAGGAAACCCGCCCCCCGCGAGTCCGTGGAACCACAACTGCRGCTCTGGTTTTCGTTCAGTCACCTCGAGAGCACCTGCGTCGCAGGCAATTCCTCCTCTAAGCGGGCACGGAGGCATCGCACACACACGGTAACACCGCTGATCTCACGCAGGCTGCAGCTCTCAGGGATTTGGTGCCTTTCTGTTAACTAGAAACAAAAGTCACAATAYGTGTTAATGTACTATAAAAACCTGTCTCTCTACTCCTTTTTTAACTAATAAATTCATATGTGACTTTACCATTTCAATTTTCTTCTAAAATCAGGTTTGGCTCCAGCAGTTCCCACCAGGCATTTAATTATGATAAGAGCTCATTTCAATAAAATTTAGTCTCTCAGAAACTCTCCTGAACTTTTCGCCGACTCGATCATTTTCATCTATATGCTTATATGTAGATCCTCCTYTTTTTCCCCCGAAGCAATGCCTGCAGTTTTGCTACCTACAGTAAAACCCCATAAGCATGTCTTCAGGCAGGGGAAAGCTGGTGGTGGGGAGGCAAGTGGCTGGCAGCRTCGCTCTAGGGAGATGCACCCCAGGCAGCCCCTACCCCACCAGCRGCCCCGGAGCGGCCGCGAAACAACGCAGAAAGCCCGGGGGGCAGCGCGGAGCTCCTGGCTCCTGCTTGCAGCCAGGCCTGTAGCATTAAAGAGAATTTTTCCRGAGTAAGGGCTTAGTCGAGGTGGCTGCACAGCACATCCCACCRGCTTGGCGGCACAAGCAGGGGCTCAGTTATCCTTGTGCCTGGCTTTGAGCRCGCACCAGTGTACTTGCGCACGGATTTGCCTGTTTAATGTGGGACTCAGACTCAGAGGCGTTTGATGAGCGTATATGAGTTTTCCCAGGTCACTGGACATCCAGGAGCTGAACAGAGAGCTCTTGAGTCTTYACATACCTGTAAGACTCTCCCGTTTTAAATATCTATGAAATCCTAGACTGTATGCTTAGGGGCCTGAGGGCACCAGAAAGCCTGGTTCATGCACACGCTTTAGAAAGCAAGATGTTATAAACCACTTTGCATTACACGTTGATCATTCAAAAATCCCCCTGCGCTCAAAAGGGTGCACCATGCAAGGCGGCAGAAGCAAAGACCGACAGAGTCGCACTGGTAATTCATTTTCTAGGTGGTGCTGGGGAGGCTGAAGTGCAATATGGAAAGTAGTCACTTGCTTTCCATGGTCTTAGATAGGGAGGACSAAGGTGTAAGAGGAAACTCTTGGCAGTTGCAAGCCTCATTGAGAGAAGAGAAAGGCCGAAGCGGGGGCTTTTCCAGTAACTATTGCCTGTCTCACACACAGGAAGGTGGGAATCAAGTCTCACTTTTGCTTTTGGAAGTACATTTGAGGGGGTTGTTTCTTTTAATAAGTCGAGTGCTTTGAAGGATCCTCAAGCTGTTATGCTGGTGTACGGGAAACTACTGTGCTCAGACCTTACCAATTTGCCTTATAGCACCCGTGAGCCAACAGCATAGAAATTCTCCCTAAATATATTAATCACCATCAGTTTGAACCGAAGAACAGCATCAATCAGCTGTTTCCCAAGACCTCCTCGATGTTCTCCTTCCTGCCCGGACACACACGCACCGTCACTGCCACCAAGGTGTCTGCTGGGGCTCACGCACCACRCCAGCACTCGGTCCTCTCCTGCAGCCAGCACTGAGGCAGAGGAAAGCTCTGTGCAAGCAGAAATCATGCACCAAGCCACAGCTTTAGGCAGCACGTGTAAGTCTAAAGGTTTACATTCTTGGTAAGCAGACCCTTGTCTCATTGCAAGGGAATTCCATGGAAAACGGAAAGGCGAGTGAGGTGGAAAATGTTATCATGGGTGATGGGCCCACTGGGATGTGGAAAATTGGGCATGAAACAGCGATTTGAATGTGTGTGTGGCTGAAGGTGCGGAGTGCATTTTACGCCAGGATTCTTCTTTTCTTTTCAAGATGCCTCCGTTTTCCAACTGGTAGCATTTGTTTAAGTCCCAGTTTGTGGTGACTAAGAGGTTTAATGGCTGAAAAAAAAATGCCCTGAGGGTCAGTGCTCTGCAGCTTGGTTCAGCGCCGGGTCGACGCATCGATCCAGGACTGCGGGCGAGAGGCTGCCCTCTCCCTGCCTCTTTATGCCCTGTAGCAAAACGCTCGCATTGTAACCGATGCGTTGTTTGTAAATGTAATTGATTTTAAGCAGCCTGGAGCCTTTCAGCTGCAGCCACTAATAGCCAGCAAAGCTGTCATCACCAGTCCGAAAACTGCAGAAACAGAAGCGATGCTACRTAGAGCAAAGCCCAGCACCCTGGCTTTCGGTAGGCTCCTGCTCAAAAAACACGCCTGAAAAAGCACGATGCGCACAGCCTGCTCCCGGTATCGCCGAGTGCAGCGCCGCGCTGCACCGCAGCCCTGGCCGCAGTCGGAAATCCCGCAGCCCCTCGGCAGGTCTCCGCAAGCCGAGGGGCAGGCGCCCAGCTCGCCGCGGGAGAGGACCGCGAGTCGAYGGCAAGCCCCTCGCCGCCGTCAGCGAGGAGCGCGACGGCCGTGCGCGGAGGCTGGGCTGGCAGCGGCAGGCGAGCGTGGCCCTAGATCCCTGCAGAAAAGCTCACGCGCGTCGTGCAAGCAGCTGGACGCAAGCACGGGAGCGCGAGGGGGTGCATGCACGGGCAGCACAGGTCAGGCACTAAGCTTTGCACATGCCTACATGCAAAAATTTGGTTTGTCCTTATCAGTTTTAAAAGCTTTGATGCATATATCCTTCTGGAGSAACAGCTGAAAAATGTCTTATATACAACTACACCACAATACTCAGGCATATAATAAAAAAGAGAAATAGCAAATTCTGTCATTAAAGAACCCCAAACAGTCTGGCCAGTGAAACGGGCTGCGATCTCCTTGGCAGACCTTCAGGCAGCAACAGAACTGGTTTAATTGATCTTTCAGCCATGCAAAACTTTAAAACCATTTTCTGATATTTAGCTGCAGCATCTACAGTGTCGTCTGCAGACCAGCTCTTTCTGATGGAGTGCAAGCTGTGACAGTCCCACATTTTATGCACAGCAAACCTCCTGTCTTCCTGTAAATCTATCCATCTGGTATAAATTAGCGTCTCTGTGAGGGGAAGTTTTGGCTTTTGGCTTTTTATCCATCACACAATGAATTATAAATATACTCTTTCTCTTTGGAAACTGGACATGGACAAGCTGTGGCAAGGCAGAAAAGGAGAAGGAAAAGCACAGCATTAAAACCAAGCACGTGTGAAGGAGAAAAAAAAATCATTTTTCCTACCAGCTCACACAGCATATGACCAGAGGCCGTTTCACACCTTCGAATCCTATCAGCAGCACAAATACGTTTCTCATCCATAACCCCGGGCAGACGTTACCGCAGAGCAGCTCCGTGGAGCGGTAYTCACAGGCTCGCACAGAAGGGTTGAGGTTGGAAGGGCCCTCTGGAGACCTTCTCATCCAACGCCCCTGCTCAAGCAGGGTCACCTAGAGCACGTTAGAGCATTCAAGCTTGTTGGAAGTTGCTGCCGACCTCAGAAATGATCCACAGCGGTGGATCGGCAGCCGCAAGACACCAGACGTCAGGGCGGGAGGCTGAAGGAGCTGCAGCGGGCCCTCGCGTTCGCCCGGCAGCGGCTGCCGGACGCCCCGAGCGAGCCCGCGGCAAAGCCGCGTCTGGGGCTCAGCCAGCTTGCACGCAGGTCTGTGTGAAACRCACGCTGGGGCAAAATCCGCCCACGGACAGGCAGGTTTCAAGTACGAGCAGCAAAAGGCTGTCTGTAAAACCTTCTTTCTGCATATTGTAAAACCAGGGAGAGTCACTGGGAAGCTCCGAAAAAGGTATATTGGAGAGCTACAGTGTATGCATGAGGATCTATTTCTATCCATACGTGGCCCATGGTCTTGGTTAACTTCACCATTGCTATAGGCATGTACATATAAAGARCAAGCTCCAGAGCATGAGGAAAGCTACATTTATTCACATTACTGTTTGCTGAGTTTTTGCTTGTTTGTTTTGTAGTTTTTTATTGCGGGACTGACGAACAGCAGCACGACTGCCAAGGACGCTGGCGAGAGCAGCCAGCAGCCAGCTTCTGCAATGTCACCCCGTGTGGGCAGTAATGGGTTTAATCTCATACACAAGCATTTAACTGCTGCAGTGCCCTTTAAATCAATGGGCTAGGTACATGYGTTAATATTTAATATTGAAAGGCAATTTTATAATGTGGCAATACTGCRCATAAATAAGTGTATTTAATTCGATACAATTACACCGCAGCTGAATTTGGCCTGCTGTGTTGACTTTTGCAATTACAAACAGAAGCACAAATAACCCAGCTACCTGAAGAAAGAAAGAAACAAGGAAAACAAAAGATGCTGCCCTGGGGAAGAGATACTAGAAGACTGAAAAAATAGCTATATGAACGGCTCATCTGACAGGGTAAAACTCCAAAGATAAAATTTATTTTAGTGTAGGCTATGCATTCGAAAAGCGCTCATGTAGCAGCTTTTCCCTTAAAGAAAGACGTACGCTGGAGAAGGAAGACAAAAGCCTCGTGGCAAGACGGGTGAATCTCAGATGTAATCAGGTTCAGCGTAGAGACACACGTCCAGCAGCTTTTTTGCTGCTGCTGCTGCTGCTTTTCTTTTTTTTTTTTTTTTTTAATAAGCTTGCTGACCTTGGGATTTTCACAAGTGCTTGGAAATTAGTTTGACGCCGCCTTTGCGGCGCGAGCCCAGGCCGCGTGCACACATGTTACCCCCGTAATGAATGCCGGAGGAGCAGCATTCGAATTCATGCTGCAGACGATCAAACTAGCGCGGAAAAAGCGCCCGGGGGCTCCGGAGCAGCGGCACCTCCCTGCTACTTACGGCCAACACCTTTCGCCCCAGGCCCGGTTCCTCCACTGCGGACCCCCGTGCGCCCGCAGCCCYGCGTCCCCGTGGCCAACAGACCTTGCACCGAACCTTTCCCAGTGTTTCTGGAGTCCTGCTACGGTCAGTCACGGCTGCGGGTTTTTGTCGGTGACRAACAGCTCTGCCCCGCCGTGCCCCCCCGAAATACCGGACGGAGCGCGAGGGCCCGGGCGCCGAGCTGACCCCGAGGGGATCCCCGCTTCTCCTCCCCGCTGCAAGCCGTCAGCGCCTCCCCGCACCGCCGCTGCCCCTTAGCTCTCACACCTGAAGTTTGCAAGCACCTTTAAAACAACAACCTACGGGGAGACAAAAAGCATTTTCCTCGTCAGGAAATTGTATTTCCTTATGCAATAGCTACATTGCTGTTTGCTTCCCAAAACACCTAGTAGCCCCTCAGTGTAAACTACAAAGGCAAACTCACAATATTGCCTTTTCCGGCACAACCTCAAGGCACCWTATGGCGACCGTAACACCAGAGAGGTAAAATACTCCAGTCACGCTGGTCCCGCGCGAGTCTGGAAACCCTTTACGCTGCCTCGAGCTGTGAGGCCCTCTCGACCTTCCCGCTGCGGGGCGAAGCGCGCCCCGCACGAAGCCGCCGCCGCGGCCTTCTGGAGGCGGCCGCGATGGGCTCCGAGGACTCGGGCCTCCGCGACGGAGCTTCTCCCTCGGGAAGGCYAAAGGGCTCGGGCAGCGGCGGGGGAGCGCAACGCAACGCAACGCAACGGCGAGCTGACCGGCGACGGCAGCACGGCGAGCAGCGACCTTCTCGAAGACTGCCTGAATCGAAAYGAGGGGTTTTCCCTGCCCTAGACGTGCCACCTCTGACCGAGATGGYGCATTTAGATCACGTTAGGGCCCGTGGCGCGGGGCGGCGACGTCTCACGCTCAGCGACAGCTGTGGAAGTCCCGCTGGCGTTAACTCCCCTCCTTCGTTGACGCCRGCCGGGAGGAAGGACGTACCCGCGGCTTGGTGCTGGAGGCGGATGCGCCGTGGCCGGTTGCCCGTGGAATCACTCGCCTCCCTAGAAGACCATCGCACCCTGACGTCTACATCCATCCCCAGCAAGAAGCCTCTCCGTTAACCTTCCTCGTGCAACTCGGTCACCTGGTTATTCCCCTCCACACCTCCGGTCTCTACCCAAGAGAGAGAGGCACTGTCCGAGAGCTGCGTGCCCCTCCGCCAAGAAAGCAAAACGCTTAGCAGGATCCAAAACTGTAACTGACCTGCACTGTGAACAGAGACAAAAGCTGCAGCCACAGCAAAACGCTTACTTTAAAGAGCCATGAGTTCTGGCAAGGTTATAAACTTTCATCATTCAGGGCACAAGGCAACTTCCCATCAAATGGGGCTGTAAAGAAATCTCCCCTCCAGACTGGTTGATTTATGACTGCCCAGCTGAGGACCTTTTCATCTGCGTCTCAAAGCTGCTTCAGTCGTCGCTGGATGTGGCGTTAGATCAGCTCATCCACAATGGCAGTTCCCAAGCTCCTGCTCCAAGCAAGCACCTACAAAAAGAAAGCAGAAACAACTTAGATTTTGCCTACAGAAACCACAACTTTTGAGGTATTCAAACAGTTCAGATCAGTAGTTGTATCCCCAGCCAACAAATTCTCCCTCCTTCATCCTCAAAGCTTGCTCATCCCAGAATATGCTTCCCAAACAAGCAGGTTATTCTCAAGATACCGGTCAATACTGAAACATCTGTTCCAGCCGGAGCTTAACTAGGTAATCACACGGTAAGTAATGTTACTGTCAGCTTAGTTGTCATGTTTTCTTTGCCCGTGCGAATGCCAGGAAACGTGTGAAAGCCTTCTTTGTGTTTCAGTCTCCAGTTCTGCAGGGATACAAAAGATGCGCAATAACAGAAATCACACTTTCCTCRACACTTAAGAATTTAACACCAAACCCAAGAAATTCTACTGGCAAAAATGGATAATGATCAGATTAATTTCACCAGAGTAGATGGATTTTATTAATTTACCCACCCACACATAAATTCAGCTCAAGCTGAATGTATATTCTGCTGTACCATAAAGCCTTCGTAAGGAAATCTCAGTGCTTCTATCAATACTTCTACCATATAAAACACTAATTAGCRTTTTATACAGGCCAGATATTTAGACAACCTTCTGACTCTTGGAGGATGCGATATCTGTACAGTGATAGTTATCACATAAAACATTACTTATCGATTCTACTATGTGCTAGTGTAGCTGGTTTTAAAGTCAACAAAGTAGAAAATACTGAAAGTCCATTTCAAGACATAATGTTGCTTTTGCAACAAAAAGCATCTCCCAGTTCATATTGTTCTTGGACTGAAGTATTTATAGTTAAGTCAGAAAAATGAACCTTTATTTTCAGTTTGCTTTCTTGAACTKGTAATAGATGGATTTTACACGTTTCAAACTATGCAGCTTCTCAACACTCCCGAGGGTTACTTCTTCCTCGCCATCATTTTTTCCCCATTAATGCTGCAGCATAGAAGACGTGCTGGCTTGGACACGGAGCCATGCGCAGCTGTAACACCCAGCTGCAGCCCTTGCCCTGCTGGTGCCAGGATCCACGTCCGCCGGGCGCTTCTCCTCCGGCAGGACTCTCATTCAGTGCCCTGCTCTTGCAGGGAAAATCACTGCAATGGGGGCTGTGGGCTGTGCAGGAGAGACCTCCAAAACTGATGAAGGGTCCTGCAGAAACACAAAGGAAGGGAAATTCTTTGGGAAAACACATTAAAAATCAAGTCTGTCGCCTGTGTTCGCACATTGCCCCTCTGAACAGCTACAGCTGTACTTAAGGGGTAAGGTCTAAAAGCCAAGGGTCTGGAGGGGCAAGTCGCCAGACCTCTGGGCTATCTGGGGCTCCAGAAGGACCCAGAAGCAGCATGTTTTCTGGCACCTAACATTGCATTTTACTCTTCCTTGCATATATTTTGTAACTATGGTTACAACTTCATCGTCAAGAATTTAACCCTCTCCTCTGCTAGAATAAAGTTGTGCTGTCATTAAATGCTAATTTTGTGCGATGTCCACATAAGAAGCCTGAGAGCCACAGGGCGTATTGCTTTCTACGGCAGCACCGACAGCTGATAAGTTTGGGAATAGGGAAGTATTTTTGACCAAATGATAAAGGGTCACTTTGAAGGATGCCCATGGCAAGTCCATAGCTCCWGCCAGCCAATGACTCATCCCTCATCTCCAGTGATTGTCACTTACCTCTCTGATCTTTTCTTTAGAATGAAAAAAAAATCTTCACTGGTAAGAAAGAGATTCCCAGAGCTAAACTGCACATCTGAAACAAAAATATTAGATGTTTTTCTTGCATTTGAGCTTTTGCACTCCTGGCTTTGCACTGGCAATGCTGGTAAGGAAGCAGTATGCAGAGAGAAAGACGCCTGGACTGGGTCACTGGCAGCAATGTGCGCACCGTGGGCTTGCAGGTGTTGGCGCAATGAAGGTCCCCCATGAGCATCCGCCAAGGACGGCGCTGGGGTCACAGGGAACGGAGGGCACACTTCATGCAGAAATAACTTCAGCCTCCAAAAAGATGCATTTGACAAGTATTTTCCAAATAGGCTGTGTCTGCGTAAGATAATCCCTGAGGACTGCCCTATATACTTCCATCTTTTGGCATCTCAAGCTAATTATATGCCATACATTTACCCTGAAGTAAATACCGCTTGTATTAAGCCAGTAGTAGTCCAGCACAACAGACAGAGCGCAGACAGAGCGAGAATGACCTGAAGCTGGCAATGAGCTCTATTTATGTATTTTTAAGCATTCAAGTTAATCCCTGTATGCATCTTGAGTGTGACAGTCACTAATGTGCCCTAGCAGTTCAAATAAAGTCCTTAAAAGGAGATATCACATTTCCTGGAAGGAGCAGAGAAGTGATTCTGCACAGATCAATACAGATAACAATAACAGCCTTAAGGCCTACTGTAACTTGCTAGCAGTAAGGCACCATGCAAATGGAGCCGACCGTAAAAGTCATTTTACCCTAACTTGCAACAAAGCTTCTGAATTGGTTCTTGCTAAGAAACATGAAAATACAGAAGATGGAAGAATGACTAAAGCTACATGGATATATTATTCATGGTCATTCTGTTGGCAATAAATTAAATAATTTCTGAAGATTTGCACATAGTTGTATGTGGCCTGAAATACAGCACACTTTTT
>NW_028186912.1:3173033-3191226 GCF_003343005.1 Rhea americana
AAAAAAAAAAAAAAAAAGGAGAGAGAAAGAAAGAAAAGAAAAAGAAAAGGAGACTTAGTTCAGAAGGGCATGTTTTTCTCTTGTCTCAAATGATGGAAGTATCCCAGTTTTCTTCCTGGCTGTTTCTTAATACAGAAATAAAAAAGGAGACATCTTAATTTTTTTCAAGACAGAACGCATTAAGAATTTTATTATCTATAAAAAGTCTGCTACTGCCAGACAGTTTGAATTTTGACAATATATTGTTATTTGTAGATGTTTTTGGAACATAACCCGAAGAAATACTACCCATCTACAGATGAATAGAAAAGTGAGAATGATTCTAGATTATTGTTCAGCTCAGGAACTACATGATGCAGGAAAATACATTATAGATCAGTCATAACTTGATCCTAAACAGCACAACAAATTTTAAATCACTTTCTCTCATGGGTCAAAGAGTTTCAGATTGATAAAAAAATTATTTTGTCAAATGTGAACACAAATATCAAAGCATTCTCTCACAAGACAATTATATTTATATCCTCCTGCTGAAGGCTAAAAATGCTTATATAATTTCTTCTGRATATCAGGTCAATTAGAACATTCTTATATTGTATTACCTAATGTATATAAACAATAAATTCCCCGAAGAATAAGTCGGAGTGCAAAGTTTGCCAGATTCTACAGTCAAAACCACATTCATCTGGAAACACATCATGGCAAAGCAGGGAATTAGAGAGGGATTCGATTCCATCATGTATTAGCTCTCAGGCCTAATTTCATGTTACAAAACTGAATTAGCAATTGAAACAGGCTAATCTGGCTCTTCTGTCTCTCTCTCACTCTCTCTTCTCTTTAAAAAAAAAAAAAAGAAAAAGAAACTTTGCAGAAAACCATGCTCATAATTGAAGAACTGAAGCTTGGTGACTGGATATGAACGTGCTTGTGTCCGAGAAACACAGTAGTGTTTGGGCATGCATCTTTTAAGACCTTTGCACCATTTGTACTCCATCAAAATGCCGTTTTAAATAATAACTTAAAACTTACCATGACTGAACTGTCCTTTTTGAACAGCAGAAAGTATGCTTTGATAGAGTAGGATGTACTTTGGAAGAGATAGCAAGGAGGAATGAATAGATCACCTTAACAGTGATGACGTACGAAACACCTGAAGGAGAGTGCCTTCATCCCACCAGGTTCAGCCGTGACCATTTCCCATTCCTGTGGAGATAGTCACCACCCTGCCAAGAGGCCTAGGTCGGCTGGTGTCCCAGAAAACTACCGCTTCGGAGTGTATCCAGGTTCATACAGACTTCCACATCAGTTACGCTCAGGTCATGCRATTCCACTTTCCTCCTAAGCCTCATGGAATGAATATCTCCCTTCAGAACAGAAGATGCTGTTGCAGTTTCAAGACCACAGAAGCTGAAAGCACTGAACTTGGCCATAATTTGATCATGAGAACTAGTGAGAACTATTAGAAATTGCTCCCCTGCTTTTACCCTGAGGGAGCTGAACAGACCTTAAATTGCAGCTGTGGATCCTGCTTGTGGGCTTCAGACTGGTCAGCAATACCTCAGTCTGTCTCCAAACTGAGGGCATCAGCAAAATTTTACTCCCTGCAAATATTACTCACAAAGTGTTTCCAGGATATRTTTTTTTAACTCTTGTCTCTCCAAATGCAAAATTGTGCACCAATGGTCAAAACAGGCAGAGGCTTGCAAAAGGAGAGCATTGCACTCCACATCTACTCTGCAGCATACACAGTGCTCTACTCTTTTCTGATTCAACTCTGCTTGTTGCAAGTAGACATGGTACATTCATTTATGAATTTTTACAGACACATGGACATTTTCCTATGAAAAGCTTATTCTGACAGTTTCCTCCCCCCTCACCCACCCCATCAGCTTGCTTCCAGGGAGCCAGCAGCGATGCTCACTGCCACAGCAATCACAGCCCCAGTCACTCATCTTTTCCCCAGACTGAATTTTCAGTTTGCCCCTGAAGGGAATGCCTTCAAATAGCTTAGTCAGAATCAAATTTAGCAACTCACTTTTTGACCCTGGAATGTGGAAGACTTGAATCAGCAAGTCTGCAACAACCACAGTCCTGCAGACTTCTCCCCTTAAAGAAAATTCATGGACTCTGTGATGCTTGAGATGGTTACTAATCATGACATAAGAACATCTCCCCTCAGTTATTAGCACACAGCTTGGCAAAGACCACAGCAGTTGCCTTATTTGATTTCTTCAAAGTTAAAAGACAAGTTTAGGCCTCCTTTTTGTGTTAGATGTAGTGGCACTTTAGAAGACAAGTTCCTTCCTTGGCAGAAGCACGGTAAATCAATAGATCAATTTGTTTCTGTTAGAGATTTCTCTTAAACCTAATTCAAAATTGAATTTTTATGGATAAAATGTTTTTCTGGAACAAGAAGGAGAAAGGGCTTTGGTGCTGGGGACTTTTCTTCTCTTTGGTTATTCCGTACAACACAGTAATGGGAAGCTCCCTGTAGCTGAACACTGAAAACCGTGCTCCTTAATCTTGGGCTGGGTGAAGCATATGTCAACTTTGGTTGCATGTTAGCACTGCTCTTGCTGCTTCATCCTCTCTCGGTCTCTGCCCCAAGCTCTCACCCCTGTCCCCCTCCCAAGGCACAGCTATCCCCCAGGCGACGACCACCGCAGGCGGTCCCTTTGGTGCTGCCGTGCCTCTCGCGATTGCCCGGCACCGCGGCGCCCATGCCCACCCAGCTGCAGCCAGGCCCCAGTGAGGAGGAAATTAAAGCAATGCTGTGACTCAGGAGAATGCCAGTCAAACCAGAAAAAAGATACATAGAATATGCAAAACGAAGAGTAAACCTCAGACAAACACAAAGCCCAAAGGACAATAAGCATCCAGGAAAACCACCCCTTTTCTGTGGGAGGCTGCTTCTCATTAAAATGGCATCATTCATCACCAGCTGCTGCAGCAGTTAGAATAAAAGCAGTTACAAACACATCAATAGCTCAGATGCTGCTGTTTAGCGCTCTCTTTCCTCCTACAGGCACAACACACCTAAAATAGATAGTAACTGTATTAGCACTTGATTTTTACAATGTATCGCTCCTGCCAGCCCAAGATTTCTCTCTCTAAAAGCTGCTTAACGTGCACGCTCCACTTGAGCCTGGCTTTGTGCAGGCCATCAGCTGCTCTGTGCAACAACCTGCTCAGAGACTTTGGCTCTTTCTTGATTTGAGATCAATTCCCTGTAACGAGAAAGTTTCCATCTCCCCCTCTTCAGGCTGCCTTACCAGAGACAGGCCAAGGAGAGAGGGGGCTCGCGCAGCACGCACGGTTTAGCATTCCTCTTAGAGGCTGGTGAGCCAAGCTCCAAGCCCGTACCAGGCCTCGAAGGAAGCGAAGCAGAGACGTTATGGTGGCATTACTTCTGGAGCTTCATCTCTGAGGCTCCTGCCGAAGGCAAAACCGTTTCCACAAGTGCCGCGAGGGCACCGGCGTTCCCAGCGCCACCTCCTGCCCCGGCTTCCTCCTGCCCAGAGCCAGGAGGAGCCCGGCCCTCGCCTCACGCAGCAAGCATGCAAACTTACTCCCATGCAGTATTTAATTAGTCACCGTGGAGAGTGAATCTCAAAACATCAGCTCCACAAGCCTTGTCGACCTACACCAGCCGAGGATCTGCTTCCTAAAGGCTCTCGAGGCAGCGTTAATTGGATCAGCAGATGACATTTGCCATGGCAGCTGCCTGTCCAAGGAGAACTGCTGTGCAAGGAATAGATGGGGAAGTTAGTGCCAGGCTGAAAACATCACCTACTGCAATTTCTACATGTTATGTTTTTTAGGATATTCCTATTTCCAGAGTACCCAAGTCAGGACCAGGGAGCCCACTGCAGTACACTGCTGTTTTTCCTACCTACGTGCAAAGGGGTCGGTAGCGCTGAGCACTCGCTCTCCCTTCTGCTCACTGTCCTGGAGCTATTAATTGCTGCCGAGAGCTTTGAGTAATATACTCTAAGATGATAGAAACCACCTACTCTAGGCAGAAAGSGCAAAAGAAGGTTAAAGCATGAGGAAAATACTTACAGGATTGCTCCTTTTTTAATTTTTTGAGCTACATTTTCAGATCTTAGCTGCATACAGCTCTCATTGGCCTCTGCTTCATGTCACTGCTGAGCACAGTGAGATATCCAAGCCAGCAGCAATCACAGAGACCCAGTGGTGGGCTGCAGCACCTACTGGCCACCCAAACCTCTTTGGAGAACAGCCCTTCAGGTTGCCTGTGCTACTGCCCACACACAGAATCTCCATGTCCTTTTGGATTATGCTCAGAAGCATTAAAAAAGGACTGCAGTGCCACTGCCTTCTATTAAAAGATATTCCTTGCCAGGTGGCGATGCAGGCAATGACATGTTCCCTGTAGCAATTCACACATTTCTAGCTGCTGATCAGTCCCAATAGTTTCTCCATAGCTCCTCCAAAACACAGACACAGCAGAGCTGGGCTGCCCCCAGGATCGTCTCTGCTCATCTCTATCTTGAATGATAGGATCCTCCTGGTCCTCTCCTGCCTCAAACTGCAGCATAAGACACAGCCTGCTTTTTGGTGTGTCCYCAGCACAGTTCTTGTGTTGCAGCAGGAGATGGGCCTAAACCAGAAAGGCCAGACCTGGGCCTTTACCATCCAGAGATGTTGGAAGGGGCTGAGCTGGAGGTGACCTCCATGTCACCAGTAAGGCCGCGGGTGCTGTGCTGCAAACCAGGTCGATAAGGGATGGCAAGCCTCATCCTGCACCCGAAATATGCTGCCTTCACAGACTTGTCTGGGGTCTCGCTTGACTGAAGAAATTAATCCAAAAAAAGAAAGAAAGGAGGAAAGTCAGAGCCCCAGGCAGCAGAGCTAAAACAGATGGTGGGATCTGGGGGGGGGAGATAACTGCAAGGATTAGAGGAGCGAGCTGCGAGCCCTGACTACTATCAAATAACTACTGAAGCAGAAGGATCAGTCTAAAATCAAGTGACATACTAAGGCTGGAGTTTATAACAGCAATGCTTTGTCAACACTTCCATAAGGGACGCAGACAAGGCAACCGGCTGGGAAGARAAGAGGCGGCTCCGTGCTTTGGACAGGCTACATTTAAAGCGGTTCTCAGTGTTAAGACTCCAACAACCAGTTTAAAAACCAGAGACCTCTTACCTCGTCCATTTGTGGGAAATTAGCCCCGATAATGGCCACTTATGCTAACGCTTGCACAAATCCCCTTGCAAAAGACGGAGAACGCACCCAGAAATGCCTGGAAGCAGAGCAGGCCAGCGGGAGCAGCCACCTCTTCCTCCAGGACCCCAAGGCTCAGAGCAGCTGTGGTTCGCCCGAGCCCCCATTTAAATTAGGGGTTACAGTGATTTCTGTGGTAATTCTGCCCTCTGTTGATGCAGGGAAAACATTTCACCCAAAGACCTATTCTCATCTAAGAAAGGGATGTTGTTTCTTTTTTTTTTTTTTAATGACACATTTTGAGCAAGGCGGTAACAGACGTYTTCTGACAAGGATTTGGCAGAAAGGTCCTAACCTTAGAAAAGTTTCCCGGGTCAACAAAAGATGTAAAGGCACAGCTTTGTCTCAGAGAGCAGACCTCCAAAGCTATATTTTCTGAAAATTCACCAAAAAGAAATACGTGAGGTTTTTTTCCACTACATTGGAGCATGGTTTAACAGTCTTTGCCATCACGGATAAGATAGGTAAGACAAAACAAGAAACAAAGGAGTCGGGGGAGAGATTCCTGGTACCTGTAACAGCAGCTGACCAGAGGTGACTGTTTTGCCAAAACCTCCCCCTTTGGGGCAGAGGCRTCCTCACGCACGCGGGCAGCCCCCCGAGCACGTCGCCGACCCGGCCGCCCAGCCCTCCCTGTCCAGCCCCCAGTGCTGGTCACCGGGGAGGTTTCTGGGGGCGTTCGCCCCAAGCCTTTCCGAAGCGTCGCTGCTCAGACCCAGTCCTGCCCTCGCTAGGTTTCTCGGCGCCCGATATCGCRCGTACCTCCGCAGCATCGCTCTCTCCCCGGCCCGGGCCGAGTTTGCCGCGCTCGCCGCGGCTGCGAGCCGCCTTTCCCAGCGGTCTGCCGCAGACGCCCCGCTTCACAGCCTCGGACGAGCAGGGGTTTTTATCACGAGCACCGCTTTGAAGTCTCGGCGCGCTCCCCGGACTTGGGTTTCAGCAGGCTGGCTGCGGGGTACGTGCACGGACAGGCACGTGCGCAGAGAGCAACGAGGAGTCCTCCARAAGCCCACGGTTTCCAGCTCCTGCGTGGAGGAGGGCTCGTTACCAGCGATCCAGACACGCAGCTCCAAGAAAGCTAACGCCGTTCAAACTTGCCGACTTTGAGGCCAAGGGCCCTGGCTTCGGTCCAACACCAGCACTGGCTGGTGCTCAGCGGAAAGCGAGAGTCCTGTGGGGATCCAAGAAACTTTGGAAATGTTAATTAAACGTTGAAGTTAGGTTTTAAGTTGATGCACTTAGCCTGACCCCGTGTTTGCCTTCCTGCCCGTGCCCGGCAAGCGACGACGCGCCACGCGGCAACGGCGGCTCTCGGCAGCCCCCTCCAGCCCGCGACAGCCTTCGCTGCCTGCTGCCCGAGCGGGGCACCCGGGGGCGGGCGGGCAGGGGCTCTGCCCCAGCGGGATCCTCCCGCGGCGCCTCCCAGCCGCCCGGCGCCCCCTCGGGCTGCGCGGCGAAGAGGGCGCGCGGCGGCGGCAGCCCCGTTTGGCACGTACGCCGAGGAGGCCCAGGCGGCGAAGGGCCCTCGCGGGTCGCGGCGGCACGAGGCAGGGCAGTGCGCCGGCAGCCCCGGTGCTCGCGGGAGGCGGCACAGGAGCGCTGCGGAGAGACGTCTGCCCGCCGGTGCCGGTACTGCGCACACCGTTCCTCGGCTTCGTGCTCGCCTCGTTAAGGACGTTTGTATAAAAATCAGCATTAATATAGTCATTGCTAATTATATTAATTACAAAGATTATACTAATTTTGAAAATTGATATATTCATTGTCAAACAGCATCTCAGAGCTCTCACATTTAGAATAGATCATTGCAGTATCTCAYGCTACGCTGTGCGCCGCCAGATATATCAGAAGTCGCCTGTAGCAATACCTCGTAAATACGCAATCCGCTCTGTTTGGGAGAGTTTAACACGGGAGAAAAGTACATTGTAACATATTTAGGGATAGGGTATGCTACAGACAAACCAGACTTCCCTTAAGCCTTTGCTTGAGAAGAGCCGGATCAAATGCTTTTCCCCATACCCTGTAATATCTGGATGACTTRTTTTCTTCTCTGCAAACCAAGATAATCCCTGTGAGTCTAGAGACCSCACAGAATAATTCAGGTTGGAGGAAAGGCCTTGAGGTCTCTGGTCCAACCCTCCGCTCAGAGCGGAGCTGACCGCGAAGCTGGCCGAGGCTGTTGCAGCCCCCACCTCYGGCACAGGGTTCGCGTCAGCTATTTTCACCCGTGGCTTCGCTGCCCGGCCTGGCGGAGCACAAAACGCCGCTCTTGGGGCCGCTTCTGGCAAACGCTGCATTCCCCCGGGGCCGCGTCCGCTTTGGGGGCAGATCTGAGGCCAAGCCCGCTGGCTTTCCGCACGTCCTTCACCGAGCGCGCAGGCGGTTGCCGTACTCTCGGTGGCACCGCGTGAGCAGGGCCACGTTCAGATCGCCGCATTCAGAAACCCGCGGCGTTTGGTGCGCCCAGGGTGTGCCACCAGCACGAGCGCGGAGCATCCCGGTGGTCAGGATCTCTCTTTTTAAGTTTTCAGAGGTTTAAGGGAAAAAAAAGAAAAGGTCTTGTTGGGTTTGGCAGTTGTTAGATGCCGAAGAATAAAAACACTGTCTTTTAGCTATAGTAACCCAGGGCCTCCCCGAAGGTTTTGACGCGACAGCCAGCAAGCCGGGGCAGAGGTGGCACGTAAGGAGGGGCTGTGCTGGATGCCCCCGTTTCTGCTCCCTGCTCAGGGTGGCTCCTCGGCCAGCTCCTGGAAGCCACCTTCCCACCTCCCGCGCCCCTTGGACCATTCAAACGCCCCGAGCAGATGTTTCGGCGAGTTACCCACGACGACGCTGAAGTCGGAAAACAGTAATTACATTCCAGCTGCGTGAGGCATGCGTAGCAATTAACTATGACAGCACTTTGTGGATTAAAGTAATTGGGGCTTATGATGATGTTTGCTTAGTTTTCTYAAGCCATCAGTCAACTCCTGGATAAGAGGAAAAATTAGCTCGCTTTAAAATACCCAGTTTCTTTTCTGTGTAGGATTTAATGGGAAATCAACATTGCAACTGCTTTCCTTTGCTCTTCTACACTTTAAAGGCTCAGAAGATTGGGTACCAAGGACATGAGCCCTGCAAAGAGTGTCACAAAGTCCAGAAGCGCCTGTCAGGGCTAACGCACGTCGGGGCAGCAAGAAGGCGCGTTAGGACCAACTGGAGCCGCAGGCATGCGCCGCGGTGGGCGGTGATAGCTTACGTGCTTCTGGCCGTTCTTCAGTTTGCAGTTACTGCTTGAGAAAATACATTTGCACACCTATAATGTCAAAAAGGCATTTTTTAAATGGTTTTTAGAGGGCCAAATATTAAGATGCRTTTTAAGAATTGGTTACTGAAGGGCCAGAATTCAATCAGCCTGGGTGCTGCTGTAGCAGTCGCTTCAGCAACAACCACCTCTAATGCATGGACTAACTACTTATAATGTGACTGGTCCCTCCAGGGCTGCTTGTTCAGGGATCTTCCAGCACCTACAAAMTGCTATCTCTGCCTGAGGCCACATAAACTAGACTTTGTGTCCCCRTTTGACTCCTTTGATTGTCTGACTTAAGAGCTAATATTTGTCAGACATAAAATTAATTCAATATTTATTTTTTTTAATGCTCAATCTCATCAATTGAGGCCGAGGAGAGCGCCGCCGAGGGGCGGACCACGCGGTCGGACGCCTGCGGCCCGCGCGCTTCTGAAACCCGAATCCGGCAGCGCTACCGCAGCGCTGGCTCTCCTCCTGCTTACGGGTGACTCCTGCCCCTCGAAAACACCCGCCTGGCAGGGCCCGTGCCCTCGTTAAAAGCGGACCCCCGCACAAAGGTTTCATACCGATTATTTAGGCAGATTAATTGCGGTCTACGCAGGCCCAGCTTTGCAAAGGCACGGGTAGATCCCCCGCCGCGGGGCAGAGGTGTCACAGCGTGCCCCGGCTGTGCCTGAGGTTTCAGCCCCTTCGGTGGCCTGGGTGGTTATTGTCATCCTGGAGACAGCGGCTTCGCGGCAAATGCAAAAGCGCGGCYATCCGGCGGCTGGAAAGGCTCAGAGCAGCGCGGCCGCTGAGTAGCCTCGCCGTAAACCCTCCGCTTACGGTCTGCTATTCCAAACAGCGGCGGCAGAATTGTTTGGGAAGGCTGCTGCTGCCCTTCAGTGGGAGCTCCCGGCAGAACGCCGCAGCATCACCACTCTTGCTCGGCATAAGAAACCCGAGCTAAATCACACRTCTGCAGCCAGCACGGTTCAGGCTGCTCATTCATTTAGTTGTGGAGGAAAGATGGGATTTCTGTCAAAACGAAGCCCTGGTGGATGAAGGGAGGACGCGGCTGGAGAGCATGCAGGACAAGGGTGCCAACACTGCTGAACAAGAAGAGCTCCTCAGGGAGAGAGGTCTCCAGCTATTTTAGAGTCTTGAAGGTTTTTTTAAAAAATAATCAAAGTGTGAACTTGAGGTCTTCCACCTCGGGTCCCATTCCTGGTGCTGAAGAGCAATCTGAGGCAGGCAAAGAGCGAGCCCTCACATGGAGGGGKGTTCCCTCCGCCGAGCTCCAGGCGGGCCGTCTGCACTCACCCAGCCCAGCGGGAGCTGGGAGGCTGCCCAGYGCCCTCTTGGCAAGGGGACGAGCCCCAGCTGCTGAACAAACCTCTCCGTTTGACCCCTAGCAGTCCCACAAAAGTCCCACAGCAGAGGTAGAAGGACCMTGCGTCCTGTAGGGCAGGCACCGCTCATTTCCCCAAAGGCCACTTCCACGCTTACCAAAGAAAGCGGTTTAGAGAAAATCGCTTGTCCAGCCAGAGAGCAGAAGCCACACCAGATGCCACAGGGATAAAAGCCAGGGCACCCAAACACCCACCGCACTCAAACACTTCACAAGAAAGCACTTACGGGTCAGGCTTCGAGCAAGCACTCACAGCCCTACTGTGCCACGCAGACCTACATCCCCAGGTGAGGCAAGGTAGGGAAAGGTACTCCTGCAATTAACCTGGCTCTCACCTTCCCCAAATTACCTCCTCYCTCCCTCCTGGGTTCAGCCTCAGCTGGGGCTACTCTCAGTACAGAGCTTTGCATGGGGGCGAGAGCGACTGCACAAGAGCTGTGGTTTGATGGGGTCAAGTCACCTGCGGAGGGAAGATAGAGGCCACGAAACTAGGAATGTTTGCTAATGAGCACAGATTATGTCCAAGTCTGGTGAAGCACAAGAAGCTCAAGGTGAAGTCCCCTCACACCGGTGATTAACACATTTGCTCACTGGCTCGTTTGAATGAAACAAGCCGGTGGTCAGGGTTGCGCTCGTTGGTGGGACAGACGGGACGGTGGCAGGACGTTCTTCTCTTCTTGAGCAGGGGAATTACTGCCCTTCGCTCGGTGCTGTTGTACCTGTTAAACTTCCTGCACTTTAGCGCCTACTAGCTTCTGCACACACATGACTCAACCTTGTCCTCAGTCCACATTAAAGTTTTCATACCTGCACCAGTTTCATTTCAACAAGCTAATAACTTGCATAGAAATCCTATATGTCAGCAAGAGACTACCCRCAGCTGCAACAACCACCTAAACAGGAGTTTAAAAGTACGCGCTGCACGCAGGCACGTGCTGAAGCCTGTGCTGAGGCGGGAGCCCACGCTCGGCTGGGCAGGCCGAGGGCAGGGGTCTAGTGCTATTACAGCTATTTCGGCAGTGCTTATAACTGAGCTATCTGTGCAGAGCGGGAAGTCAGCTCCTGTCCCCCGCTGCCCTTCATCCGTCCCCTTGGCCACGTAAACCTGCAGATACCCCGGAGATGCCCCATGGCGTTCTGCTCAGTGCAAGGCACGCCGCTTTGCCCTGCTTTTGCTGTTGCAAAATGCGTTGCTGGGAGTGCACTTGGAAAAAGCAAAAACCATAAATCACGTTGCAGGGAGGACTCTGCTCTCGGGGAAGCCTGGAAGGAAGACAAGCGTTACCCTTGCAGGGTGACACGCAGCACGTGTCCTTCGTCGCTGCAGTGTTGTGAGCGCTGTGTAGACCCGAGTCACGCACAAGCAAAGACCTGGAGAGCCAGGGCGCGCGGATCCGGGAGGTGCAGGAGGAAGGCTCCCGGCTCCCGGACCGGCAGGGCCCGTGTGCACTTCTGCCTTATAGCCAGAGGTGTCAGTGACAGACCAGCTCTGCTGGGTTTTCTGGAGCRAGAAGACTGGAGTGCGACAGAGCTGCTGAAGTTTAGCGTAACCAAACTCCAGGGCTTTAGGGCCGTCACCTCAAAGGCGTACACGYTAAGAGAGACTTCGAAAGGCAGAGTTTCCTGGCAAGCTCAGAAAGCACAACTCCGAAAGTGTGCACGGATGTACGAACCAGCAGAGCCATCCCCCTGCCCGCAAATCTGAGCCTTCCTCTTGTGCCGTGCACGCAAACCGCCCGGTTTCTTTTTATTCCTCCGGCCGGACACCTCCTTTTTCCTCGCCCGCAGCTCTTTCCCAGAGCTGTATTCTCCATGCGTTTCCCCTCCCCGCCAGTGGACCCTGCGGTGGCCGGGCCTCCTTCAGGGGGACCTTCCCCACCAACCCCAGCAGCTTCAGCAGCTAAATCCCCCTCCGCTCACTGCCAGCGGCCGGGAGCGCTCGCCGAGCAGCAGCCGGAGGATGCGGTGCGTGGGAAGGCCTCGGCAGCGGGTGCTGACCAGCGAGGCACCGGAGATAGCCACCGTGCTGACAGGCGCCCCGAGGAGAGGGGCTCCTAGGCGCACCTCAGCGCCCGGCTCTTGCAACACCCCCAAAACCCACGTTTTGTGCCAAGGGACTCTGCCGGCTCGCTCCTCCATGCAGCTTTTCTTCACGGGCCGAAGGCGCTAGCCCTCAGTGGTGTCTCTGCAGACGAAGAGCCGCACGGGATGGCACCTTGGGCCTCAGCGACACCCGGGCAGGGCGAGACGCGCGGGGAGGTGCTTGCGGGGAAGCACAGCGTGCAACGAGCTGCATATTAATTACAACACAGGTCTTGTGGGCCAGCACGTAAAAATATTAGGATGTCCTTTCCACAGCTGTCATACAAGCAGAAAATAATGAGTCCTTTTCTTTTCTTTTCTTTTCTTTTCTTTTCTTTTCTTTTCTTTTCTTTTCTTTTCTTTTCTTTTCTTTTCTTTTCTTTTCTTTTCTTTTCTTTCTAACCAATGAGGCAATGCATCTCACAGTGCAAAAATGGGGCTCGCAGCCTGGAGACCTCTACTTCCTTCTGAGCAAAACACAGATAATCCCTGCGTGCCTCGGCTTTCCATCCTCTCCAAGGAGGGTGCAGATCCTTACTCATCCTCTCAAAATGCTCTTAGTGAAATCCAGACCCACCAGCATCAGCCAAAAGTTACTGCTCGTACCGATGAAAGTAGGATTTCATTCACTCCCTAATCTCTGATGAGATACTATAAATAACTGGCAGGCACTGATTGCTATAATAAATATACCTAATCTGGATAGAGATTTTGTATATAAACAAGACAGCCATTATCCTGCAGCTAACATGGTAAATACTTGATGAAATAAAATCATTTTTCTCCCAAAAAAGCCTCCCAGATGCCAAACCAGGGCGTGCGCACAGGGTATAAATACAGGATCGCGGTGGTGCYGGCTTGGCCCCAGTGAAGGGCGCCTGAGAGGAACCGTGGGATCAGTGCCCTGGGTTAGACCCGCCAGCAGAGGCAGTCTAGAAACTGGAGGGCAGGAGCCAAGGAAGGGGCCTGCTGGGAGGCCAGGGTGACACTGGCAGCCGGGGAAACCGGGGCAGGAGAAACCCAAATCCCCCCTCCAGACTGATGAGTTCGACGGGGTTGTTCTTGGTAATGAYGGACATTAACCTGTGGCTGCAAATCAGCCTCTTACTAAAATGTCATAGCAAAACCAAAATCCAGTTCTCTAGCTCATGTCTACACTTCCTATTTTAATAGTATTAATGGGGGGTGTCGATTTTTTTCTAGACACATTTTTGGAGCAGAAATAGATATACTCCACATCTRGTGTAAGTGATGGTGTGGCCTCGTTATTGCAGCACCTAAGTGTCTATACACAGTTATTTACAGCCCGGAGTGGATCATTTTATGGGGCATGATATACAACCTGCCTGAAAACAGTCTTTTCCAATAAGACTTTCATTCCTTGCCAGTGAGCAAAATTCAAAGAGGAGTTACTTTCTGTATTTCATGTCAAGCCAACCTGAATTTCCTCTCCAGATGAGTCACACTAGTTTAAARATGAATTTCTGTGACAAGGATGACATCAGAGCCATCTCGAGACTCAGTACCAGGAGGAAAAAGGAGCATAGGGAAGAAATTGGAAATAAAACCTACCAAAAAGTTCACCCGGTTCTTCATTTTGCTWAGGGATAGACTGTTTACCCGCTATGTATAAAATAGGAGCCCCATTAAACGCACTGGGAATTTTCCCCGCCTCTCCCTGGGATCTACTACTCTAYGCGGTACAGCTGCCAGTTCTTCCTCCGTGCTGATGGTGCAAGAGTGCAGCTCCTCATACACCTTCTTTTCTCATAAAGCAATAAAAAACCTGCATGTGCAAAAGTGCCTTTGCAGCCCGCTCGACAGCGAGCGTTGGCGTCCCTTCCTCCCAGCCGGGGCAAGCCGGGCGTGCAGCCGTTACAGTGGTAGCAGTTATCGTCTCCTTAAAGCTCCGTYGGTCCACGACTCCGAGTGAGGGTAGGACAGCCAAATGTGCATTACTTTCTGTAGTTCTGGTGGAGGAGGTCACTTTGCGATTCATGTGAAACTCCGTAATAAACAAAGTAGTGACCGGAGGAACTGCGTATACAGGCTTTCCCTCCAGCTTCCTGAAACTCTCCTTCACGTACAGGTGTGGTCCCATCACTGAAATGAGAAATCTTCCATTTCCAGCAGACTAAACAGTCTGTTTAAATGCATATCTTTCTTTGCAATGCAAACTACTTCCATGTGAAGGTAGAAGCAGGTAAAGAACATCGCACAGGATCAAGACATTTCTCCTGTTCACGTTTAAGTTGTTGGCTGCAAAGATGTGTACTTGGGGGAAAAAAAACCACACACACGCAGGAAAGCACATGCAAACCCAGAACCAGGTAATTTATTTGTAATGGCTTGGCCACACTCACCTGCAGGGCACCCTACAGAAAGGCCACAAGAGCGTCCGCTGAGCAGGACACAGGGAAAGGAAAGAAATATCATTAAGACATGATCAAAAAGGCATGAAGGCAAAGAAGAAATAAATAAAACAAGCTGCACTAGGGAGTTACAGAGAAAACATAACACGTAACCCTTCTCCACAGCACGTCTTCCAGTCGAACAACTGGTGGACTCCGAGGGGGAGCAGGTCGCCCCACTGCCGGCGAGCACGGCATGGGATGAGCCGGGAAGGGCGGCCCAGGCGGTGCGCGGGACGAGCGGTGAGGCCGGCGGCATCGAGCGGCCTGGGGTACAGACGYGGGTACCGAGGCATCGTCAGGCCGGTGGGTACGAGCACCGGCGTGCAACTGCAGAGGCTGAACCGCTGCTGGTTATTTTAACTTCTCAGCAATCTAATGGCATGCCCAGCTGGTAACACAGAAAATAATCCAAGCCATATGCCATTTAGATGATTCAAGCAGCTGTCATATATGCTTATTTTCTTCTTAGCAATTTCAGCAACAAAGCCATAACTTAACAYGAAACAGAAGCAAACAAATATTCCTTTAGATATTCAAATATATTAGATGAAGTCTATGAATTCACGACTAGGAGAACCCCTGCTGTCATCCCTGAACTAGTTGGTTCAACCACCTTTTTCTTCTAGCTAAGGGAAATGTGAATTAACCCTTTTCAAGGCTGTGTTGTGCTCTGACACCACTGTTGTAAGAAGATGGATATATAAAACCAAATGGCCAATGTTTGGGGCATTTAAAATCCAGTGGTCATAAGTTTATCTACTTTTAATCTGATGCTCAGATTAAACGCCCTGTTCCTCTGTTTTCCTGGTCATAGTTGCTATAGTTAGACCTTTACAGGCACCATGCACGAACTGAGCTATCCACAAGTAGGCATTTACTAGATCACTTGTAGAAAGGAGCTAGGTAAAGTAGATACATGCATGATATTGCCTACCATGATATCAATCATTACTGTCARGCCTTTCAAACAATTTCTCTATTTCTTTTCTTCTGAAGGATGTTACTATCCACTTGGCTGCTGGATGTGATGCTGTTATTACATTGATTATCAGTGCAAAGGAGCTGCTCATGTCAGCTTGAATTATTAATGGTTTAAATCATCTGGCAATCTGACACCACAATCTGTGTAATTGTGTTAGTAACATTTTCTTACTGAAAATGATATCACTGGGTCCACAGTGATGTAATCTAGATACCCGGCCCATCACCTACCGTGACCTGCGCGAGCAGCTTCCTTCCCCTGCTTTTGGCTTTACACGCAGCCGTCCCCTATGGGATGCAATGCTGCCAAATTCTCAGTCTTCCTTGTGTGTTTCATATTCTCCAGATATTGGATTTTTTTTTTTTTGTTTCCTCTGACCCCTGTGGATTTGATTTTCACGATGAATTGTCAGATGGATAAAATGTTTGTGGTAACAAAAAAATATTGTAAGAAACGTGAAAGCAAAGATAAGATGAGAGCAAACACCAGCAGCACTGCTGTGTGGCAATGTAATGTGTCACACAGCGTATTTCCCCTGTTGCCCTATTTCAAAAACAGAGAYGGGCACTGGGGATGTTGCTGGTCAGTACACACCTCTTGGCAAATCAGGCAAGAACGAAATATTTTGCTCAAGCTTGGGAAACATGAGGCTGCTTAACTGAGGAAGGTGATATCTGATAGGGAAAGAAATATTGGTTCTCTGCTGTAGAAAACTGGACCATTTTGAGAGTAATCAGAATTCAGATGCAGACCGCCTGATCCTTTCCTCAGGCAAAAGGAGAAGGGAAAAGCTGCTTATTGCCACCCAGCTCTCAGAGCCCAGATACCTCCTCACCAGCACCCTAGGTCTGGTTTAACTGGTTTCCAGCAGGGCAGTGCCCAGCACAAGCAGGAGCGAAGCCCCCAGGAGCCCTGCCGGGACGCCGGACGCCGCGGCTCGCCTCGTGGGCACCCGGGGCCGGGGGTGGCGTTTTAGGCAAAGTAAGAACTRAAGGGTTAACAAACAAGCTGAAAGTATCTTGCCAACGCACATTTCAGCCCAGTTTTCTGTGGAAACGGCGTCAGTGAGACGGTTCGCTCTGGGCAGGTCTGTGCGGGACTCGGCTCCGCGGGGAGGACGTGGTGCCTGCGACGTGCGGAGCCCCCCGAGGCGCAGGCACAGCCGCTTCCTGCCGCGGGGGCCCTGGAAGCAGCCGGCACCCCAAGGTCCCCCCTCACATGGAAGTAGTTTGCATTGCAAAGAAAGATGTGCATTTAAACAGACTGTTTAGTCTGCTGGAAATGGAAGATTTCTCATTACAGTGATACTACAGCGGTCACGTCAGTATTCCACAAKAAATCAAGAGCAAATGCCGCGGGGGCGTCCCCGGCCGACACCGAAAGCCCTCCAGGAGCGCCGCCAGCAGTTCGCGGGAGCTGAGCGGCGCCTTCGGCCCCGCGCGGCGCAGCGGCTCGGGGCGGCAGCAGCGCCCGCCAGCAGGCCAACCCCAGCCCGCAGCCCGCCTCCACCAGCGCCGGCCCTGCCGGCCGCGTCCCAGCCCTCTCTCTTGCACAAATCCCCCCCCCAGACTCAGGTCCCGCCACGTGCAGCCCGGCTCCGGCCGCCCTCCCACCCCCTTCGCCTTAGCTCCACGCCAGGGCACTGTGACAGAGAAATGAAAACTTCCTCCAGAGCACTGTCGTCAGAACAGAGATTTTATTAACAGTGGCAAACAAAGGGTAAAAACGAGTTATAACTTCACTGAAAGACACGGCGTACCTGTGGAGGACGTACATATTTATGCGCATCAGTTCAGTATAGGAATGGGAGTGATTTACTTTAGGCGGCTGGCAGGTCCTTGGCGAGTCTGCAGCGGGCCCAGGGCACTTCCCCTCTGCGGGGCTCTGGTCCCGCAGCTCCCACCCCGCAGGCCCACACCGGCTCCCCGAACGCGGCCGGTTTTTCGCGCCGGCCTTTCTGCAGCGCACGGTGAGCGCGGTCGGGTTCTCGGCGGGAGCTGTTATCGGGGGCAGGAGGGGGGCCCGGGGCCTTCCCACGCGTTCCTCTGCTCTTCCCCCTCCCACTCACCTCCACGGGCTGGATCCGGCCTCGCTCCGGGCCCTCTGGCTGGCAGCGGAGGGATGTTCCCCTCCTCGGGAAGCAGCCGGGGAGCACCCTGCTCCTGGCTCGACCCTGGCACAGCTCCGGCATCGGCACCTTCACGCGGCAATGTGCGGGCTGGGGTTCGGGACTGGGAAAAATCGGGGTGGGGGGGAGGGGGAAGAAGGACCACAGCTCTACGGATGTCAGATGTCACACATGGCGTTACACTGGCAACACGAGGACGTCTAACCGCTTTTCTCGGAATAACAAGCCRCAGGGAGTTGCCGCCGCGGCTCCCAGGCCAGCACTTCGAAGCAAGGAGCGTTTGGGTCCCCGTGCGCCCGCCGCCGCGTCGCGGGGCGCGTCCCTACAGGCACTTGAGGAGGAAAGAGTTGCAGGACGTGGCGCGGGGGCAGTCGCAGAGCTTCCCGATGCGGGCCCCCTTCCTCACGGCGCACTGCTCCCCGGCGTCGCACTGTCGGGAGCAACACGGCYGTGAGCGGCGCGCCCCGGGCGGGCCGGGCCGGGCCGGGCCGGGGCAGGCGGGCACTCACCATGGGGACCTGCCCGAACTTCTTCTCGTAGTGCGGGATCCGCTTGCTCTTCAGCTTCTCCAGCACCTCCTGCAGCGCCTCGATCTGCCGAGAGACCCCGAGACCCGGTCAGGGCGCGCACCCCGCGCGGGGGGCGCCCGCCCCAGCCC
>NW_028186912.1:3191658-3238180 GCF_003343005.1 Rhea americana
GGCGGGCGGCTGCCGCGGGCGAGGCGCTCCCGGAGAGCCGGCGGCCCCGCTTCAGCCTTCCGAAGGGGGAGTCAGCGCAAGCCGGCGCCGGTTTCACAAGCCGAGGAGTAGCCTTGGCGGAGAGGAAGACCGAGGAGAAAGCGTTCTGCCTGCCCGTAAGCTCTTGCGTCTTTCCCCTTGCAGAGGGGACCAGGGCTGTCAGAAAGCTCCCAGCCCCTCACCACGCTGTGCAGGGAGGGCAGGAGACACAGCCCTGGGGTCCCCAGGCAGAAGGGGAGTGGGGAGGAGCAAGGCATAGGCAGGCAGGCACACAGAGAAGCAAGCCCAAGGCAGGTAGCTTGGTTCATCAAAGAGATCAGGTTTGGAAACTGGTGGAGGAGTCTGCAACAAGGGAGAAYTAGTAGCCTGTGGGCCAAGATAAAGCAGGATGCAGTGAGAGAGAGAGGCAAGATGAAAGATTTAACCTGAAGGGAGAAGCAGRGAAGACAGAGACAGTGAGTAAGCTGCAGGTAGGGATGGGAAGCTTGAATGAGGAGTCTGTGACGAAGAGAGGAAGGACTGGAACTTGGGTGGAAAGGGTCAGGATTACAGAGAATGGGGAGCAAAAGTAGCATCGAAAGGCTCAAGATAAAACTAACCATGAGGATTTACAAGAGAGCTGTAAGAAAGGGACCTGAGGCCAAATACTGGGCTACTGACCAGTTGTTCAGTGAGCAGCACCCACCCTGTGCATGATATAGGTCCATGTCCTGGTGAAGAGAGAAAAGCACAATCGTGAAAGGGAAAACTACAGCCAGCACACACACCAGAGCGGTGCTACTTGCAGCTCAGGCCTTCCTACTCAAGCATCCCCGTGCATTAAGTGATGCCATGGCTGAATAGTCACCCTGCAGGCCCAAACCCAGCCCGGGCCACAGTCAGTCACTGTAGGGGCAGGCGGCACACAGGAGAGTGGCCATAAATGCTTAACACTAAGAAAAGCAGCAACAGGCTGCAGAGCAGGGCTGTGGCTAACAGCAGCAGACCCCGGGCAGGGGAAGGGGGCGCGATCCCCCCGGGAGGAGAGCCAGCAGCAGCCGGCCCTTTGGAGGCCCACATGTCCTAGCCACGGAGCTCCCCAGCTGCTCCCCGTGGCAAGGCCATCCGGGTGCCTGGCTGGCACCAGACCCGGAGTGAGGCCACAAGTAGACTCAGGAAGGTGACAAGTGCCCTCCTCGCAGCTTAGTCCCACAGGCTCTGCCTCCCCAAAGCCCAAGAGGCTTCAGGAGGCTGAAACGAGGACCAGCGGAGCAAAGCAGGGGAGAGCCGGGTGGCAAGGCGGACGTTCGGCCTCCGTGAGTCACGTCGTGCTGCTGCGCGACTCCTGCGCTGCTGCGGGCAGGCAGAGCGGGGAGCAGCGCTCGCCCAGCGAGGCCCCCGCTCTGCCTCCGCCGCCGCAGAGCGGCGCCCGCGGCTGCTGGCACTTAGCCTTCGGGGAGGCACGCGGCCATCCTCGCTCCCCGGCCAGCCTGGCCGCCTTGGGCTCCCCGGGAGGAGGAGGAGGAGGAGGAGGAGGAGGAATGTGAAAAGCCTCATTAACAGAACTCTCACAGCTGGTTTTAACAGGGTGGTTAGGAACAGCCTGGAAAGGCAAAACAACATGCACAAAATACACATATATTTTAAAAAATCAGACCCAGAGAGAGATTTTCCAAGTAGGAAGGCAAATGTTTAAAGGAACCATAGGGAGCTGTGGCTTAACAAGGAATTTTTAACAGCGTCATTTTGTTTGAGGCAATAAAACGCCTCAGATCTCTCCTGCTGTCGTGTTGCTTGCCTCCAGAGCTGCATGTTCACCTCTTGCTGTTACCTACTCCCACACTTTCCTACTGATCATCACATTCAGCAAAGGTCTCGTCTGTAATTGCTCCTCGACACAGAGATCCTCTGTATGTTTGCATAAATCCTTGTACTGCTCAGGCAAGGCTAACGTCTGCCGTCAAACCACTTGTGGCAAATGCCACGTCCCAGGCTGGAGCACAGACGCAGCTATGTGAAGTACTTGAAACGATGGGGCTGCTGAAGTGTATTAGAGCAAAGAAATAACGTAGACCGAGAAAAACATAATGCTTCTACAGACAAGCAGGTACAGTTTTGTAGCCAAAGACTCAGCCTTGAAGGCAAACTCAGTGAAACCTGGACTGAAGTGCAAGTCGTATTTTGTAATATAAGCGCTACTCGTGCAGCATTGAAAACACCACAGAGATGCTTAGAAATCACCACTGKTTTTTTTCAGACTTGCACTTCCATGTATAAAGTTGAACTCTGGATTCTTAGTTTCCACATTAAAACTATTAGCTAACACGCAGGCAATTAGAAGTGTCTATCTCCAAAAATCCCTGCATCTATCTACCTATACAACTGAACCTTTCCGTATCTACCTATTGCTATCTGTATCATGTTGTTTCCTCAAATATCACTATACCTAGCTCCATATTCAGTCATTCTTACAGACTTTGTCTCAAGCGCAGTGAGGAAGAAAATGTTTTAAGATGCAAGATATCTGAGTATTAAATAAGAGTCAGAAACTACCGTAGCAGGAACAGCGATCAGGGTCATGATAAAACAAAAAGGAAAAAAAAATCACTTTATACAAGTACAAAGAAACAAAGATACTTTTTGAAAAGAGCATCAGCGGCCAGCTGTAAGATGTTACAGCTACCAAACCAAGAGAGCCTGCAGCACCTTGAGCAGAGCTCAGTCAGACCCGCCACGTGAGGCTCAGCAAGAGCTCAGGCGTGAACCACTCCGTTGTGATTCCACTAATTCAAGCTTCTCAAAGTTAACTCACTTCCTACACGCTAACGCTACTGCAGACGAGATACAAATAGGACACAGAGTAGCAAAATCTGTACGTCCAATGGCTCTTTTATAGAGCTCTGCACTGGATTTGCTTTTCACAGTCACCCCTTACGACTGATTAATTGAATGTGCTTCTAAAAGCAGGAAAACAGTGGAGGTTTCTGATGACACTGGTGTCAGAATAATATAGTATTCATTCAGCGGTTTTGATGCATTTATGTATTCCAGTTTCAGCTTGACGTAGACACACAGTTGGGCAGATTTTATGACTACGAGACTGTAGAGATTAGTGTGAAGCATTTAGTCGAGAGCTCTACTGAATCAGAGCCACGAAAGTGGACATCTGGCTTTAAGTGGATTCTTTAAGGCTTTGCTGAAAAGCAGTGGGCTTTTGGAAGTGCTTTGTTGAATTGGCTTAATTTTAAAACCTCACTTTAAGAAAAAAAAAAAAGAAAAAGTTAATAAAATATACCATTACTGATTTTCTGAATCAAGAGATTTCTTTGGCTGAAATCTGGAACAGCAAGGAAAATCTAAGATAAATTAGAGCTCTGCCACATTTGGAGTAACAGTGGAGTCCAGAGGTATACTTGACAGATAACATCTGTTTCAGAGGCAGATACCAGTTCATCTCTATGGGTAAGAGATTAGAAAAATACTATAGATATAATATATATCTATAATACTATAGATACATATATGTAAAGATACACAAATGCCAACACAATTATTGAGACTACAAACCTCACGTTAAACTAAACCCAAAATGGAAGGAAAAGGGGAGGGAGAGAGGAGTCAGAACAGGCACCCAGTAACTTCTCAGAAATTACATTTATAGATCCTCCCTTCGTTTCTGCATGCAGAGTTACTGCAGAACCCATGCCCCAGCTGCGTCCCACTCCAGGTCTTCAGAATGGGCTCATAACCTTGCAATGATTTCAGACCAGACTATCCGACCTCAACGTTCGTTAGGTAAACTGCCAGCAATTTCAGTTGTCTACCACACTGCAGCTTCTACAGGTGCCCAGCACACCTCCAGGTGCCATCAGAATAAGAAAGAAAATGTTAGGTGCGAGTGGCAATGGGCAAGGGTGAGGTTTCTATGATCCATCCATCCTTAATTCACCATCTCAGCCCAAGTAATTTAAGAAAAACCATCAGCTACTGGCAACAGTATCTAGGGACAAGACAAGCATCTTAGTCCACCACGTTCACAGCTTTCCATTTCCTTCCAACACAGAGGCATTTGAAAACACTATCAAGGTCGCAGTATTAACCCTCTTAAACTCAACAAACTCGATCTCTCTTAAAAAGGCTATGTTATCAAGAGTTTATCAAGAGAGCTAGAACTAGATTATCTCTCGGTCTTGCCATGGTGAAGAGAGATGCTGTTCGGAGAAGGCAGGAAGACATACAGCCCGAAAAGTGACCTGCAAAGAGAGGCCAACTGAGAGTAGAAAGGTCACCTGCAAGCCTAGAGACTAAGTTCAGGGTCCTGGTCTCCCACAGCTTGTATGCTTGATATAGGTGAACCATTTCATTCACTCCTCAACCTCTGCCCTGAAGAAAGTGTCATCCTAAGTATTACCTTTTCTAATAAGTACGTAGATTCACAGTTGTGAGCTGCTGCTACTACAATGAAGGGACCGTACACACCTGAGATGGGTAGGACAAGTACAAAAAGTCACCTATAGCTCTCAAGTTGCCTCTGCTGTCAGGACTCATGTCCTTGCACTAACAGTCAAAAGCTACAATTTGTCAGCAGCATTCTCTAAAGGCTAGCTGTCACACAGGCAGTATCTGCCTTCTTCGAAAGTAGTAGTTTATCCACCGTTAATAGTCATTAAAGATCTGAAACAGATCCTATGGGTAAGCAACAAAAACACAAGTGAGAACATCTATAAAACGGAATAATGCCCCAGCGCAAATACACCTATCAATCAGCTTCATCAGATGTGGTACAGATATRGTGTCCCGCACTTCCTTCCTAGCAGGCCCACAGAAGACGAGATTTTCCAGCAAATCTCTGGTTGACAGTATGCAAGGGGCTGTCTCTCCCAGCAGAGTGCCAGTATAACCAGCGTGCATTATGCGCGAATGCCCACATATCGGGCACAGCACATTAACGTGAAAAGCTTTTCCAAGGTTTCTTCATATGCAAGGGGGAAGTGATAATCACTAGTGATTCGTTGAATCGCTCATGTTGAATGGAGGTCCCGCTCTGTATCTTCCCCTAACCAGAACATGCTGATAGGATGCTAATAAGCTCGTGCTGATGAATGCCATTTGTTTAGCATGTTTCCAAATATAGGTATTACTAAAGCAGAACCACCTGATTTATTCAGAGACATGTTTTGACTTGGGTTGTACACATACTTAGAGGAAGAAATTTTGATAAGTGTTAACTGTCCTTCCAGATTTAACAGTAAATAAGGAGTTAGCATTCGCAGAAGGTCCTCACAAACATATCTGCTTTCATTACCTACATCTCAGTCATATTATCAGTTACTGTCTCCAACTCAGAATGGCTTCATTACCAGTCTCACGAWAAGTGATCACGTACTGTTAAAGGGAGCGGGCCATGTGGCTTTGAGGTAACATTGGAAGCTGACCCAAAGAGTTAAAGGCAGGAAGGCAAAGGAAGTCTGAACTAGTTACTCTACATTAGTAAGTACAAAAACACAGGGCATTTCTTTTTTTCTAGAAGCCATTAATAACAATCACGGGGGCAGGGGGTGATTTCTTCATTCTCCCTGGCCTTTTTATACAGATATTTGAAAACATGCTGTTTTCAAAGGCATCTCAAAACGTCCAGCAACCACAGGTAATGTCACCGTATTTTCAGAAGAAAGAATTCCCAGGGCCACACCAACACAACATCTACAAATTCCTGTGACGAGATGAGAATAAGAAGCAATGACACAAAAACTCAGCTTTTGCCTTGTTGCCATTTTACTACAGAATTACCACAGAATTTTAAATTATTCCTCTGTTAATAAGTATCTAATATCCTAAGAACACGCATGTCAGCATGACAAGGTAACACATGCATAGACTTTCTGAAGTAAACTTTCTCGTGGTGCACCATGTTTTGGCTGGATTTCTTCTCTGTAAGGTCAGAGRTAGAAAACTGATGATTTAGTGCAACATAGGGGCACACCAAAGACCCAGCACGTGTTGGACTGTTTATTCTACATTTAAACCTGCATTCTAGAACATTCACTTCTTTCATTTTCACTTTTGCATAGTGCCTGAAATACCGCTGTGAGGTAGCTATACGACCTTCCTTCTCCCTCCCGGGACCAAGCAGGAGCTTCTCTGCCCCGCAAGTCTGGGAAGACTACCGCTGACAAGTTATCTGGGAAGATTATTCCTATGCCCAATCTTTCTTCTCCTCACAGGCCAGCACAGGATAGGATCTCCATCCAAGTACCTTAACTSTGCTAGAATTTGGTTTTCAGTTAAAAAAATATTCCTGCTATTTAGCCATCATTTACTTAGTATTGGAGCACCCATAGGCCCAATGTAGGTAAAAGTCCCTTCTAGTCTCAGATAGCACAATATTTACCTCCTTATTCTAGGCGAAGTATACACCAAGCACTTAGTTTCTACAACGTAAAATACATTTGAAAAGAACAAATTAAATTACACACACTGAATTCTCTAAAAACATTACACTGGAACAAAATTACACTAAATAAGTAAGATTAAACAAAGCACTCCAGCACTCCTTTTAACCACAACCCAAAAGCGGCACTCAGGCTCCAACTCAAGCAGTGGTCCTTGCAGGGAGACGGCTGTGTCTTCGTCAAACTAAAACGGCCACAGGGATCACACCACTAAGCGAGGTGTTACAGCATGTCAGCAGTCAACCCCAACCATCAAAAGGGCTCAGCAATCTGCAGCTCGCACAGCTGTTAGCATCCTGTCTCCTGCTCTTCCGGGAGGAGCCACCCACCCAACAAATTCTCTGTTGTTTTGACTTCAGGGAATCGCACAGAAGAGCAATACTTTTGGATGAAAGCCAGAGAAAGGCCAAAATGCTAACAACATCATGAAATCTGTAATTTCATCCTGTGCTGAACTCACTGGCTGCCCTTACTGCACTTACATTTTGAAAAAAATATTTACTAGTGAATGTGGATTTTATTATTGTTGTTGTTGGATTGCATCTATAGGAGACATACAAAATAGAATTAAAAGAAATAAAGGAGTCGATAAGCAGCAAACACACAGCCTATTTTGCAGGCTTCATTTTGCAAAATTTTATTTACGAGTATGAACATTTCTTCTCAAACATTCACCTTAATGCCAGAAGTTACAAGTTATTCACCAAATGGATAATGTGGTGTTAAACAAGCACTACCAGTGACTGAAATTAGTATTAAAATACTAAAGCATAATGTGAGGATTATTCAGTGAAAATATATAATCAGGAGACTTTCATCCAAAATAGTAGTTATAAATCTTTATTTTTTTTAATCAGTTGAAAACACCTCAACACTGCAGTTAGTTTGCTCTCTAGCCTCAATTAAAATATACACAGGTAATTATGCCACGCAGTACACATTTATATTACATCCTGAAAACCCCAAATTCTGTCTTCTTAATAGGTGCATTTAGTGCTGCGCTGAGGCTGAGGCCCAAAACCAGTCTTGTGTCAGCTGGATCAATAATTCCATCATCCCATAACCTAGGGGGAAAGAAAATAACGGAAATTAATTTGTACCGCTTACAGCAGGTAGGTTTTCAAGCACACAAAACTGAAAACAGTTATACTAAAGAGAGGAYTAAAGAGATAAACTATGTCTCAAGCCATGAGATCAATTCACCTTAACATCAGTGCAATAGTTTGACATACATTCTTTTACTTGTATTATTTGTCTTCTAGACCAAGGTATAAATTCTGGACAAAGGGACTATGTCAAATCTACAGATTTTAAATGAGAATTTTCACACTTATTTTAGTATGAAGTCATCATCCTAGAGAAAAGAKAATTTGTTTATTTTTTAATATTCAAATGGAAAACTTTTTATTATGGAATTATCCTCTTGTATTAAGAATGCTGGAACTTTAGGACTAAGTCACATCATCATTTATGTTATTGGATGTTACTGGATGTAACAAATTAGGATGTTTCAAKTGTTTATGTTTTTATCATTGAAGAGTTAGAGTAAATTTTTATATATTTCCAATAATTACCTACTTATTTCTTCTGAAGTCCATTTCTAAACTATATAAGCTAACAGTCTCCCTAGTACAGTCCTGAAAACAATTAAATTATGAAGGTATGATATGTCAAAAACTCTGAACAAACACCAAATTGCCAAGTCCCCRAATCTCAAACTCGAAATCGCTTGTAAATAGTCTCTTCGATATTATCCAAAAACTAAAGTACTTGTGGCAGATACATCCTTCAGCTCTATCCTACTCAAAATAAAACCTGTGTTAAAACTCACAGCAGTCCACAAAATTGTTAATATTGCACATCTTCTACCTCCCCAGCAATTATTAATACAGCAATATTTAAACAAGACACTACACTTATCGTTACAACTCAAGTCTTGCTTATATCAGCATATATTTTAACCAGGGTCTGCAAGAACATACGCACAGTATCTTTGGTTAAGACATTGATTCTTCTCCTCCATCCCACCTTTCCCTAATGAGAYTTGTTTTGCATTCTGTTCTGAGCTTATTACAGTGTTGTCAAGTCTAATGTTTTATTCTGTGTCTGTAAACAACTGCTCTATTTTAACAAATACAGTTTAAAACTATAAGAAAGGATAATGAATAAGAAGCTAACAYTGAATTTTATCAAGAGAAAGCATAACTATTTCTAACTAGTGTCCAGCTGTCAATTTTCCACTGTTTGAAGATTAATTGGAAAAAAAAATCTAATTAGAAAGGAAACTATTTTGCACACTTTTCTCTATACCAAATACATCAAAAACACAAAACCACAAAAGACTGCAAACTCAGCATAACACATGCTGATAAGCTCAAGTCACCAGGACACACTTGCAACTGTTTTCCATCTTTGCTTTACTTTGCCATTTGCTGTTAAAGTAATACTCATCGCATCAGAGGAAAAAAACACTCATCTCAGAAAGAAGGTTCTACTGCAGACATCACGGAGCAGCTCCCCTTACAGGGCGAAGCAGGAAAGCAGAGCAGCTTAAAGTACAAAAGGACAAAAAGATTTGGAGCAGRGGAGACACTGCTGTTAACTGGGCAAAGCTGCTCTATTGAGACTGAAAATAAAAGCTTGACTAAGAARTTTTACACCAGAGTAGCAGTGGCCACTCTGGTCTGCCAGTTCAAAATAGCCACACAACCAAATTTAACCTGGTTTTACTGAGATTTTTATTGGAGTCAGGTCAACAAGTTTGAGGTCCTCCCCGCAAGATAGTGGTTATAACTATTCACACAATCAAACATGATAAAATGACTAAGATGTAACATTTCCTACACTTTTAACATCATGAAACACGTATTACCCAAAATTTTATGTGCAAGCTCTTTCCCTCCTTTTCCTTGTATTTTAAAGTTTGATTTAGTTTTGATAAATTTAGTCAGATTAATCGGGGGGGAGAGGGAGAAGAATCCTGTGAATAAGGATTATCAGCAAAGTAGTTTTGTGAGGTCAAATCAGTCACCAACTTTTTGCCTTTTTGGACTGTAGAAACATTTGCCTGTAAGAATAATCACAAATACAGTGAATTTATTTTAAAGCACATTTAATCTTTTTGAGTGTTACAGGCTTGTTTGATCTGCCCCGTTTGCATTGAACTTTATTTATGAAAAAATGCTGAAACTGAATGAAGTAGTTCATACTTYGTGAAAGTGCTTAATACATCTGTTGGGGGTTTGGGAAGTGCAGGAATAAACTGAATCAAAAAAGAATCACCAATTTACTGTGATACTTTCCAAACTGCAATTTTATAGGGACTGCCACCATAATAAACACTTTTCCAAACATGAAGCACATTTTTATGGTGAACTTGTTTTCTGTAACAACACACTAACTTTTACTGACAACCATAAAGATTTGACACTGTGTAACAGAGAAGCTGCTTTCATATAGTCAGCCCTGGCTGCTTCTTCTCTTTGTTTAAAGAAAACTACTTTCTCTACTGGGATGTAACATTAATAATTAAACTATCTATTAAAACCCCATTGCTAGAACATGAATCACATCTTCACTCATAAAACATTCATAACAGAGATGCTGTGTGTAAAAGAAATGAACAGCCCCCCAAAATTAAATGCTCATGTAATTTTTATATGATGTAAACTGACTAAACTCCTTTTGGAAAGCTGTAAGCAGATCAATATAGCTCATTAAGAAGGGTGCTGCCTAATGACTCCTGTTAATTAAGAATGCTCAGTGTGAAAGGTTCTAATCAGGTAACTGATTAAAGTTCGAGTAGAAAACACAATGATGGGGAAGAGTATTGACATCTTTACATGTAACAAGTTATAATTTACAAGCAAAATTATATATGCAGAGTAAATAAGGAAAATTGTTTTTATTTTATGATTATTAAGGCATTTTCCTTCTCTTTCATTATTATTGTTCAAACTTTGATCCAAAGCCTAATGAAGTCAACTGGAAGGCTCGTATCAGTCTCAATRACCATTAGTGGCATGGCAGACTGAGTAAGGCCCCATCCCTTGCCAAGGGAAYAGTGTGAGGGTACTTCCAAACTGCCTGTTCTTCAATGGTAATAAAGCAAGCAGGCTTCATCCCTGCTTACCATTCTTTCCTCTTAGCAATGCAACGCTGTTTTTTGGAAGTTTTGCTGTTGCTCTTTTTGGGGATGAATCTAGCTAGTGTCCGAGAAAACCAAGCCTGTCAGAATTCYGTTTCAGTACTGTACCCTGACACTTGGTAGACAGTCAACGGTATTGCCATGCTTGGGACCAGAAAGGAAGCATCCTTTGGAGCAAAGGAAGCAGGKTACGTTTTCTTCCCGAGTTACAGAGAGTGCTGGACAATAAGCAACTGCTGATTTTGGTTGACAAATGGGGTGGCTCCAAGGTACAGGTGGTTGAATCCCTCCCACCAAGACTGTAGTGGTGCTTCATGTCATTGGGGATTGTTTCTGGCTGGCAGCTGCTCCACTGTAAYGAACACTTTCGAGTTTTTTGTCTGAGATCCTGTTTAGGAACTAGCAGTAAATGAAGGAACAAGGCACGTGCACAACAGGAAGGCATAAAATCAGGGCAGAGGAAATAAGTATATTTACCAATATGCCCGATTTTCTCCACAAAAGAGCAGAGAGCAATAAAGACCATGCAGATCACACCTTCATGGGCAAAAGAGAAAGCAAGTAACCTGGACTCTTGATCTGAGCCAGCCACACACTGTTTTCACACATGCACTGCTCAGCGACAAGGGGCATTGCGCTTTTATCGCTTTTAGTCAGATGAACCTTAGAACAAATTCAGCTCTGATGTCTGACTTTAAGCACCACTTAGGCTTGCCTGTAGCACCATATGAAACCAACCACACAGCCCCCAGATATAAGCTAGTTCTCAGTTAGCTGAGAACTCATTTAATCTCATTTGGCCACACTATGTTCCTCTTTCAAACTGCAGGCAAAGTGAGAAGTATGTAACAATCCTGCTTCTTTAATGAAGGACAGGCCACCTAACATTAAGAACACTCTGTAAGCCCGAGCTTAGGTTATTTACTGAGATGCCTACTGTATTTGCAACCTGACTTTACAAAATGGCCCGATATTCTGGAAAAACACACTGGAAAATGATGTTTGGTAGAAAGCACAAAGCTTGTATTAAATACTGAAGTTTCACACCTGAAAACACTAGATGTTATTAAAAAAATAGAGATTTTTTAAAATCACAGCTTTAAGCTTATATTAGAAATTGTTTTATTACAGATTAGTAACTTACTATTCTAAATACTGACAATGGCCCGTTGGCTTGTGGGAAAAGACAAGTTTTTAATGTCAGCTAATGTACACATACTGAATGTTAAATAAATCAAAATATTTTCAGTCCTGAAGTACAAATAGACTATGACTATGTTTCCAGTGAATACGTCAAAAGGAGTAAATATAAAACAATCAAGGCATTTATTTTCTCCTCCAAAGTAGAGATTCAGTTCAAATACAGACAGTTTGACTATTTTTTTTGATGTTATTATTTCAGCAGAAAACTTCCTCCTTAAAATCTAGTTACAAAAGACGGCAGTACGTATTTTCACTTTTCCTTCTTGCCTGAGGTTTCATAACAGTGATGCTAGCTAGGATGCTTAAGGGGTAGAGACAGGACCAACGGTTTTAACAGCTGACACTAGCTGAAGGTATCTCCCAGTTTGAGGTAAATCCTATGGAACTTAAATTAGTTAAGATTAAAAAAAATCAAAACCAAGGTGTCATCAAAAAGTCCATGTCTATAACAAGTTAGGATTTTGTAAGAGTATCCTCACGGATTATGTGTAAAAACCCCAACAAACTAACTCCACAGCAGTTTGGGTTGTATGTATGCATACAACCTCAAAAAGTTGAGAATGCTTGTGATGACTCCACAAGGCTGCCATCCAGCCCTGCRCCAGAGGCTAAGGAGTGCCAAAACAAAAAGCCCTCACTGAATTCACGGCCCCACCTGCTATAAGACTGCACCACTGAAATCTGCCTAGATGACACTGCAAACACTGTGCCATCTATCTTGTGGAGGATACTTAGTCCACCACTGCACCAGATAGGACAAAACAGCATGAGCTTTCCTTTGATGAACGCATATATTTGACCAAACATTCAGACGAATGCCTACCCCTCAGGTAAGATCATTTCAGCTAAACTCAGTCCACTATTCCAAAAGAAAACAGAGTCAAGCTACCATAAATTTTATATCTTTTCTCAGACTTTTCTCAGACTATGATAGACCAAACAATTCATGAAGGAGCTCACTGTTGCAACGCTGCTGTTGATGTACCAGATTTGACACACATGAACCATCTATCAAGTCAGACAAAGAAACCCCCAAACTTCTCCTCTTAATGTTTTTTCTGGGACATTTACAGAGCATCTTTGCTCCCACCTCTTCAGCCAATTTCTGCCAATGATGTCTGCATCAAAATCTATCCTCTTCCAACCACTTTTTGTTCAGATTATGTTTCCAGACTCCTCTGCTTGCAGGTAACCAAACCACCAGTATTTCTACTTCAGCTACACAGAAACATACATACAGTAGATTTGGCTGTTGTAAGAGATCAGTATTCTCTCTGTAAAATGAAGAACTGCAGGCCAAGTAAAACCCTATTACTGTATGCCAGCCTAACCCACTAACATGCTAGGAGCCTAAGTAGTTTTTGGATACTACATGAAGAAAAATGGGGAGAAAGATTAGTACAGACAGGATGAAACTAATGTAGAGGAATAATCACAGGCCAGGAGAGCATCCAAGCTAGCTTCCACAAGTAACACTCGAGGGTGCTATCTTCCCCCACCAGCCTGCTTGTTCCTGGTGATTTACCAATATTCTGTAAAACCAAGCACCAAATGCTGCCAAGAATTGCCATGATAGTTTTGGAAAACTTCTCAGAAAATATAAATATGCAGCTAAAACATGAATATGCAGCTAATGCCCTAGCTGAATTCCAGTAGTCCAGTACGGTCAGCTACTAAGAAGCCTTTCAGCCATTTACCTGAGCCTTGCAAATCTAGCTTATGCCCTCTCTAGTTTGAGAAAGAATCAAAAGCTAATGCCGCTCTTTGCCAGAGTAGCCAGTGACTCATTCCCAGATACGCAACAGACTAATAAACACTTTATTGAGTCATCAGTTTTGCCATCTACTGCTGAGCACCACATCTCAGGATAAAGTAGTCCAGAGAAGCTAGTCAAAGGTCATCTACAAATCATTCAACCAAACCAACACCCTAAGGCCCAGTATCATCTGGATTCAGACCAGAAAATGTCATTAACAGATTATTTTTTTTGTTGATAATCCTTCTCATCTTTTGGGGACTCTATATACTTCTGCATTTGAAGAATTCCACTAAAATAAATTCTCCCTAGCATACATGCAGCCAATATGCAAGTTAAACAGCACTCAGACCACAAAGTTTTGCTTGTGATCACATGTGACAGCATCCATCTTGGAACAAAATCTCCTTGTTTATTGGAAGCTGCACCTTGGCAAGATTGAAGTGCTGTTAATAGGTAGAAGAATATGTTTTGATGAGTTTACAAACACATCAGTCTCCTTTAGTTGAAAGTCTACAGTCACAAATGGCCAGCTCAATCCATGAAGTAACTCCTGGACTCACTGGTGACATGTAGCTCATACTGTATATTCAGACACTCACACCTTTGTATGCACTATGACAGTGTAACATACACTTAGAAGTACTCAGTGTTTAAGACTCAAGCTAGAACGCACAGCAGTGAAAATCAATCAGCCAATCTCAGGCTTAAGCATGTGCTGCTCTTGATACTGATTTCCCAACAAATTCTAAAACTAGCCTTTACCTACAATACGTATAGCTGTTGAAGCTCTGAGACAAAGATAATCATTAGTAACGAAATTATTCTGGGTTAGAGACACAACTTTATCAGGGATAGGGGAGCACAGGCTGCCCAAGAACAGTAGAATGAACTCCCCAGGAAATAAGGACCACCAAAAAACTCATCTTTTTTAATTTAAGTGCAAGGCCTATGCCTTTCATCTTGCTTTTTCTAATTACACTTAAACTTGCATGTTAAAAAGAAGCAAAGATTAAAAACTCCATCCAAAAAGGGACAGTACACTAAATATACTCGTCCCTTTGGAGAGAAGATACAACAGACACTCACCACACTGTTCAGTGGACTTTAGAAAGTGCTGATACTGCATTGGTGAGAAAGATATAAAATCTATCCAGAATAAAATATACTGAATATAAATTCCATGCTTCAGAAGACTAGCTGGAATCAGCAGAGAATATTTTCCTATTGTATCATTAATTATGGAACCAGCACATTCATTTCTGCAAACGATTGCCTTCTGAAATAGCATGCACTACAAAATTTCAAAGTCAAGACAGACAACCATTGATTTGGAGTTTGTTGTGATATACTCTCACAGTTCACACAAAACTTGTGCTGCAGATTGCTTTGTTTTGCTGTTCAACACCAAGACTTACGTCTTGTGATTACAATCAAGTTTTGGAGAAGTCATTTATATGATACCTTGCACTGGAATAATAAGGGTTTCCTTCCTCCTCAAACTTCCTAATGATTGGCTCCTTCAAAGCTGCTTCATCTGCCTCAGATAACTGTAATAAAACATGTGAATAAACAAACACAGACAAGATAAGAAATTTTTAATATTTTCTTCCAAAATGAAAGTATAGCTTTATATACAGCATCAAACAAGAGACTGCCCAAACCTCTATCCACACTTTCGCCTTTTTTTTAAACCTACAACTACTAAATTAGTATATTTGATGGTGGAATTAAAATACCACTTTTCAAAACTTGCGAGGAAGATGAGAGTAAAAATATATAGGAAAAAAATAAAGCCATGCTTATTCATCTAGTTTATCTGCTGATAATAAGATAAGCTTTTATTAACAGACTTAACTAAGTATAAGAAGAATTGGGGATTAGCATCTGAAAAACTACTGAAGCTGCTTTACTCATTAAACACTGTTCTGACCTGCCTTTGACAAGATTTTTAATAAACCAAGTCTGTGCCATTTTCCTGTTGGGTTCCTCCAGGATCCAAAGTGTAATTCACTGGAATGCACTGTAATTCAGAAAACTTCCAAGTCTCTAAGACATTTTACTGACATTAACTACAATTATTCTTCCTCAAACTACTTGCTGGGCATCATCCTGTCAAACCTAGAGATTTGAGAAAATGAGACAGAGGTAAGTATGACTATATTCTATCCACAGAAAGGCTAAGTAGAGTGGAATAAAGAATTGTAGAGATGATACATATATACTGCTTCATTATTCTGATCATTACTCACGATAAATTAATCAATTTTAATATATCACTTTAAAATCACTTCTTACATGACCAAGGCACCAATATAAACATAAACCATACAATTTTAAAAGTGCAGCAGAAAGTAATGTACAGAGAAACTGGAAAACATTATTAAACAAAATATCACTAATTTTAAATTAAAATGATGAAGTCAAAATATTTTCTCAGCCTCTACAGGCTTCTGCTGTTACAAGCTTCATAATTCTCAGTCCCTGAATAATCTGAAGTTCAGTTTTCCATAAAGCTGCCTACTTCTAAAGTAACTGGAAAGACACTATTCTCACATATCACTCCTCATACTCCCACACAGGGGGAATCCCTGGCTGCTCATCTTGAGCAGAACTATGGATCTGGTGTACAAAATATGATATAGTATGTCATGAATGATCTTCACATTTAGATATAAACAGTAACATTTTATGAATGCTTCATGTTTGTCAAGGCAACAGACAACATTAAGGGAACCTTAGCTCATTGGTGTCTCACTCTGCAAGGTTTTTTCCTGGCTCATAGTGCGAGCAACTCCAATGAAAGAGTAAATGATAATGACAGTACTGGAGATGAAAGAAGACAGATGTACCTGTTTTCCCTCCCTTGCTTTTCGGTCCTTAGCTATTGTAGCTAAAACAGTTGCAGCTTGTTCACCTCCCATCACAGATATGCGAGCATTTGGCCACAGATAAAGAAATCTTGGACTGAAAAATACATATTAAACATTAAAATAAAACATTGCTGAATTTCCTGGTAAAGAACCTATACTCATTCAGCTAAAAATGCATTTTTGTTACTGACAATTTTCCATTTTATTTATTTTTAATGAATACAAATTAATGTACTCTAATGCTTACAACATTTTGAAAATACAAAAATTCTACTTTTTTCTGCATAACCAAGCACGTTAAAAATTTATTTCTCTCCTTCTGACTCCCTCCTTCATCCTACATATCCCCAAGATCTCTTTTTTTAAAAGAAAAAAAACAACAGCAACAACTTTAATAATATCAGTGGTCTTGAAAAAAAATCAAAACCACTAATGTGAGTCATATCCGAAGGGTCAAAAAAAAATCCCTAGAGGTTTTGCAAACATTTCTCATAAAATCAAATCCATAAAAAAAAATCATCCATTTAATATATAAAAACAGGTAATCTTCACATGAGCACAGAGTCCAGGACCAGCCCATGCTGCCTAATGATTGTTTAGGACTGTAAATTTTTTCCCCCAATTAATATAATGGGAGAAAAGCTGGACATTTACATATCAGGAGAGTGCCTCTGTCATCTAATTAATTACGAGCCTACCATCTCTACAAGTCTCTACTGCTGTTATTTACTTATGACAGTATTCACTGAGAATTGCTTGTTTCTCAAATAAGGACAACCGCAAGAGTTAAAACAATTTTCACAATGGTATTTTAAAGTTGTGTAACAGTCTATCTCCTATCATAATTCTAAGTAACGCTTACCTATATGCTCTTCCACACATCCCATAGTTTCCAGCACCATAGGATCCACCAATAATTACAGTTATTTTAGGTACATTGGCACATGCTACAGCAGTTACCATCTTGGCACCATCTTTTGCTATTCCTCCAGCTTCATACTCCCTACCAACCATGAAACCTAATGAGTTACAAGATGAAAAAAGAAAAGGCTCAGTAACTTGATGCCATCAGTAGAGCACATGCAAAAACATAAAAAAACAGAGCAAGCCATAGATAGTTGCAAACAGGTCGTTTCCAGACAGGTCAGAGATTTGGAAAAAAGAAAGCACAAAGATGCTGTCTAAATGTCATAGCCTCAACTTCTAACAGCACAGCCTACAACATAGCAAAACTTTGCAACACCAAGCTTACTCACCTGTAATATTTTGCAAAAACAGAAGCGGAATATTTCTTTGACAACACAACTGGATAAAATGTGTGCCCTAGGAAAAAAAGAATAAGCTATTAAATGTTGTATCAGTGAAGCTGTCACTATCAGCACTCTCTGAAGTCTGTGCCAGTCTGTTTCCCTGAAGTCCATGGGAGTATTTGTATCATAAAACGCAGGCCTGCTCCTGCTCCAGATGAAGTCAGCTGCAAAACATTCAGTCATTCTAGGATAAGCAAGATGTCAAAGTGTTCAAGTTCAAGGGTAAAGCAAAAAATAATATCCTTGAACAGTACTACTGCTGACAGTGGAAAGCTCAACTGTTTTGACTTAGCCAATATACATATAAACCATAGACTGTTTCATAGTGCAGCATCTGACATGGTATTTTATAAGACTGTGTCAGGGAAATTAGATAGCCAGTCAGAGGAGGGGGAAAAAAGGGGGAAAAAARCAACTCCCCATTTCCTGTACAAAAGAAAGTTCTTCGGTGATACTGGGAAAGCTCCACATTTGTCTTAGACCCCTCCAATTCTTGCAACATTTCCCCTTTTCTAAAGAGAGTCAGAAAATGGTTTTTTTTAGCCCTCCTCCTCCTCCCCATTTTCTTGAAAAAGACAACTTTTCTGGCAAAGATAAGAACTACAGATTCCAAGCCTCTGTTCCAACTAGAAATAATGTAAATCAGTAAAGTTTTAAGCTGCAACTTGATAACTCTTTCTACTAAACTTGGGGGTAATTAAAAGCTAAGGCACATCATGCTTGTGTACTGGGAAAGCGCCTAACAGAGCCTATGGATGCCAGCGCTTGGTATTGTAGAAAACTAGGTCAGACTGGGGACTGTGACAAAACCTCAGAAGGAAAGTTGGCCTAGGAATATGCTCCAGAAACTCTAAAAAGTTTTTCTACCTTTCTGCTTTTGTTTGTTTCTGTTTTGTATTTAAATAAATTGAATCCAAGTCATCTTTTGCAGAACCACCTGCAGTTATTCAGCCTGTGTAGCCAGTTCTCATTCTAGCTAGTTCTTCCCAAGTTTTTAATGTTAAAAATATTAAAATATTATATGCAAAATTTAATATTCCAAGACTAACGTTTTTGCTGGACAGTTGATGAAGATTTGGGATACAAACGCGGCATCCCATGAACCTACTGAACCTGAGGCTGAATAAAAACTAACGAGCTAGTCTGGGGACAGACAATTCATTAGACAGTTGCACATGACTAAAAATAGTGAAGCTGTGCAAAAATCCAGATTATCCACTAAACCAGCAAAGAGGTGAGATGGGGTTACGCAGTCACTACCAAGGATACTTTGCAGTCTATGTTTTCTTTATTGTATTATATTACATCTCATTATACTTGAAAAACAATACACATATTTCCTATACAGTAAAAGTAACATGAAAATGCAAAAATCAAGTTAAATATCTTCAACTGTAAAATGTAGTTCTGCAGTGCTGGATCCATTCACTAGTAATAGGAAAATAAACCTGAAGGGACAGATGCTGGGATCAGCTGCTACTTGCAATTCTGGAATTTCATAAGTAAAACTTACGTAAATAACTTTGCCATTTAATAAATATAAAATATTTTCACTCAGTTTCTTGAGTTATTTACACATTACTGGTAAAAATAAATAAATAAATAAAGTACGCAGCACAGCAACTGCAAAAACCCCTAACGTCTTCACAATACAAAACCAAAATCTGGGAAAAGAAAATGATTAAAAAAAAAAAAAGATAATGCATAATCTTTAGCTGGCTTTTTCAAAAAAACACTTGAAAAAATATACTCATATTCATCATGAGGAAAAGACATAGCACAGTATTTCTGCCATACAAGTTCCTTTTTATAGTTTCTAAACTCCTTACAAAAAATGCAAAAGAGATGTTAAAAAAGGGACATTGTTAGATTATGACCCTTAAAGAAATGAAATTATAGACCAAGGTCTCTCTCTACTTACTTAACAAGTGATACTTGACTATCTCGTCTTACAGTGCTGATACATCAGCAAAAGTGAGCAGACAGGAAAGTTCCTTACTTTTTTCATTGGTAGAGAGAAACGGAAAAGAATGCAACACTAATTATCATAAAAATACTGAAAGTGTAAAAATGGTAATGGCTCATTTTCAATTTGGAAAGAACTGTATTAAACAAACTTACTGCAATGCTCAAAGTTCAAAGTATTCATCAGTATATGAAACTCAATTTTGTGTATTATTTTAATAATCTGTACATCAAGTAAAATTGCTTCCTTTCTCCAAATCTCTAATAATAGCCTCTTTTATTCATACAGATTTTCAATATTGATTTCCTCACCATTAGTTTCAGGATATGGCCAAAAGAAAACCAGCATATATAATTTATATTAAAAAAAAGAATTAATTGGAAATAAGTGTCTTGACAAAAATATAGAAATTTGTATCTAAACAACACAGAACAAGAAGAGTAACCACTGTGCCACACACGGAAACTCTAAAGCATTCCTCAAGCCCTGAGCTCATACTGTAAAACRCAATTAATTGTAATGCATTTACAATATTCCATCAAAAATGGCCTTTCTTTTTTAAAAAAGGGATATTTTAGTTAAAAGATTTTAGGAGAATGATAAAAAAAATGTGCATTTTTTTTTTCATTAGTCTAATCCAGGACTGCCAAGGCAAAGTATAAAAATTAAATATGCGGTAAACCAGTGAACTGATTACTGTAATCCAGGTTGGAAATTTTCCAGTTATTGGAAAAACAATGATGTGATGTATTGCAGTACTTAATTTGAAGTTAAAAATCCCAACTAATAGTTTTTTTTAAGCAATCAGCATGGACTTTCTTCTAATAACCATAATTTTCCAGATATAATACTTCAAATTGTTGTTGATGCCATTCAACTATTCTTTTTGCAACTGTGTTTTCCTGTTGACCTACTTCACATCACAAACATTTACAAAACTGTTTCTAAAATACTCCGCTACCTTTACACTTCATCAAGCTCTTTCTTGTTTACTTGAGGACTTTGCAGCCAGTCCATGTTCATGCTTTAAAGCAGTTCCTCATTTTAAACATTACTTCAAGAGAAAATTATCCACAAGAACTTTCATTTCTGGACTGCAAAGTAGTTAATAACCTATTTAAGTACCTTCTTTGCTGACTCTGAGAAGAGAACTCCATTGTTTCCAATAATTCCTACTGGATAACCAAATATTCTTGCAAATCCTGAAGAAGAAAGGTAAGTTTACATATTTTCAGGTATATTCATTTTACTGTAATATATACATAATACTTTCCCTTGATAACAACAATTGGTCTTCTTTTGAGAAAAAAACTTCATTATTAAGAATGTAAATGGGTGAACAAAAAACCAAGCAAGCTGGGATAAAACCAGTGGGAATATATGCAGAATAATTTTAATATATTTTCAAAATACCTGTGATTAAAGTATCCCCATATAAAGCTTTGAATTCATCAAATTTACTTCCATCTACAATTCTAGCAATGACCTTAAGAAAAAAATAGAAAAATAAAATGAGACTCTAATCCTTTAAAGTTTCTAATTAGTTTAGAAAGAGTATGCTAAAATCCAACTTAAAATAAACACTTTCCATTTAGAGAATGTCAAGCAACCCCCTATATAAATAGCTTGGATGGCAGGCAAAGCCCTTTCACTTTTTAAAGTGTGATTTATCTACCTGCTTTAAAAAAAAAAAAAAGGGAATTTCAAGATTAAGATTATTGTAACTAAACAGTTAAAGTTGTATACTATCAAAGTTCTTTAGTTCCATTTCAACAAAAATTGGTACCTCTAGGTATATTAACCATTAATCAATACACTCATATTTATAAAGACAAAAATATATTGAGGTATGAATCACTTTTAGAGATAAGTATATTTTCATCTTCGCTTAATGTTTTGACGTACAAAAAAAAAGGATCTGTTCTGAGGTTTCTCTGAGATGCAAAGAAGCATTTTAAATAAATATATGTCTGTAACTAATAAGACATTTGCCAGGTGATATTTCAAATTTAAAAGAACATAAATCCAAGCTATTAAAACTTTCCAGGTTGTGATAAGTGAGACTCAGTGAAAGTGTTCGTATATTTCCCCCTTAATGCAAAGTGAATCTCATAAAGTATCTCAGAGATGCTATGCGCTAAGACACATTCTAAAATAACTATGTAATTGGTAGCAAAAAAAAAAAAGCTTTGAATATGATCTATGCAGAGGATTGGGAAGGATGTGGTCTCTGAAGGTATTGAAGCACATAATTACTACTAGATCTGTAGCAGAGCACAATAGTCTCACGGGGTTGGGAGAGCACTAAATTGTTTAGTATGTTCGTATTTTCATAAATCTTTAAATACATGATATTTGACTTCACAGAAGTAGCAGAAAAATAAAACTAAGGTATCACTTTGCATCCAAATAACTGAGACTACAGAAGGTTTGGTCAATGCAAAAGCTTGCTATTTCCTGGCAGCTTTTTTGGACTACTATTCAAATCTCATCTTTGCTTATCCTTCATAAAAGTACAACCAAAAAGCATTACATTTTTAACATCACATTGCCATTGTAATGGATCTATTAGACAATACTATCTAAGATTTTACATTTAAATATTCACTATATGCCCAGAATCAGATTTCTGCCTGGCAACAACGATGACAATGATGTAATCTCTGGCAAGAAAACTGAGCTTATACATGGATGTGCATGTGTCTCACGTTTATATTCATACCTCTTTGACATCAAAGTTTCTTTTTAGCTGGTCACCAACTATTCCATATATTTCATCAGCAGGAAATAAAGGCTCTTCTGGTGGTTCTATAGTCACCTGTAGCAATTTAACAAAACAATTTACACAATAAAGGAATTACTAGTCTACATTATGATTAAATAAACTAAAGATGCAAATTAATTTGCCAACTGCATCTCTTCAGCAACCACATCAATATTTCTATCTAGCTTGTTATTATCATTTTGCATAAAGATCAAGTTTAAATCAAAGGACACTAGCACCCTCTAACATACTGTTCCTCAGCTTCATTCCACTCCTGCATATACCTCTACCTGCACTCCATTTTGACAACTTCTACGCTGTTATCAGAAATTAAGCAAGTATCCTATTAGCTTAATTTCACCCTATCCCTATTAGACAGGCAGTGATCTGAGAAGTCAGTCTAGATTTTTGCCATGCCATTGAATGCAACATTTTGCCTTCCTTCAGCTGCTGAGCTTTATTCCTCCATTTACCCCCCCAGAATAACTTAAGGCAATTCCTCCACTATATACTATTCATCCTGTTTTCTAATAGAGTTTTTTAAATCAATACAACACTTTATAAACCTGAGCTATCAAAATTACACGGTATTCACTCAGTTCTCCCTCTTTTGTTAATAATTTTAGAAAGTTTATATTCAAAAAGATGCTTCAGTACCTATCTAATTTTAAGCCCACTGGAATCACCACTTGGGCTTAAAAGTAAATTAAAGACCTTGCAAAACTTGGTTTATTCTAAAGTGTGGTTCTGAAGTATGATTCTGATTATACTGCTTGCTTTACTCTCTCATGCAGTCCCAGTAAATTTACTAGGAATAACTACAGTAGGAACAGAATTACAGAATTTGAATCTTTAGCCAAAACTTTAAGGTCAGGAACTGTAACTTCCATTTTATAAAGTGTTTAAAGCCAGAGACAAAAAATACATTGTATAAATCAGGAAAGAGAGAGCATTCTTAATTTAAAAATAGAGTGTGTTCACGAAAACATTCCATACACTTACCTCTACTTTCTTTTGTCGATTTAAACTTCTTACAACTTTTCTAGCTAGATGAAGTGCATGACTGTCATCCAAAGCATAATGATCTGTTACACCAGATTTTCTGTACACAAATAACATTAAGATTTAAAAATAATATACAAAAATGAAAATTGGAGTCTTTAAAAGCTTAAAACTATAACTTTAAAAAAGGATGCAAAAACACATCTCTATGTAAAAAAAACCAACCACATATCTGAACTTTTCTTTTAAACAGTTCATTCAAGTTAACAGAAATAAAACAAAACAGGAACTCTAGTAAGTCAAAAAACAAAATGACAATATAAAAGGTCCCAAATCCTGTTCAAACAGAAATTAAAATTCATTTAAAATTATAAAGAAAAACATGTTTACCACAATATGATGAACTGCTCTGAAAAATAATTCTTTAGTCACTTCAGTAAATTAAAGAACAAACTATACATTTATTCTACAGCAATACCTAAATTTGTTTAGTATCATTTGACTATTTGACTTGTAAACTAAAAAGCATGTAGAGATCTTTATTTTGATAAATATTCTCTTAGAAAAATCACAGGCTCTTTGATTTTGCTTGCAGTTTAACTCTAATTGACAGTAAAAGATACAATCTACAAAAATACATTATCTTTCTCAAAATTTATTATTCTAACAACAGTCAGCATTAAATAGTGTAGAAAAGTCCTCTGTATTGTGTATGATATTGCATTAAAATAGGTAAACACTTAAGTATTTTAATGTAGCGAATGAAAAAAGATTCCAATTCAGGTAAGAAACTAACTACACCATACTAAAGACAAAATGATTACCAGTACTAGATTTTGATACAACAGAAATCTTTCTTTTAAGCCCAACTAAAACTTAAGAGGTGGAAAAATTTAACTGTGGGGAAAACAAATTTTCTGAACCTGCAGTGAAGATCAGCCCCTCCCAAATCCTCTGCTGATACCTCTTCACCTGTTGCTGCTTTAACCTACAACCAAAGAAGACAGGCAGGTTAGAATTGGCATTTGTCTTGCATTAGTACTTATACAGGCTTAGTAATAGTAACAGAAAAGTTCTTTGCAAAAATGTTTCTTCTTTAATAAAACTTCCTCAGTTACTCTCCCTCATAGCATTTAAAGTATGGAAACACATAATCTTTCAAAAAATGCTTAAACTATTGTCTTTATATCTTTATTATCTATATGTAGTTTTTATTCAGAAATATTTTCCATTTACTGCTATGTTTGCATGTATCTGTTATGTATGTGTATATACTTACACAACTTTTGTATTTATAAACATGCAACTTCACAAAAAGGTGTTTTTAAACAGTTTACATATTTTTATGATAGTAATCAATTAAAAAATAAATAAAAAAAGCAATTCATGCATGATATTCCACTGCATTGTTTCAAATAAAAAACATCTAGTTATAAACTTGGCATTCTTTTAAGTCTGCTCTGCTTTCTGTACACAAACTCTTCTTTTACAAATTTTAACTTTCTTATTTTAATCATAAAGCAACCTGTATCAGTCTGAATTTCCTAAGTCTTCTATCACACCCACAACAATTTAATAAGAAGTATTTTCTAAATAGAGTGCATTAATAAAATAACGCTCATAATCTGTCATACCTTAGATCTGACAGGATAATTTAAGTGACTGAATTTCTCAAAATAAAACAGTATCATTTACTGCATGATTAACATTTTTGAAGCATTTTTTGAACCACTGCCTCTTGTTCTGTCATACGGTACCACTGCGAAGATTCCAGCTCCAACTTCTTTACTCCCCTGCCATCAGGTTTTTATATATATTGATCAGATTCCTCCTGAGCTTTATCTTCTCCAGGAGGAATAGTTCCAATTCTCTCAGCCTTTCTTCACACATCAGATGCTCCAGCCTCTCAATCACCTCTCTAGCCCTTCGCTGGACTCGCTCCACATCTCTTTTACACTCCAGAAGTGGCCTATGTGCTGAGTAAAGATCACTTCCCTCAACCTGCTGGTATCTTCCTAACGCAACCCAGGAGGCAGTTGGCCGCCTTTACCGCAAGGGCACACTGCTGGCTCATGTTCAACTTGTTGTCCACCAGAACCTCCAGGTCGTTTTCCGCAAAGCTGCTTTCCAACTAGACAACCCTCAGCCTGTACTGGTGCCTGAGGTTATTCTGCCCCACATGCAGGGATTTGCATTTCTCTCGGCTGAACTTCATGAGATGCCTATCTGCCCATTTCTCCAGTCTGCTGAGGTCCCTCTGAATGGCAGCACAGCTGTCTAGCGTATCAGCCACTCCTCTCAAATTTGTGTTGTCTGTAAACTTGCTGAGGGTGCACTCTGTCCCATCATCCAGGTCATTAATGAAGATATTAAACAGTAATGGCCCCAGAACTAACTCCCAGGAGACACCACTACTGACTGGCCTCCAGCTGCACTTCATGCTGCTCATCACACCCCTTTGAGCAAAAGAGTTCAGCCAGTTTTGAGTCTACTTCACCATCTATTTATCTAGTCCATACCTCAGCAGTTTGTAGAGCAATGATACGAGTTAAGAGAGGATGGTAGAGCGGAGAGGCATACAGGTCAGCAGGGCATTCTAAGCTCCCAAGCAGCACTGCCAGCAGTGAGGATGTCAATTCCTCAGTTTGAGAGAGTGCAGAGGAACGTCCTTGTGATGTTACTACTACTACTGCAGCAACACTCTTCCTGTTACTGTTTCTAAAAAAGTGAAATCTATCTGCTCATAAGGTCTTTCTAAAAGGAGCAATGAGGAAACTTGTACTTTAAACTTTGGAATGTATGTCCATTACACTTTTCTAGTACACACACATCTCAAGATTGACTCTATTTTTTTTTTTTTTTTTTTTTTTTTTTTTTTTTGCGGGGGGGGGAAGGGTTTTTCCTTAGGATGTATAGTTTCAGGCAGGTGAATAGTAAAACCCAGACCAATTTTCTTTGACAAGGATATTCTGGGGAGCACAGCATACACAATAATGGCTACAGTATCTGCTACAACATGGAATGGATGTTTCTATGGGAGTTCAAACTAATTTTGATGCTTAGAGAAAGGCAAGCAAAATATTTTCTGTGAGAATATGAGAAGCTCTACCAAACAGAATGCTGACAGGTAAAGCGATATTAAATTTTGATCTATACGCACAAAGATAAAGTCATTACATCTGCAGGTTGCTAAGGAACAGATGAAATTGGAGGATTGTTTTGAAATTCAGGAATCTTCTTCTGGAAGTCGTGAAAAGCTTTCTTCACTTCTGATATTGCAATATCCTTACCATCACTGACTTGCCTAGCCAAGTCTCCTCTTTAAGACTTATATCAGGCTACTTTTTTTCAGTTGCCTATCYTGGCAAAAGTCTCCCGCACAACTTGTGCATCTCAAGTGATACACATGTACGACTTTAATTCACTTGCAAGTTAGAAGATTACTGTCTTCTCAGAATGACAGCCAACTTGCTAGGTAGCACTGAATATTAGCAGTCCTATTTTGTACTTGCTCCATGCTGGAGCTTGAGAGAAACTGGGTTTGAGTAAGCTCTGCCAGAGCACTTTACTGAGGAGTTCAGCGCAGATGCACCCAAGGAGTCTCATAGGAATCGGCCTGGGTGTTGATGTACACTTCTAGTACTGTCTTAGCGCTAAGCAGAAGCACTCAATGGGCCACCACTCTGGCACCAGCACTCTCACCACTGGAAACACATTGTCGCGAGAGATGAGCTTACTCAGCTCTTTTAGATTTACTAGCTGAGCTTCTGCAACAGATTATACTTGAGCAAGGCCCGCAGGCAGTACTGCCACTTTATATTCCACTAGATCTAAGCTAGTGAACCCTGCTGGACCTAAAAAGACTTTGCTCTGAGACAGCCCAGGTACACCTGCATCATGGTAGTTATTCACACAACTATTCATAACCAGACCCTTAACAGTCAAACGTAAAAGTCTATTTCTTTCATCCTACTAATCTTGCTGCCTCAATAAAAAGATAYATGAATGTTACTGACTCAACTAATGCTATTATTCTTAACTAGTATTTTCATTCATATTTCTGTCACTTTTCACAAAAAAATTCTTATATTCTTCTAAATTACAGTGATAAATCTACTGAAAAATGCTTAATTTTGAAGGAGGATTTGTATTTGTTTACCTACAAACAATGAGCTGAACAAGATTAATAAAATCTAAACAGGAACAGAGACTTAGGTAAGACATTTGAAACAATTAGTGCCAGAGATACTCTAACAGGAAACAAGCAGTAAATCAATTAGCATTAAATGGCATAGTTTTATCAATAAGCAGTTGCTATTGATCTGCTTTTGCTGATTACTTTGTTCTTTTTGTCAGCTTGGAAGGTCTGCACTGAAACAACAAAATACCTCAAGCTAAATGCATTATTCAATTAAGGTATACAGTGCAGTAAGCTTGTACTCTTGAATACCCCACCACCACATGTTTTCCATACGTCAACTACATTCTGAATTTATTTAAGAAGTTCTGGAATTGTGATTATGATTTATTAGCCACAGAAAAGTATGTTTGAATAATACACTTTTTTTTTAACTGCACAAGAATTAAAACTCATCTATGCATATAACTTTGTAAAAAAGTGCATAAAAAAGCTGAATTCACTTTTAGCAATGAGACAACACGGAAGAACAAAACTAAAGTGAAGGAAAAGAATTAACTGCAAAAATCTACTGTGGAAATGAGAACAATGTTATACAAGCAAACACAGAATGACAGCATGGGATAAGCACCTCAGGCTTTCAAGGAAATTAACATAATCATGACTTAAAGTTGGTCAAAAATTCTGTCAGCGGTTGTTTTCCCATAGTTTATGGAACAACGACCTACTACATGTCCCCAATAACTTAAGTGGTGCAAASAAGCAAATTCTTTCAGCAGACTGCCCCCGCTCTGGCACTATAGGAACTGAGTAACAGTAACATCATCAACAATATTGTTATGAAGTAATTTCTCCATTTACGCATATTAAGGTTGCAGGTACTTTGAGACATTTAAATTGCAGTTGGCTTTGGCACAGGAAGTGCCCAAACTGTTCCCAAACACTGTAACTAAAACAGCCAAAGTGTTGCCTCAGAACAGTTTGTTCAGTAATACATCTCAAAGCAGCAGCAAGTTTATCCAGTCAGGCTTCATCTAGACTAGAAAAGTTCCACTGACTGTTGACTTACCCATTATCTCTACCACTGATGTAATGTTTACTACTGGAACTTTCTCTTTTTTTTTTTCTGATATAGCTCATGTTAAGTATAATTTGTAAGCAGTCTCTGAGTAATCTTTGCTTGGTCAGTAAAGATTATTGTTTCAATATAAAACTGAGCCTATGATGGACCACGAAGTAGCATAGCTTTGTTTTTCTACGAAAATAAAGACCACTCAGAAATACCCCCCTTCCTGACAGAGCCAAGCTACTATAATTTTAAAGCTACTTTATGTTGCAATATTTTGCAGTCAYAAACTCCACTAAGTCTTCCACTATAGAGTGAGTTTTAATTCGTGGAAGTTCTTCAGGTCAATTTCACTTATGAACATTTTTCTAAGAACATAAGGAAAATATGACACACTCCATCATTAGCCTATCTTCCTTGTCTGCAAACTGACTTAAACTACAGATTAGTCATATTTCTTAAGTTCTCTGATCTAGACTCTAGAATGATAAACATACTTGTAAACTTTTTGCATTTCAAGTCAAACCTAGAGACTATATAACATAGTTGAATATAGAAAGTATTTTTACCTTTAAAAGGTACTTACCATTCTAAAAGTATTAATCTGTAGCAAAATTATTAAAAAAAATCTTAACAACATCTAATTTATATATGTATCTTTATAACCAACAGAAAAGATTTAATTTAGGATACAAATATTCAGATATATTTTAAAAGGGCAAAATAACCCACATAACATCCAAAAAGAAGTCAGAAAAAAGTCTGAATATTTAAGCTGTACAACTGTCAGTAATGCAAAGGTTTTATTTGTCTATGTTAGTAAAAATCTTTGTAAGCTTACCAGYGGTGGTCCTCCCAAGAATATTGTGCCCTGTTTGCCAACGATAATACTTTCATCTGCCATTGAGGGTACGTATGCTCCTCCTGCTGTACAGGATCCCATTACTACTGCTATCTATAGGGAAAACAACATAAGTTAACAAGCTGCCCAACCTTTTAAAATTGAAATGCACAGACCAACTGTTATCTATTATAGTGATTTTAATACAGCTTCTGGTGTAACACTGCAAGATTATTTTTACCTAGGCAGAACAAACTTCATTTGTGCTTTACCTTTTCTACAAAGAAACAAACCAGAATATTCCTACTTTTCAATTGTCTTCAAACTATGATTTTTAGACTGCCCTGCACAAAGAGAATTTATATATGATGTAGCATGAGCTACACACATGAAATTTAAATTTCCTGACAGAGTGTAGACCTCTGAATATTACCAATAAACTGTAAGAGGTTGCACTAGGTATTTATGCTTTTAGACCTTCTCAAACTATTTCTGCAGAAAAAGGTTAGCACCTCAGATGTTGTTAACCAGTACAATTTCACCATCATCAACAGTCTGTGAAAGCAATTGCTCAAAATGAGAGGCAATATTACTTAATTCTCCAACGGACCACTTAATAACAATCATAATAGCAGCACCTTCAAGGCACATGGTATAACTCCTTCTAGGCTTTAGCATGAATAATATCTGCTTCATTCTTGCTTCTTTTGCATCTAACTGCAAAATGAACATCTAACCAATGAACACTTTAACTAGTAATTCTTTGGAGACACTTATACAGAACTGACTTGATCCCAGATAGGAAGAATACAGCAGTAGCACATGATCATGCAAGTGAAATCCTCTCTGAACTTCTCCTTCAGGAGAACTCTTCCAAGAAAATAAGGATCCTTTCAAAGCAGCTTGCAGAGCAGCACAGATGGAATATTCATACGGAAAAGGCAGACAATAAGAAAATAATTGTTTAATTATTGTGTTCTTTTACAACCACCAAAAATAAAATCTAAAACACAAAATAATGTTATTTTGTGAACATTTTTTGGAGTTTTTTTTTTTAAGTGACATCAAGCAGTCTTCTGTCTTAACTGCTAAAATTTGCTGTTAAAAGAAAGCAACACAAGTAATATCAAATAGAGGTATAGAATACAGTCCAAATGACATTTCCTGTATCTGAAGCAGGAGTAGATGACATTTGTTAACCTGCTATCATCAAATAAAACACAGCTTTTTTAACAACCAGTTTGAAGTATCTTAAAGTCTATTCAGAATCACACACTTCTTACAGATTAATCTGCAATACATCTTTTGTGCACTTAATAGATATCATCAGGTAGGTACAAGCACAATGTAAGCCTCTGAAGAGGAGGTAACTTGGGGAAAAAGTTAAATTGATTTTTTTTTTCCCAGGGTTTTTGGAGTTGCTTGTTTTTTCTCCTCTAATTACCAACTTATGCGGGAAAATGTGCTTGTATTTAAACTTCAATTCAGAATTTACTTTTTCCAACATATACATTACGTATCAAAATGCACAGCTCAAAAAGCATGACTACAAACATTCATACTAATGTGCCACTTACTAACCTTGAGTAAATTACTGCATAGACAATTAAAAGAGCAATAATAATCAACAGTTCTGAATACACAGAAACAGTATTTTATCCACAGTGCTCAACTTCCCATGGTATCCATGCAACACATGAGTGTAAGCTTGAGAAGTAGTTAATCGGAAGCTAATCATGACTTTCTGATTCACAGCCATACAGGCATCAGTGCAATTTAAAGCTGCAGTAGGAGTATAATAAATTAGTCACAGGCAAAAGCAGATGAGGAAATTAAAAGCAGCATAGGTAACTGACAAAAAAAAGAGAAAGAAATATTTTAAGGTTGGAATTGAAGAGGGCTGGTGAGCTGATGAAACAGATATTCAGGTAGGCTGCAGCAAATAACAGCAGACGTAAAACTAACATCCAAATTTGTATCTCAGAACAATTAACCTAAATGRAAATCAGAGAGAGCATAAGTTCCTAACTCTATTTCCTAGCAAGACATCTTCTCAGATAGGGAAGATGGTTCTATTCACCACAATATGTGATGACAAAATGATTAGCAGATTAACAAATGCTTATAGCACCTTTTGAAATTAAACAAAAGAAATATTCCTCAAACAAAACAGACAGATATCTATAACTTTTTTTAAATAAATCAAGCGCTTTCATAAAACTTTTTTCCTTTGTATATAAATACATTATAAAAATTAAATACATCAAACTGAGAAAAATAAACTTTTGTCAGTGTCATACCCAAAGAGAAATTTAACAATGTTTTATTAAAAGGCAAATCCTTCCTACACATAGTTTGCTTTTTGGTTGTACAGAATTACAGTGCTCTTCTACTGTGATACCCAGTAATCAACACAAAAAGAAATTCGACTTTATAAAAAACTTTACAAATACATGAATGGTTTTTCACAATATTCAGAAAAATTCCAATAAAACTTTAGGATTGACTTTCTAACAGGGTTCTGTGTAAACTCAGTTATTTAAGTCTTGCAAATTGGGTTTACATTTTCATCTCTGACACATTTTAAAATCATCATTACTGCACCAGAAAATGATTGAAGCCTTTCGCAAAAACAAAGTTCATTAAAACTTCTCCTGAAGTTCATTCAGCACAACAGCCACATGATTATCTTCCTTAACAATACACTCATTTGCTGTTCCACAAAAATGTTAGGATCAATTTTATTTATTTATACAAATCTGAAGTATAACCTAGACTCGTCAGTGACTCCAGGGAAAGAGCAGCTTGTGAATTAGTCAAGCATATAAGCTGCTTATAGTTCATAAGCATCCTTTTTCCTGCATATTTCTGTTCTAACTAAACAGTACTTTGCATCAAAATACCTAGCTAATCACCACAATTGTTCCACTACTGTTGCTAAAAAGAAAAGAACTGTAGAAGCTATCCAGTGCCGGACAAGCTAAAGAGACTGAGTGTACGGTGGGAGTCTTCAGCTTTAGATTCATCTGAAGACAGTGGATTTCACAAGTCTTCAGAAGAGGAAAAATGGCTAAAGATCTGAAGCCCAACAGTGATGCCACCAAAAGGTGCCAAAGGGGTATCACAAATACAGTTGCCTGCAAAGGGGCAGCTTTGTGAGAGCATTACACCATCATACAAAAGGCTGGGAGCTAAATGGCTAGAAAGCAGCTAGCTCCTGGTGATCTGCCTGACCTCCTGCACATCAGGATGGATCATTCCTGTGCTTGGAGGAGTTTATCCATGAGGATTCTGGACTCCTCCACCCTCTCTGGCTGCCCCTCCCAGGTCCCACACAACAATTCCTTTAACAAGCCAAAGACCTGAAACAGCGCTTGCCTTCCTCAACTCTTTGGGGATCGTATGCTCTGCCACCCACTTTAACTGCAGCCAAGGCTGCYGTGAGCAATCATATCCCTAACCAGTTTGGCACTCTTCACAAGCAGACATAGCAGAGCACCTCCCCTTGTTGGCCAACCCAGCATCTGCATCAAAAAAATTATCCCCAGATCCCTGAAACATCCATGACACAGAAATGCTTCTAAATCCAGGACCTGTGACTAATAGTAACTCTATGCATCATTAATACATTAGAAGATGACCTTGTTGTCAAGGTAGTTTTATCAAACCATACAGCAGTGTATAAAATGGATATATAAATATATATGTGTATATATACATACACCCTTTTTAGCAAAAAGTACATCTCATTTACTAGCCATCGTCAATGAGGTCCTCACCTTTACAGCAATGATGCAGAATAATCAACTGTTCCAAGAGATTTCCTAATGCTTCATCACATGCCCCTACACATCATGCTATCTATTCCTCTTTTCTCCTACTTCAAGATAGGAGCAGGTAGGTCATGTCTTTAACACTAGGCCAGGAAGGAAGACAGCTTTTTCAAAATTATAATGACATTTTGTGGACATTCATTGTGTTTACACTGCCTCCAATCACCAGATAAGGCCATTAGGTCAAAACAACTTCAKGCTGTCAAAAACATAAAGCACAATTATTGGACCCGAAACCAGACAAAAGCAGTAGGTATAAAAACTAGTTAGTACATTTCATTCTTAAATAAAAGCAAATTACCTGTGGAATTCCTTGTGAGGACATGATTGCTTGATTATAAAAAATACGACCGAAATTATCTCGATCTGCAAATATTTCTGCTTGCCAAGGTAAATTGGCTCCTCCAGAATCAACTAAATTGAAATAAAAAATATATTAACATATGTATGTAATATTGTTGAGAGATTTAAGATTTTAGTAAAATATTTGCATGTTACTTAAAAATGTCTAGCATTTGCTATCACTAAGTATATTGCTATGAATCTAGGTATACTAAGATACTCTGCTTGAAAAAATAAAATAACCCCATATAAGGAATAATATCTACCCCCAAACATTTTAATGGAAAATAAATGGAGATGCATTTAGAGACGCAGTAGTACTTTCCTTTACAAACTTCTAAATTCACCTTACTGCAAAACACAATAAATTAAGAATGTTTTCAGTGCAGAGTTTTAACTTAATTTTTCCATTGCAATCCTGTCTCAAGTTCCAAAATAAAGAGACTAATTACCATTAACTGTCCTGGAGATGTGTAGCACGTGCACTTTCACCTTCTAATTATACAGATAYACTGAAGACCTTTCACCCTTATAGTCTTCAAAGAAGCTTCATTTGTATGTGTCCTTACTTCATGCTGTGCCCTCTACYTTCTATGTCTCCAATTTGAGCTACCTCTCCACTCCAAAATCATTAAAATATATCACGTCAAAAGACTCCAAAGAAGAACAGCAGACCAGAAAGGGAAAGACCACACATCTCTGGGAACTCTGGTTCCTGATGAACAATTTCTACCTACAAGCAAGACTCCACATGTACATTCTCATGCTGAATGACTATAGCCAGTAAGCCATTCAGCTTTACCGTGAAGTAGGGTTTGGATACTTTCTCACCATCTTGAAGAAACACTCTCCTAAACACCGCGTCAACTCTGTCAACTAGACAAATTGACTAAAGAAAGGGGGATGCCAGTCTCTTTTAGCTCCAGCAGATAGTCCAGAATAATTGCAATTGAATTTGAAGGGCAGAAACAGATCTATCAGAACACCAGATCAAGAATACTGTTCACATCATGGAAGTGCMTCTCATAAAAATCTTCCCAGCTACTGATAAGAGCTTCTTCACAGAGAGCAAAAGAGTCATCTAACATCCATAAAGAGACAGAGTTCACAGTAAATTCAAGGTGATTCAAGCATTGAGTTTGGGTCCATGAGGATAAGCAGAGACCATTGGGCTACTCACTGATACAAGACATTACCAAAAACATTATAGCCTCAACTAAGCCAAAACAATTGACACAAAACAATCAACACCTACTGTCCTACTTTGACCAAGATGCTAAGAATCTTAAGAAAAAGAATAAGGCAAGATCAGTCTACCTAATCGCAGAACCATCCAAATAAAAGCACTAGGGAAAAATCCAAGAAACCACTTTTAGTCACTGATAAAAAACAGTACCTTAGGCTAGAGTAACATTTGGTTTGACCTAGGAAACAGACTTGTATGTCCCCAAACTCCACAGATGAGGGATGGTAAACCAAGTTAGATTTTGCCTCTTTTGTTCTAGCAAGGTGAAACAAATCAGAGTAGCCACCACAAAAACAAATGAGTATTTGGAAGACAGATTTTTGATGGACGTGTTTCTCAATGTATCAGTTCTAGAAGTCTATCATTTAATGACTGAGAAAAGACGACCTCACACTCCCTTCATGATTGATAGTATGGATGCTGGTACTCTTCACCATGTTCTCTAGTAAAATGAAATGGCAGGAGGTAGAAATGAGAATTAAGTAGAGTCCTGGATGCAAGCTGCCCTTCTGAGGAAGGCCACAAGCTCTTCTCTGGAGCACAGGGAAAGGAGAAAAACAAGTGAAGTTACTATCCAGGAGTATACATTTGCTCCAAAAAAAGAGAGAATTTGGTAATTTGCTACATGCAGCTCTGAAGAGACTGAAGAGTACGTGTTCTTATTTACAACTTTGAGACTCTTGGGATTTTTCATCTGCCTTGTCTTGACAAGTCAAACATTGCAGTGCCACCTGACAGAAATCCTTGTAAAGCATCCATTCCTTTTGTCTGGAGCATGTTATTTCCAGTCAAATTTYACAGCTATAGAAGAAAGGAAGTGCAGGTGAGCACCAGAAGATTTCAGAAGACTTGATAATGTCTTCACTGTCAAGGAAGGCTGTCACTTCATGATGCAAGATTTCAAAAGACCCATGGGCAGGTCCGACAGTTCCTTAAGAAGGAACATAGAGGGTTTTGTTTGTTTGTTTGTTTTAAGRTGCCTTGAAATAGTACCTAGACACCACCGCCCATGTTGTGAAATGGGCAATCACTGAACACAAAAGGTRGCCACACCAGTGACTAGCTGTCATTGACAGATGGCACCAGGCTTTGGCATCAGAGAACTAACACCTAGGCAGGGACCACTGAGGGCACAAGCAGCTCAAATGGCATTACAGTTACATAGTCGGTAAAGTGCTGACCGCAGAGCATTCCCTCTTGGTTACACAACTGAAAGAAACTGAAACAAGCTCAGATACAGAAATTGCAAAGGTAAAGTAATTCACCAGATTTGAGCGACAGGCAGTACATACACCAGAAGTACACATCTCAAAGGTAGAATAAAAAATTAAACTTTTGTTTCAGAGGCAAACTTATGTCTCATAGTTCCTCATTCCATAGGATCTTAAAAAGTCAAAATCACACAGAATAAGAGATGTCTGAACAAATAAAATTTGCTGGTAATGCAGACTAAAACATACAATTACTCTGCAAACAGCTAAGCTAAATTTCTCATGTTTTTTTTTTTTTTAATGACTAACACTATCAAACATTAACTCTAGCCCTCCCTTCATCTCCAAGATGCTTTCCATTGCAGTATAACAAACTCATAATGCCTCCATGCACATGCCTCCATATCTACCAAATCAATACTTTCAAGTTCATATTTCTCTTAATCCTTCTCCTGGTATTCTTTGCATGTTTGGCCACCCCGCTGGGCAAGAGACGATACATGCTGCTGCTACCCTGAACCTACATTTATGTTGATTGTTGACTTAGTACAAATGTCTTGACTGGCAAACTAATTGATGCCTCTCAGCTGCTAAGAAGTCAAATAAACAGATGAGGGCTGACCCTTCCCCCCCCCCTTTTTTTTTTAACTGGAGAGAGTAATAGGGTCTTTCTCCTCTACAAAAYCCAYAGGAACATACAACCTCTGAAATCTCTACATCTCAGATAGGGCTGTAAGTGGTTAATGGGTTGAAAAGTTACTAGACTCGGAGCTGAGACTGAAATACAGACAGTATGATCAGACAGCCCTTGCTTTCCTAAGAAACCAGCCCCCTCCCCCCCCAAAAAAAACACACTTGTAACATAGTAAGAACATTTGGCACTCTGATCTTCTTTATCAAAAATATCAAATAAGAAAACCTATACTAAGATTTGGCTAAATAGACTTCCATGGATTCARCAAACTCAAATCACAAAATAATACATACTGAAGTTGCTGCTTCAGTAAAATCCACCTCAAAATGTAACAAACTGTTGACTCAGACTATTACTGATATTTTCAGCTTTGAGACTTTTTTTTATTCCTTTGGTATGATCTTTCATGCATCTACACGCTCCATCAAAAACCAAAGCAACCTTTTTCTTTTTTCTTTTTACCATAACTTCAGTTAAGACTGAATGAGACTATAAGAYGGATTGTGTATGCACGACAGGAGGAAGGGAAAGGAATAAGGCTGAAGTGATAAGGCAGCACAGCCTCATCTCTAATTTAAGAACCCAGGCAGCCTACAGCAGCACAGAAAAAGAACTGTGGAAAAGCTAGGGATGGGGTGCCTTGCAGTAGAATTTGCCACTGATCTGTAGAGATAACGCAGTACTGCTAAAAATATATTTGAATATATGCACATCTGAAATACATAATTGTTTGTCAAATCTGGAGATCCATCAGTCTGAACAGCATCCATTTAAATCTTTTATCTAGAGATCCTGAGCCACTTTTGCACAGGACATTTGTTACCTCTGCAATGAGACTTACCCAAATATAGACATGGGAGGTGATTTTGCATTGCAATTTCTTGAGCACGTAAATGTTTCTTAACAGTAATGGGATAATAGGTACCACCCTTGACAGTTGCATCATTAGCAACAATCAAGCATTCCACCCTAAAATTAAAACAAGTGTATGAGAGAGGAATATATTTCTAATAAACAATTGCAACAATCCCAGTATTCATAAAGCCTCTGGGATGCTCAAAGAAAAAACCCTTCTCACCTGCATTCCCTCAAAAACAAGTTTATTCCAGCAGCCTGAGCACTAGGATGTCCTGCTCACAGCCCCTTAATTCCCTAAAATAATGCTGTACAACACCACATTTAATATTGAAATTAGTCTTGGCAGAACTTTCAGTGAGCAAACCTAATTCTTAATTCAGTATACCATCCTCTCTGTTGAAAATTACTGATGCACCAATCTCCTTCCTTCATCATACAACAGAACCTCTATGTGTGTTAAGAGAGATGCTCTGCTTAAATATGGGGTACATTAATTAACAAAAATGAAAAAAAAAACACAGAACAATCACTTCCTCTTAASTAAAACTAAATGATTAAGATAGCAACTTCATTTTTTTTAGGTGTCAGTAATGAAATACTAAAGACTAATACCTCAATTATGAAAACTAAACAGAATTATCATAGAATCAGTAAGGTTGGAAAGGACCTCTGGAGATCATCTAGTCCAACCTCCCCGCTCAGCAGGGTCACCTAGAGCATGGTAGACAGGGTTGCATCCAGGCGGGCCTTGAAGATCTCCAGAGAAGGAGACTCCACAACCTCTCCGGGCAACCTGTGCCAGKGCTCCGTCACTCTCACAGGGAAGAAATTCCCCCTCACGGTCAGGCCGAACTTCCTGTGCTTCAATTTCTGCCCATTGCCTCTTGTCCTGTCACAGGGGGCAACTGAAAAGAGTTTGTCCCTGTCTCCTTGACACCCTCCCTTTAGGTACTTATACACACTGATAAGATCCCCSCTCAGTCTTCTCTTCCCCAGGCTGAAGAGGCCCAGCTCTCGCAGCTGTTCCTCATGGGGCAGGTGCTGCAGCCCTCTGATCATCTTTGTAGCCCTAGGCTGGACTCTCTCTAGTATCATAGAACCAGTAAGATTGGAAGGGACCTCAGGAGATCATCACCATTATACCTTCTTCCCTTCCATATCATCAATAATGTACATCACTGGTATCTCTCACCCAGATATTCGTCCAATGCCTGTGATAATGCCTCCTGCTGGTACTTCTTCCTTACCATACAACTTGTAACCTGCAAACTGGGAAAACTCCAAGAATGGAGACCTGAAAAAAGAGAAATATCTTGACAGGATTTTAAAAAGGACTCAGCCTTGTATTTGCCTGCTACTGAATCTTGCTTACAACGCTCAATTTTTAAAAACAAAACATTAAAAAAAGAGCATTTCAGACAACACATCTCTAAAATTTCAAATGGTTCAATGGTTATGGAAACTAAAGAGAAAACAAGACTGTTACATTACTTACATGCAAAAGAGAATCTGAAGTGGTATTAAAAAAGAAAGTACTTACCCTGGATCAATAAGCCCATCAATTCTCTCTCTGGGTAACAGCTTTCCTCTTGATGAGTGAAGCTTACGGGCTTTTTCTCCACCTCCTGTGATACAACAGTCATTCATTAGATTTACTGTGAACATAGATAAATAAATCACCTCGTATATTAAAACTTAGGGTGGAAACACTGATGAGTTCCCAGTCATTGAAGTATGGACCGTAATATTACATTTAATAATGGTTTTCACTTCAAATAGATTTAAGGTATTGACATAAATGCTTGTTTTTCAGAAGCTACTCTATTTCCCCCCCCCATTCTTTATGGCTAATCTTGAAGTAAAGATTCTAATAAATATAGTTATCTGACACTATCTCCCACTTTTTGTCAACGAACAGAACAACTGACAACAGGAACATACATGGAGGAAACTACAATAGTGAGAATTACAAGACACACTTTCCCCAAAATTGGTTCAAAATAGCTTGTTGAATCCAATCCTGAAAGATCCAGCATGATTTGAATTCACTTCCTTAAATTACTCCAAAGCTGTAAGTATCACAGTTAGGGTATACAGCATTTAATATCAAGGTTATATTTATCTTTGTTTCAGTTCAACCTTTCACTCAAGGAGATCCTATATCATATCTTTTGCTCTCTAAAGTTTTGTGTTAGTCAATACTTAAGATCTGTTGACAAAGCTTGGCTTCTTAATAACAACAGCTTATCCAAAGAATGCCTCTCTATGTACACAAATCACTGATCCACCTCCTCACTTCCAAATTGTCTCCTCTGTCCAAAGTAAAGTGCTACTTTGCTAACATTTCCCCTGGAAATGTTCATCATCACCATTTCACACCTGTTAAGGTAGGCCAGAAAATGGGCAGTTTATTTTCGATACAGCCTGTTCATTAGGTCTCTACACCCAGTCTCAATTTAAATCTTGCAAATTCTTTCTGTACAAGCCTCTTAAGATAAAGCTTCTCATATATGCCCACAGAACTCTCTCTCTCATCCAAGTTCTCAACATCACACATCATGATCACTACAACACCATTTTCTCTGATCTTGGCATACAGTATCTTGCCCTGCTCATTTATACCCAGAGTGCTCCTGCAAGAATCATTTTCTGTCCCGTGACTTCTGTCCTCTCTGTCCATCCCCCTTCATCACATACTCATCAAACTCCTTGCCCTCCAGGCCCTATAACCATTCAATTAAATATTTTTCTTTCAAGTTAACTCCACCTTAAATCAGCCTCCATTCCAGACACTGTGAACAGCAGCCTCCCTACCAATGAAATAGACTTGGAGGTGTCTAATCTGAAACCCCCTCTCTAAYTTCTTTTCTACAGCAACACCTACAAAAACTTGACTGTGACTGCTAATATGCTATGATTACCACTACTCATGCAGACTAAGAGCATCTCAGCTGTTTCTTGTGCTTGTCATCAGTAATGCATGTTGTCACTTATTACAGACTGTAAACTTTCTGTGGCAGGGACCATCTTCCTGTTGCACTGCTGGGGACGATGTAGTAGAATAAGATAAAGGTTCACAAAAGCTATACCCGCCAAAGTAACAAATACAGAATGCAACATGCATTACACATATCTCCAGGAAGAGCTCATTCAATAAAAGTTGGCTCTTACCAGGGGAAAAAAAAAAATAAGTTGCACTTATCCTTTAAAGTAKTCAATGTAAGTACGTAACTCCTTTCCTATACTTGTATGAAAGGTTAAGCAGTCTCAGTCAATTCCACTCTAAAAGGGTGTGTTAACATGCTAGAAAAGCTCCCTAATGGAGATGGAGGACAGTGCTCTTGTTCTGTAATCATGTAACAGGCAAGACAAGAAAACCTGTAGCAAGAGTCTATGGGTTTCAACACCTCCCCAGGAAATCTTGAGGCCTTGTTTCACACCAAGTAGGAAAAGAACCTAAGCATGTAATCTTAACTGCASTCCTTTCCAAAGCTGTAAGAGAAAAAGTATCTCATGGGAAATAGTGTATGAAAAGACAAATAGCATCATGATTCACACAAAAAGGGAAGAATCAAAGTTGCATGCTCAATCTCTGGTAGCACAGTTGAGGATTTTTCATATCACTTTCATTTTATATTCCTCAGTTAACTGGAATTAATTGAGACAGTCTTACAAGTCAAAGAGATAAAACACAGATTCCAATATTTTAAAAACTAGTACAGACTCGCTTTTGCCCAACAGCACAGCTACAGCTAGGTTTTTTCAAAATCCTCTTCACAAGTGAAAAAAAGGCAATTTGAGCAGAAATACACTGGCCAAAACAATTTGTTATAAAAGCAAGCAGCAGAGCATGAAGCAAGAAAGCAGGTGAAGTGGAAACCATATGCGTATCAGTAAGAGTCTTCTGTTGATAATCCTATTTATCTAAAAAATATTGCCATTAAACAAACATAATTTTCATTGATTACTAAGATCTTGATTAAAAATTAACCAAGTCTAAATATCCAGTTTCCACTATTTATTCACTTTGCTTACTTTCTGCCTCTMACACAATGAAATTAATCTTCTGTTTTATTAAATCAGCCTTGCCTTTATTTATTGTCTGTTTCCAGGAACTTATGCATTTGCTTGCATTTGAATGTTACCGTGATAKTCAAATAGCAAGCAAAAAATGCTAGAACGCTAAATCCAATGGTATATAAATAAATGGTAATGTTATGGATATATTACTTAGCTTTTTTGTTAAATTTGAGTTCCTAAAAAAAAAATAACTCTTAATTTTGAACCAAATTACCCTGAACATAAACCCTTTAAGATTTTCAGCTGATGAAAGACACCAGATCTAGATTCAAATGAATTAGCAAAAATTCTGCTTGTCTGCTATAATGAACTGATTATAAACATAGAGCTGTAAGGAAAAAAATAAAAATAAAAAGCACTATTTTGGGACCAGTTGAAAGAAATGTTCTAAAAACTGGACCATCATACTTACCTAATTTGATTTTTTCTGCTTGCTCTTGGAGTTTGTTTACTAGTGCTTTCATTCGCTCATAGTTTTCCTAAGTGGGGAAAAACAAGCATTTCAACTTTAACTGAGTAACAGTATACTGTTTTAATTAAAAAAAAAACCACAGAAAATAATGTGCATTATTTCTTTCTCTTCAAAATTTCAATTTACCTTATTAAATCCCAGTTCTGTACGTTCTTTAAAGTAATAACATTTCTACCTATGTATGGTCTTTCCTCAACCATCTCAAACACGTTTACAACCAAGCTTCACAAACACTCTAAGTGCATTAGGACTGTAGAAGACTTGTTCTAAATTCAATCAATTAAAAATGAGATTAGTTACTACAAAGTGTTACTTTGTTACTTTTCAGGAGTGGTTAATTTTTTGTCACGGGTTTGTTTTATTTCTTAGTCCAATTTTGTTTTAAAAAAAAAAGTAACAGAAAATGAATGACCTGTACTGCATACAAGTTTGTAAACAATATTCACATTCTTACCATTTAGCTAGAAAGTAAAGATAAAATAGAGCTTTTCAAGAACAAAAAAGCATGGTCTTCTTGCCAATATCTCACTTACAAAAAGACTCTTAGAGCTTTCGACATGAGTGATGTTACTGAGCTCAACATTGTTCTCAGATTTATCCAAGACAGCGTGCTCATTATAGTAGGTTTTTAAATCATTTCCTAGATATTAAAATACATTATCAAGCTTAATTTGGCTTTTCAGACATGTTAATAACTATGTGACCTCTTTAAAAAAATGTAACTGCAACAAAGGAATGTATTAGCTGCTGTATAAAAATGTATACTGCCTTGTCTAATTACCTCTCATTTAGAAGATACCAAAGACTACTTTTATGTTAGAAAAACCAATCTAGCAACTCTTCATATTCAGACTTCAATGATCAAAAATAGGGTTTTCCCTAGAAGTAATGAGTGCTGCTCATTTTCAGCTGTCTGTCTGTCACAGAAGGGTACTAAGATGGAAAGGATAAAAAAAAAAGTACACAGATGCTTCGCATTCAAACTACTTAGCTGCATATTGTAACTTTAGAAAGAATAAATGTCTCCTCCTTTGTAGTTGCTACAAGTAGATGAAAGATATTATATTAAAAGGTATAAAACAGGTCTTAATTTCATCAGTTTCTAGACACAGCTGGTATGCAACATCAGCACTTAGAGGTCCTCCAGCAAGATCAAGGTCACATAACAGCAATGCTAAGCCCAACTCCACTGCCATTACCAGCTCTTGGGAACAAGCTCACCTGTTTTAATGAAAGCAGCCAGGAATACTGCTCTCCGGCAGCACTTCTGCGCATTTCCTACCACCTACTGGCCAGCAAACACCTAATGCATTTCAAGATACGGTCTCAGTTAATGGCCTCTCTCTTACATGTGGTGCCACCTAAGACTCCCACCTACGAAGAATAAGCAAAATCACCTCATCGCTACATCTCCTCTCTCACTTTCAAGGCTGTATTAGTGCATCCACCACATCATCTTTTGCTTTCAGCCTACTTCTGATGTTTGAATCCATCTTCTCCCTGCTCCAATACTGCTCCAGCACCTACCCCCATAATTGTTTTTCTTTCTCCAAACCTGTGAAATCACACTTCCATCGCCCACGGACAGTCTTACCCTTGGCCACAGCATTCCAAAAAGCAAATATAAAGCAAGTAATATCTGTTARTTTGACTCTGCTGCTACTTGGAGAGACTTCAGGCAGTAACTGCAGCCACACAAGCACATTCACCAGCAAAGAAACCAAAATCTGCATTTCATCCCTCAATAGAGTTGGTTTACAAGTTAGCTTTTCTTCTGTGAAAAACTGTCAAAAGAACCATTGTAATTCTGTACTTTTAAAAATCTAAAATTGTTACAACATTCCAAGTCACTGTATGTGTGATTAAAAAAAAAAAAAAAAAACACGCTATACTCTTTCAATTTGTCTAGCTGGTTTATTTCCCAGTATTGTATACCATCCATTTTCACTTTCTCCTTGTTCAGACAGTCTGTTTTCTCTAAACATACTCACTTCTTTCACACAGTACTGAGATTTAATTAAAAAAAAAAAAAACTTAAAATAGGGAAAAAATCCACTTAGAACTGTCAGCAGAAGTTAAAAAGAGCATATCAATTGCAATCAAATGCTTGCCTTTTTCTTAGATTCAGAATCAACAGCTTAGTGTAGCTACTTTGGCTACTCCTGTTCCTCTCTTCCACTAAGACTGTGTACATGAAAAAACAAAAAAAGAACTTCTAGACCATATATATATATTAAAAAAAAAAGTACTCAAATGAGTTACTTTGATTTTCTACCTCCAAAATCACTTAATTTCTAATCTTATTTTTCAAGTCTTTAACTAGAACACTACATCACTATACAAGAGAAGAGCAAAGATGCTTTTAAATCTTAGCATAGAATTTGAATACACATGGAAAAGGCTGTCCTCACAGCCCATATTAGTTCGATCATACATTTGTGGGCTTTTGATTAAATAATACCAAAAAGGCCAGTGAACTGACACAAGTTCTTACAGAAAACTGGCCTTTACAATAGTAATTTCTGTAAAATTCTGCTGTTAATATGAGGGTTTCTAGGAACCGTAAAGCAAATCCAAAAGGCAAAAAACAGCATAATCCTACAGGTACTACATGAGCTGACTGAGTTATCGTTACGTGAGCCACCTGGCTATGAGAGCTAACACCTGGAGTCCTTACAAAGGTTCTGCTGTATTTTCCAGAATTTTGACTCACCATTTTWAAATTAGATTTTTACCTGTCTGGTTAGAAAGACAGCATATATTACGAAGACCAACATGTCTAGCTGAATTCACAGACAGAAAAGCAAACACTAGCTAAAGAAGGTGTGACCTTCATCTTATCATCATGTTTTCTTGTGTTTGCACTATTATCCCCCGTATTACRTGCATTTCAGATGGTCAAGTACTTCACAGCAGGGACCTCAGCTCATGCGTTTGTAAAAGCATTACGTACRTTTACAGTGCTCTATAAATGACAGTTATTTCTACCAAATACTAACACTACCAGCTACCTTATGGCTTGAATGACGTACCAGATGTATCCAAGCAAGTGGACTTGTCTAGTACAGTTTGACAAACTTCTCCTGCCTTGACATCACATGGGAAACTACTGCCCAAATATACAARCATTAAGTAAAAAAATTAATTCTACAAAAAGTTACCAAGTCTTGCTTTTCTTTTGAAATCTAAAGGCATGTACACAAAGAGAAGTCCAATGACAGCTTAGCTGAGTGAATAGATTTATTAAAATATTACTGATTGATTACGGTTTGTGAGATGTATACATGTGTATACACACACACACACCCATATATATATATATACATGCACAAACACTGAAGTTTCAGTCATCTAATCTAAATCTAAAATTTAGTTTCTGCAAAAGAAATAAYAGAAAGAAAATATTTCAAAGAGAATACATGGTGTTGGCTCACTTGTGATTTTAACCATGTCCACCAGCACAGCTTTTCCAGCGTAGCTGTAGACGGGACTTTTATCTTCAGTTTGATGACGTTAACAACGCCCCATTAAAAACAAGCCAGTTTACGCCTGGTACAAGCAGAATCCAATAGGCGAAATTACAGCTTTCTCTGTGAAAAAAAGGGTTTCTTCTCCTAGAGGAGAGCGTAATTCCTCCTCCTCCTCCTCCTCCGCTGGTGCCCTTGCTTTCAGGAGGCCCAGAGCTGGCTTTGTGAACCGATTTGGAAGCACAGGTAAGCAGTTTCCAACTTCTCAATCATCAGGCAATACTTTCAGGCACTTACCAGCTCCCTGTCTCCATTTCATTAGTGACATATTGATCGGTCCCTCACCGCTGAGAGCGCAGGGAGGGCTGGCGTTCTCATTAAGGCAAAAAAGCAAGTTGGGAAAAAGAAAAGGGAGATTCACAGTGAGGCAGAAGAGGGTACRAGGCCGCGTTCCTTTTATCTGACACCTTTACACTCAACCTGAACGAAATAATCAGAGTTTGGCATTTCCCTCAAAAAGCTCAAAGGTGCAACAAGTCCACACATCTCTCCCACGCACACACAGGATGAGCTGGCACCGATTCACTTTTGCGGGGAACAGCCGGTACCAGCAGTGASCACCGCACTACTTTAACTCGGAATACAGCTCCCCCTACTTCATTCTTACTCCTTCCCCCCAGAAGAGCTCAGGAAGACGCGGCGCCGAGGCGGGCGCAGCCCTCCCGCCGCCCCGCGAAATGGCGGCGCGGCGCTGCCTGCAGCCGCCGGCGGGCGGCGACGGAG
>NW_028186912.1:3238470-3243031 GCF_003343005.1 Rhea americana
CCGGTCCGCGGCCGCCCCGGAGCCGGGCGCTTCCCGCTTCCTCCCGCTTGTCCCTGCCCGACCCGGCTTCTCCCCCCGACCTGCACAGAGGCAGGCGAAAGCGTTTAGTGACCGGGGGGAGGAGAAAAGGCAAAACTGCTGTAAAAACCATAGTTACTGCTATAAATATTTAATCTTAGAGCGACAGGGCCCGTGCCGAGCCTTCAGCTCTGCTCCTGTCGGTCACACGTTACAGAGGGGTCATGCAACCCGCTGCCGGGGCTTCAGGTTCTCTGCAGCCTTTCGAGGCAACCTGCCACAGCAGTTGTGCTGCTATGGAAATAACAAGTAATGAGATAGATTTAACAGCAAAAATTAGGAGAAAAGGTATTCCACAATTCAGAATTCTTCAAGTAATAAAATGCCTGTTGCTTTCAGGTAATTAAACCTGATAAAATGCAAAAAGCCTTGCACTCTCTATATATACATGAATGGAATATACAAGGACTGTGCACTGTCTTTTTGTGAATTCTCTGTTTCACCATATGGAATATTAGTACTAAATATATCATAAATCCCCTATTTAGAAAGGATTTCTGTACACTTTTCAGAGCAGATTACGTAGTAACAGTTCTAGGACAACCAGAAAACTCCTAAGTATTTTTAGAAGTATGAAGGGTATTCTTCATTACCTGCAGAACTGTTGAGAGATCATGGTAATACTGGCAGGCTGGGAAAAAAAAAAAAAAAAAAAAAAAAAAAAAAAAATAAAAAAAAAAGAGAAAAAAAAAAAAAAAAAAAAAAAAAAAAGTATTTGCTTGAGCTGCTTCTTCCTTTCAAAGCTTTTCTGTTTTCTGATATTCTAGTTTTTCTCTGGTTTTACACAGGGCTGTAGTACTTACAGACAGGTAACATTAGGAAATTTAATACTAAGTTAAGCACTACATTTTAAAAAAAAAAAGTATGTTAAAGGGTATTCATCTGTTATCACCACACAACCTGCATCGCAACACTCAAGTGTTTCTAAAGAAAAGTGAATGGATGAGGTTTTGACTGTAGAACTATTAACTCATATACATATAAGCATTTAAAATTGCAATACATATTCAAACAAATGGAACCACAGGTAGTATAAAATAATTTATTCACATAATTTACATACAGTCATACATACGAGTGCTTTCTTTGAAACAGAAAGCTTATACGTGATTATACACGTGTTAGACAACTCTTTAGCAAAGCAGTCCATATCTTCATAAAGAAAAAAAAAAGCACTGAGATTTCACAATTCTTTTCTTCCATCCTTCACCATTACAAAGTTTCCACATCCAAACAGAAGACAAGTTGTCTCATCTCTATTCAAATTACATTTTTTTGTCTTGTTTTTTAAAAAAGAAGAGTGTCCTATAACAAAGTGCACATGGTTTGCTGTCGGGGGGGAGGAAGGAGAGGGAAGAGTAGCCCCAACTAGCAGGACAGATAAGGCACCTTAAATCTTAGTTATGAAATAATTCTTACTTTTGCCTTGAAATTTGAATGCAAGCTAAAATGTATGTGACTGAATGTAGAATGGCTATCAGCTTAGAAAGTACTTAGGGCACATTATTTTATAGCCTTCTTCCCCCTCAAATCTTCAGACTATATCAGTGCAAGTGATTTAAACATGCCACATGTAACACGAAATAAACACTTTCATACATGAAACTGTATCTACAAGATATACAATACAAGGAGCTTTATGTATACATGTATCTATTTCATAATGTTTACAGTAAGACGATACTTAGATAAACATTTCAAGTTAAATAGAATAGGCAGAACACGAGATACTGTCTGATCAGAAACTGTTGGTGGTGGTGGGTCTTTTTGACAGTATTTTTCAAGTAAAATACTTTATTCTGGGATTTTTAGTCCCTTTTCCATTATCTCAAGAAAATACAGCTGCTTGTGACATTTGGTTGACAGAGGCCTCCTAATGTACTAATTTATAGTAACTTTTCTGTGCATCTTTCTCTTACTGACAAAGTTTTAAAGGCTTCTTTAGAAGCCTTGCCAATAATTTCTGAAAAGGCAAACACTCTCAAGCTTCAAATATTTCAATATTAACTAGATACTTACATAAGAATATTTGCTATTAAAATCACTTTCCAGTCTGAATTTGAGGATTGGTTTCTGGAGAGCATAACAATACAATTTAAATATCAGTTTCTCTTTCATAACAGACCACATTTTTGCAAAAATATCTGCTGTTATTAAGCAACAGAATAAAAATTTAGACTTCTTAAATCTAAGAACTTACTTCAGATAATAAAGACTTTGAGACTGTATATTCAATCTTTCAATGACCACCTGACTTCTAGACTGCATGAACTTTATTATCCAGGCAATCTTCTCACTATGCAAGTGAAAAATTAAGACTAAAATCTAAAGCTACACCAGAATTTATATAGTAAGTTTCAGTACAGGTTGGACATGAAACATACAGAAAATTTTTCAAATTTAACTGCTTCAAAGCAGTAAATCCTCAAAACATCCTCATTTTATAGTCAAGGATTAGGTATAGCTCTGTTTGTGCTACTTCACACAAGTGGAACTCTTCAGAAGTCAGCAGACACACATACATCTACCTATAATACCAAGGAACAGAAATGGCATTTAGTCCTTTGTATTCAGCATATCTAATTTAGAAGGAAATTAGCATTTAGATTGGGAAATGTTAATCTCTTCCTCCCCCTCAATTAGGGAGTTAGAAAGATTAACTTAGTACAGCATCTTTTAATAAATTAAATACATTTTTTCCATGTTTCTCTCTATACATTTTTAAGGAGTTAAAACCATTTGGCTTTTCAAGTTAGGCTCTTTCAATTTATGTAAGACTTCTCAATTATAAAAATACATAATTTGGAGATGCCAATAAAAATAGGGGGCAATGCTGAACATACCTTTGTATTTACTAGACCATACTTGGAAGGATTTCTTTCATGACCTACAGAGATTACGTTATATATAAAAAAGTCATTCCTCCTTCTAACAGGGTACTTTACAAAAAGAAGCAAAGAACATGTAAAATCAGTATCACAAGCCTTAGCATTATGATTCAAAGGGATACTGTCACAAGAATAAGCATTTATTCATTGCACTTTTCTGGAAGATAATCACGTACCCACTAGCAGCATCTGAACAAGTCAAAACATAAGCCAGCTGTTTTTGTCCAATGACATCAACACACTGGTTTAGGTTATGTCAACATTTTTAAAACATCCAGGTCACTTCTGAGGGAATTTCATCTTTACGAAACTTAGAACTACAGCTTGGCAGAACTGTAGCAGAACTACAGTTTGACATAATGGTAGAACAAATAAGAACTTTTCTAAATACTGTTTTGTCGCTGCATTACACTTTTGGATCCAAGGTTTTATAACACCATTTTACTATTCTGAATCATCCACTTCCATAAAGATGTCACTGAAAAAATACTCAGAGATTCTAGTTGGCTCTTGTTCCTTCTCTTGATCTTTAGAACAAAGGGATGGCTTCTCAGATTGCTTGCTACTGGGAACCTGTAAGAAAAAGAAAAGGATGCTCTTAACAGTCTCGATCTGTGTGTTTATATATTGTGGTTTTATATTCTTTTATATATACAAAAAATATAAGAGTATGTAAAACAGTTTGATCTGTTTGTGTTTTATACATACATATATTTTATACACACACACACACACACACACACACACACACACTTGAGCTTCTGTTTAGATAGGAAGTTCAGATAAAAAACTTCAGAATTTACTGAAAATGGAAAACAAGTAGAGTGCCCCTCTCTTCTCTGTTGACATCAAGAATACTTCCTTAGGGAAAACTGATTGGTTTTTGCCCACTATTTGGCTTATTCCAAAGTATTATTCTCCATTGCTTGACTTCACTGGATTATCATGGGTTTCAATTAAAACAGAGAACCATTACTACCAATTAATTCCAACACACACAACTCCACAGGATACCAATCTTGGACCCACGCACATAAGCACAGGTATCAGTAGAAGCCTTCACAGTAACACACAAGTCTTGGATGAATGCACAAATCTTGTGCAACTTCTGCTAAAGTTGCAATAGAAAAACAGCCCACAGCTGTCATGGAAACATTAATAAATATATGTGAACAGAAGAAAACAACTCAACTCCTTTTTAAATTTCCTAGACATGCACAGGTCAGGGTTATATTCACAGAGCAGGTACTGCTCTCAAAATTGGAACGCTACACGCCTACATAACCACTCCTAAAATGACGACTCCACTGTTCTTCACATCTCAGAAACGGAAGGACATTCAAAAGTAAACACATACCTTAACTGTAGCATCAGCAGCTACGTTCTCGCACTCCATAGATGATGATGTGCTTGTAGACGGAAGGGAACAGGATTCCCTATCATCCTCATTGGACAGAGTAGGTTTTTTTAGACTTCGCTTTGAGGTCACTATCCGAGGTTTCTGGATCTTCCCTCTATTCCCTTTGGTATCCTCTGCAGATTCAGAACTACTTTTTTTGCAAATTAAAGATAAAAATCCCAATGGTTTTCGACCA
>NW_028186912.1:3243076-3291063 GCF_003343005.1 Rhea americana
AAAAAAAAAAAAAAAATCAGTCAGAATGCCATAAGGATTGCTCCACAAAACAGGAAGTAAATAGTGTTACAGAGGTCCCAATTCATTACACAACAAACATTTCAGATGAAAAAAATACATATAAAAATAATAAGAACACAAACCCAAAATATGCTGTGATTTTGAGAAAAGCTTTTGTATTACTGAATATTCTGACACAAGAAGAGTTTTCTGAGGAGTTACAGCAACTCTCAACAGTCTCCAACCCTGACAACAGGAACCTACCATTTGCTACTAAGAGCCTGTAACAAGCTCCCTGGGTCTTCAGAAAGAGGTTCCAAGTGGAAGGGACATATTCCTAAGAGAAGGCCTAAAAAGAGCTTCCCTCTTGTGATCAACAGATAAGGACACCTCATTCAAGGATGGAATCGCACAAAACTGTCCTAGACACCAGAAAGAAGACTCTCTGCTGCAGGTTTTCAGTCTGTTGACATCATCCTACTTACTAACAAGTACACTGTTACATTATGTACAGAATCTGGAAAGTAGTCACATTTGTGAGGAAGATGCAGACAGTATCAAAGATTACTTTTCACATTGTTAAGAGCTTACAACCTGGGAAATAAACTCTGAGGCAGGGATTCTCAATGTTTGTGTATTATTACCTAGTTATTATGGCTATCCCAGGTACAAATAATACAATTTTGGTAGTCACAAAAGTATAATGAAAAAGAAGGAGCAAACAACAGGATCAGGATAGCAGGGGAGCATCACAATCAAAACCAGTGGACACAACAGCAACAGACAGCAGGAACTCAAAATACTAGAGAGGAAAGGAAAAAGGTAAATTAAAAGAATACATCCAAATAGACAGACAGATAGACAGAAAGATGAAAGAAATATCCTCTGAGATGTCAAGATTGTAACTCCTTTGGGGAAATGACACATCTTAAGTTAGTCCTAAAAATCTGGTATACTGAGTACTATACCAATAATAAATCTTACTGACAGAAGGACAAAAATCAAAACAAGTGGACAGGTATATATATATTATAGTATTAAACTGACCTAAGGAAAACAACAGTTAGCCAACGGATGTTTGCCCCACAAGAGGCATCTGTCAGTGTCTAAATAAACATACCATAGATGAGTAGTGTCCCTTGGTCAATCTGCTCATTTAATGACTAAAATACTTCAAATTTCAAAGCAGACAGTTTGATCCTTTCTAATTTGCTGAGGAGGATAGATACTATAATTCTCATCTGTGTAGGTCACAAACAAGGATACTGTCCTTCTTGCAATACTAAGTGGAAAAAAGACATCAAAAACTCAATATGGAAACAAGGTCTCTAAACAGAAAAGGCTGACAAAACCTTGTATCATAAATACCTGAGTAATGGAGTTTTTGAAGATGCAGATACATTTCCAGTGTGTTCCGATTGTCCAGATTCACGTACATCCACCATTTTTTTCTGACTACTTATTTCTGCTTTTCTCTCAGAGGTTAGCCTAGATATCATTTCCTCTTCCAGTTTGGATGTTGAATTCTCAAGTGATGCTGTCCCTGAATTCTGCAAAGTCTCAAACTGTCTTCTTTCGACTACCAGTGATGCAGATTCAGATGCAAATACAGAGGCAAGTATCTTTTTATTTACTGAAGCTCCTACTTTTTCAAGAGGATTCTCTGTAAGAAAAGTTGCGAGTAATTCAAGGACTTCAACTTTTTATCCTTAGTAATAACACAATGGTCCAAAAACTAAGTTAAGATGGCTTACACCATTACAGGAAAAGGGCAGGGCTTTTTTCAGTTTGTGCAGGGAGGTTGTGGAGTTTTATGTTGGACTTTTTTGGGGGAATAGGGGGGGAATTAAATCATAATTAAGAATTTTAAGTTCAAAGTTTAAAATTAAAGTCTGCGAGATCTTTACAGATGTTAAGAGGAAAAGTTAAACTCTGGTTTTACAGTCCGCCAACTCTTTACAACATACCATACAGCTTGCTCCAGTCACCTGGCTGCTTAAGCTTCCACAATTTCTTTTTAAAGTAAGGGCCAAAAAAAAGAGTTCTCTAAAACCTTCACACGCTCAAATAACTGAAGATCATATTGCCAAGAATACTGGTTACCCCATACCTTCAGAGGCAGATCTGGAGTTTCAAAGAACTCCATTGTGAATGCATTTTCAAAAGACAAATATGAAATAAAATAACCAACATAATTTGGTATACTATGGTTAAAAAAGTTAATATTTTCAGTTCTCAGCTCTATAGAAAACTTAAAAATGTATGTGTATATATACACATAAGTATACATATGTATATATTAAAAGAAAAAAAATATATATATATATTTATGCATTTTCCTTTATGTAAGAAAATACTACATTTGGTCCAAAAATCTTTCCTAGATGATGTTTAATATTTATCTTGCTTAAAAAGCTGGGTAAATTTTACTGATATTTAAGTACAGTAGTTCCAACTCTTCTCCTAAGAACATATTCAGTGCAAGTAAGAGACTGACATAAATAATTCTGAAACCAAAATGTAAGAGGTGCATTTGTTTGTAGATACTAAATGAACATGATCAAAACAAAACTCCTTTCCAGGTTCATCAATTAAGAAGTTATTTCTGTGTTTCAGAAAGCTCTCCTATGGGCTGAATTCTCTACTCATGGTTGTCATTATTAGGTCAGTGTGAGGGTTTCGTTCCTTAAGTAGAGATTTTTTTTTTCTTTCAAGTAAATAGACACCCAAAATCTATGAGCAGACTAACTACACCAGTGATTTTAGAGCCATCATTGATTTAATACCCAAGAGATTTTCAGATATGTAATCCAAGGTACCTAGTTTATGGCAGAACATGGCATACAAAATGGTGGTATGAGAGGAAAATTCTTTTCTACTCTAATGCTAAATTACCAATGGCAGGGCTATTCAACACAATGATAGCCAGCATTAAACTGTGATGTACCATGTGTTTATATGCATTATACTCTGTTTCTACAAGTTTAAATTTACCTACCAGCAGCTCTCCTTGGAAATTCTGTGGATTTAGTTGCATAATCCTGTATTTAAATAAATAAATAAATAAGGTAAGATATTCCTCTCGCCATTAAAAAGAGGGTGAAATTTGACAAAAACTCACATCATGCATGCACAGTTCTAAGAATAGGAATAATACAGAAGAAAACATCTTTAGTAGAGTATCAGGCATCACTTAAGTCATTTCCTGAGCAGGCTTTTCAAGGACTTTTCATGACAGATTACTCAAGATAGGAAGAGGAGAAGTCAGAAAAGAAAGAAAGGTGTTATCCAATCCTTTCTAGAGAATCCCTCTCAGTCATGTGAGGGGAATTATCACCCATTCTCTCAGACACTACAAACTCTTAGCCTACTTACAAAAATAAATAAATAAATAAATAAGTGAGAGTCAATCCTGTAAGCTTGCTCACTTTCAGAAAGCAGAAAGCATGGAGGGAAGCTGGAAAAAAGCTGGCCAGTTTTTATTTGCAGCTTGTTTTAGACTAATGGCTACTACATTAAAAAAAATGGTAGGAACACATCTAACAATTTCTTCCTATAACAGATCCATTAGTAATTATAGTATCACTCAGTGAATCTACACAGTCTGCCAGTCATCCAGTATATATCTGGAGTCCCCCCCCTCTTGCAACATCACTGTCAAAGCCTGTGGTGAAGGAATCAGTCATATGGACATATCACCAGCATGTCAACTAAGAAGCCTAATTAAAAAAAAAAAAAAAAAGTGAGCCTACAATTCCACCTCCCTGCAAAACCAACAGCCCGAAAACTGTGGTATGGTTCAAAATAAGCAATCTGTAGATGTCAATTTTCAAAGCAGATGGTGTATTTTTAAGCAAGGCACATAGTTAAAACACTCCACCATATGTTGTGCAGCTACACTATGCATAAAAACTTATATCCAAACTATTTTCTCACCTTGTAAGTGCTTTCCAAGTTACCTTCTGCTAAAGTAGACAGGGTTTTCTTGGCAGGAGGAAAATCATTCTTTTCAGGCTCAGCAGCTGACCTTTTTTGTGTAGTCTGCACCAAATCTGGAATGGGCTCTACTGATGCACTCTGTAATTGGGTTTCCATATTGCTATCTAAAGATGCAGCAAGTTCTTCAACTGCAGTTGTCAAGGATCCAATGCTGTTTATATATAAAGACATCATTGTTACTGTAAAATAACTCAAAATTTACTTTGTAACAGATTTCTGTATGACAATTAGACATTGATCTTTGGCAATACTCTTTCTTACTGTCAATATTAACTGTAAATGCACCATTTACCATCAAGAAGCATTTTGTTGCACTATCTTTAAGATGAGTTAGAGAACCGAACTTTTTAAATCAAGTTCAGATCTAATTACTTTAGAAGCTGTTCTATTTGAACTCCATTTTGTATGTTCATAAAGTGTAATAATATGCCAATGGGTTAACTACACTAGGTAATCCTACAATAAAGTATTATTTACATGTGAAGTTTTATCTTCATTTCCCCTTCCCACCATATGAGCTTAACAGAGTAAAAAAAAAAAATACAGAGAAGCAGCAGAGACTAGTAAAACCAGGTAAAGCAGTAAGGGTTCAGTGAAACAGGGAACGTACTCCAACTTTGCCTATTAGTAATTCTGTCTATCATCAATAGCTCCATGGGAGCTAGAACTCCTACACTGCACGGCCAAGATTCACTCTTATAGACCTATTCCTTTAAAAACTAACAGGAGGACCTCTGACATCACAGGGTAAGTCCTCCACAATGGGAATTACATAGTTTTGATCTGAGAAGAAAACTTGCATTAACAGACTGTACAGCAAACTTCTAAAGAGGAATAATTGCACTAAAGGCCAAAACAAAACCAAAGTTAAGGCTGCCACCAAAATCCCAGCTAACTAAAACACCGTAGCTTTAAGATTTTTCTCAAATCTGACTAGAACATTTGTTTTTTTAAGTCTCTGCCAGCCTATTACTATGATTGTTTTTTTCCCTTGCATTTCTTCTTCTAAGAAGTTTCAATGTACACAAGTTTTAATGTTACACATTTAGAAATTTCTAAAGCTTCACAAAAAATATTTCACCTAAGCTGCTCAAGAGTTAATTATTTACCTTTCCACTCTAGTTGTGCTTGTTCCACTTGCATTGATCGGGCTGATAAGTATCGGAGCTGGTAGCAATGGTTCTGAAGCTTGTTCCAGCAAAGCAGATGCATCATCGTATTCTCTTGAGTCAGCTGGGATTTCCACCAATGTTAAAATGAATGTCTGTTCTTCCTCTGGACATCTACTATGATCGTCATTCACAACTGTAATTGTTCAGGGAAATAAATAAGAATAAATAAAAGACACAAAATAAATAAGAAAAGCCTATCATTCCAGTTTAAAAATGACACTGTTCACTTTTTTAAAAAAAAAAATGCACACGCCACCTATAGTAATTACTGACTAAGGCAATCATTTTGCAAGGGAAAAGTGGACTGGGAATATCCTGGAGGCAATATATTTCCTTTCTTCTTAGAGGATTTATCAGTCACTACCCACTGTGGCCCAGTGTTGCAGAGTCTCAATTATCATTCAAAAAAAAAAAAAAAAAAAAAAAAGCAAGAATGCCTAGTAGGAATCAAGCTTTTTAAAATTTGGTGTTATAGCATTAAAATATAACTTGCAGTTTAATTAACTTGTGTAATAGTGGTCAGATGACCCTCTAATTGCTATTAATAGGTGTTAAGAGTCAATTCTTCAAAGCAGTAGAAGTTTGCTGTTTTGTCAACAGTCTCAAAGTTCTTTTTCCCTTACTCTTGATTTGCAGAAAAGGACAACAGTGAAGCACAGTCACCAATTTTTAATAAATAAGAAGCACATATAATTTAGCCAACAGATGGACATTAACAGCTAACTGCCAATTGCCATATGTTGGAATGAATTTAAAGAGATAATATTTTTAAAGTTCTTTTCAAAAGATGGAAGGCCGTAGTGCTGCTCAATTAGCTAAAACCACTCTCATTTTTTGCTGATTTAAAGCTGTTATTCCACCCTGAACTCACTCTGGTTCTTTAGATAAAGATGATTTAAGAATGCCTTGCAACAACTGAGCATAATTACAGACAACCTGGAAGAATCATAGAATCAGTAAGGTTGGAAAGGACCTCTGGAGATCATCTAGTCCAACCTCCCCGCTCAGCAGGGTCACCTAGAGCATGGTAGACAGGGTTGCATCCAGGTGGGCCTTGAAGATCTCCAGAGGAGGAGACTCCACAACCTCTCTGGGCAACCTGTGCCAGKGCTCYGTCACTCTCACAGGGAAGAAATTCCCCCTCACGGTCAGGCGGAACTTCCTGTGCTTCAGTTTCTGCCCATTGCCTCTTGTCCTGTCACACGGGACAATGGAGAAGAGTTTGTCCCCGTCCCCTTGACACCCTCCCTTCAAGTACTTGTAGACACTGATAAGATCCCCCCCTCAGTCTTCTCTTCCCCTGGCTAAAGAGGCCCAGCTCTCGCAGCCATTCCTCATGGGGCAGGTGCTGCAGCCCCCGGATCATGCTTGTAGCCCTACGCTGGACTCTCTCCAGTAGCTCCCTGTCTCTCTTGTACTGGGGAGCCCAGAACTGGACACAGTACTCGAGATGAGGCCTCACCAGGGCTGTGTAGAGGGGCAGGATCACCTCCCTCGACCTGCTGGCAACAGTCTTCCTAATGCACCCCAGGAGACCATTGGCCTTCCTGGCCACAAGGGCACATTGGTGGCTCATAGGCAACTTGCCATCTACCAGCACTCCCAGGTCCTTCTCTGAAGAGATGCTTTCCAGTAGGTCAGCCCTGCCTTTTCCACATCCTCAGAAGTTGCACTTTTGGCAGGAAGATTGCAGTTTCCATTTAAAGAAAGTATTTGGGGCTTCTGACAGTGATTTTCCCATTCCTTAGTCAAATATTGGTTCCAATCCATCTCCAATTCAACTTGTTTTATGTAAAAGCAGCTATCACTTTGGTACCTTTCATCACATTTAATCAATTACGAACTGATTAGCTGACTTATTACACCTTAAAAGGGAGGTCTGGTTCCTTTCTCCCATTTCCTTCTCTGTTTCTCCTTTTTTCCTGCTCCACATTCATGCAGTCCTACCTTCCTATCCACACAGCTACAACACTGGCACTCACTAGACGCTTTCATTAACCCACTATAACTCACTAAGCCTGTGAAAAAAGGTATAGATTTTTTCTCCCCTTCTGCCCCATCTTCAGTTTGGATAGGGTAGCAGTTATCAGCACAAGGTAAGTAGCAGGAGCTCACAGCAGGGAGGAAAGAGCAAGAATTTTCTCTTCCACTGATTTTTGAACTTAATGAGGTACCATTCCAAAGCTACCAAGTCTAGTTTGTGTCAATGAAATGAAGGTAAAGAGGTTAGTGATGAGAATGGCATTACACTGTGGGCCATTATTCTTGTTAATGAAGTAGACTGTTTTAAATCATGTCAATGAAAACATTTTTCGATTCATCTTTTTGTGATTACAAGATACACAAATGTCAGATTTCGTTAACTTTGAGTATTACCACGTTATACCTGAAGTCTCTTCTGTGCTGCTTATACATTGCTGTTGAAAATCCTGAATACATGCTTCATTCTAGAAATAAAACATTTGCAATAAAACAAATTAAGAGATCTGAGAAGTAACTCTAGAAAATAGGAAAGAAACAAAAGTATGTCAAATACTGAAGARCCAGAAAATCTAGTAACATCATTGTAATTGCAATTTGTCAGCTTTTACTTCTGGCTATTCTAGGTTGAAGGATACCAGCCTGAAGAAAAACACTTGGGCAGTACTTATATATCATTTATATGAAGCTTATTGTCTCTACTGATGAGTTGTTGAAAAAAAATTTATGCTTCCAACAGTACAACTGTCAGAGCTGACTCACACAGTAAATTGCTCAGTAGTGCTAAGAACACGAATTCCCCCAACTGTTAAAAAAACCAGAGTGCCACAAGAAAAACTCCAAGCTCTGCAACTGATCTATTCCTTCCCTTTAATGACACATAAAATTGCTTAAAAAAGGCATTACATTGAAAGTTGTCTCCTGTCACACTGACTGCCAGTCCCGTCTCCAGCCAATTCATTCTTGTACCTTGTTTTAAGTTGAGATTAGCCTTGACGCATCAACTGACTGCACTGGGGAAAACAAGCTGCCACCCATTAGCTGCTCCATGATAACTGTACAGCTGCACAGACACTGACCTCAGGCAACACTAGAAAACCTAAGAGAAAATGAACCTCTCTCTCATGAAGGAACAAGATACTTCTCTCATTTATACTAGAGCAGGGATACACAAACAACTGCAAAGCAATGGATGGAAATGGAAATACATGTATTATCATGGACAAACAAGATATGTTAAAACTCTTAGTTGAGTTTTGAAATAAGTGGGAAAGAGCATAATAAAAATGAGGAAGAATAAATAGCCACAGGTAAAAGAGTTAAGGGCTTAAGACTCTTGGATATCCAAAAATGCTACTTTCAGACTGGAGTATATTCAACAGCTAAATCCCAGATGCTTAAAATAAAATAATAAAATAATAAAAAGCCCTATAGAGGGTTAGCATATAATAAAATATCCAAGTTAGCCAAGTTTTGCCAAGGTTTGTTTTAAAGAAAGCAAAGTTTGTTTTAAAGAAAGCAAAAGTTGTCGTCTATGAAAACGCAAAGATAGTAGTGACATCTTAACCAAAGAAATAAAACTGTACAAGGTCAGACTAAACAAATAAATAACTTCTTCCATCAAAAATCTTTTAAAAAAATCTAACAAAATTTTGTTAGCATATATCACTTACAACCCTGAAATCCTATAAATTGAGGCTTGAGCAGAAGGGGTTTACTTCAATGATTAATTGTGCCAGACCAAAAAAAAAAAAAAAAAAAAAAGCCTTCATTCACCGGCTGAAGTAGGTCTCTAAAATGGGTGAGTGAGCACATTTGCACCGAGAACCTCTTCCTGTACAGAGTTTTAGGAACTGGGCACCGCTGGACTGTAGTAAAATTAAGTTCTTTACCTGAGTAAAGTTGATTGTATGTAGATTGTGCTCAGCAGAACTAGAATTTTGCTCAGGAAGTCTATCCACACAATTTTGATTTGGATAAAGCTCTTGTCCTAGTTCAGAAGCCTCAGGATTTGGTGATGCAATTAGAGCTTTTAATTCCCCTGAAGTTCCACAAGTGTTTCTCATCTCTTTCTCTGTTCTGAGAGATATATAGATAGTTAATTTGAAACTAAGTATATTGTCCTGTGACACGGAATAAATCCTCTATAAGCATTTATTTATTATTAAACTAATTCTGTGTGACTATTTAAGCTTAAGAGGTGCTCTGTTTTTCTGTGACTACATCCTTAACATTTCCTCTCAGATGCAGTTTTGCAAGAGACAATTCAGTAGCAAGGTGATTATTAAGAACTGAAACAGTAAACATAAGTTAATGTTTTACTTCCAAAAGTTGTGTGACAACATGCAAAAGTTTAAAAATCTTAAAAACAAAACAGTCTATACTGTAAACTTGTATGCATTAACACACACCATTGCTGTAGGCATACAGCATCCATCACATTCCATCACAGGTACGTACTAATCATGCACTTCAACTGCACGTTTTAAGAAACTTTAGGGATACATTCAATGTAAATTGATGATTTCTTCCTACCTCTCTGTTTTATCTATTTGCTTGACAAGTTCTGTACTTCCAGTTGCAAAATCATGAAAATCTAAAGAATCACCCGAAGTTGGTCTGACCTGTTCTAGTTCCATCTTCTGCATTTCTGCAGAACTCCTCAGAACTGTAGCCTCTAAAGATTTAAAAGCAAACATATAAAAAAAACCACATACACACATTTTACTTATATATATTTGGGGGGGTGTAAAATGGAGATATAGATGGAAGAGAAAGATGTTAATGAAAGGAAAAAACTATACTGTATTGTACTATTTCTGTCATGGTCATCCCAGTAATTTAAGGGTTTTCCAGGTAATTCAAGACCTGCACAGAAAAGTCTCTRTGCAGATCTCTGTACTGAAAAGTATATTTATGTATAAAGCTATACCATAAATGGATAACCTGCTGTTACAATGGTGATGTATCATCTGTGAACATGAACAGAAAGTGGAGATTGATTTTAATTTAGTTTTACTTCAGAAATAAATGTGAATTTATCACCAGAAACCATTTTTAAAACCTTAGGATAAGAGACAGGCTTACCACTTTGAACTTCCTCTACTTCTTCCACAAGTACATTTGTATTAACAGGCTTCTGCATAATGTTCTTATTTGACCTCAGTACTCCAAAGCCTGGCTCAGACTTGAGGGGTCTACCTCTTGTCAGTCTTGTACTGTTCACCATAGGTACAGAGCTATCACTGCAGGTAAAAAGGAAAATATCATCGATATAATTCTATTCTGACAGTTAGTTGTGTGATGAAATTACTATTTTCAGCAAAGATCACTGCACAGAGAACAATGAGAGATATGGAACAGAGGTGGTAAACTCTGGTATATATATAATAAAAGAACCATAAAACTCAAAGCAAAATACGTTCATCATAATTTTTCAGAGGGGTATAATCTGATAGTTTGTTAAAGCAGTGGACTCGATTTTTCTGAAAAGGTCTCCCATCAAAATCTTTCAAAATTTACTTGTTTTTTAAAATAAAACTAAAAAAGCATGGGAGATAGTGACAGCAGCTCAACCAGTTCCTTGACACAGAATCATAGACATCTGTTTGCTCTAATCAGAGCCCATGGCAGCAGTGACATTTAAGCAATTTGTCTTGGCCTGATTAGTTGTTCAGTACTTTCAGAAAACGAGCTTGGTGAAGTAACAGTAATCCATGTGAACTAAGTTCTAATACTTCCCTCTGACCAAATTCCCCCAAATTACATGTCAACATCTCATAAAAGTGATATGGAAAATTCAAGAGGGCTTTTCCAGATTACATGGCAAATTATACAAGCTGAGAAAACTTCACTAAAGCAAGATGCTTAAATTCAAGAAACATTCCAGAAAGAACCTGTTAAAGGCAAGCAACGTCAGAGAATATCCCTCTCCAAAGTAGTTAAGGTAGTAATTTAACCTGGTCTCTGTAGCATTTTTCTCAAAATATTCTTCACCATCTGTTCTTGCACCAGTGCTTTGGGGCTCTAGATTAATGTTGCTTCCATCCTCAGAAGGGAACAATTCCGTATTAGAAGTAGGTGAAGATAGTAAATACTGACAAGAAATTACACTTTGTTCTGAACAAGCATGGGTCACAAAGTTATCAGCCATGTGTAAACCATCTTGAGCAGGTAACATCTGTGTCCGTTCTGGTTAGAACAACAAACAGAATAGAACAGCATAATTAAAAAGACTCAGGTTTTGTAACTGCATAGAGCTGTTTACAGATGATCAACTTCAAGCTTCATTTGCTAAAATCCGCTTTCTCCAAATATGCAAATTTAAATGCAGTCTTAAATTCACAATTTTTGTTAGTAAGGAGGCAGAAATTAACATTCACCAGGAAAGTCAATTCTAAATTCTAATTAAAACAGTCAGACAAAAGCTAAACTAAAAACTAGTAAATTCAAATTAGAGCTAATTAGGGGGATGGAAAGAAACTATTTTTCAAGCTAAAGACTACTAAATACCACCGACAATTATGGACATTTAAGCTTGGTTCTTCTCTTTTCCCTGATATATGTGACCAACACAGACTAACTCAAACATGTCCTTTCCTAAAAGAGCTTCCAGAAACATCTTTGTAGTAAAGTGCTGCAGCTAGCAGTATCCAAAACGTTGCCTCACTTATCCCAGCCAGGCAGCACTGCCTATCCTATATATTACAACTCAGCAGGACTAAACGTAGAAGAGACTCTTGACCTCCTGCTGTGCAGTAGCACGTGGAAGCAGCTTTGTAGCCACTACTCCATTCCTCCTTAGGCAAACCCATGAAGCACAAGGAAGGCTTTGTCCCATAAATCAGATCATACCTTCAGTGTTTATTTTTAACTGGAACGTTGGATCACCCATTGCAAGTAAAGTCATGGCAGCTTCAGTGCTTCCATCATTAATTCCTACAAAGTTATTCACACATAGGTTAAAAATCACAAGTATATTTACTACTAAATTCACTTATCCACATTCAAAAAGCATTTAACATCATCAGTATAATGAAGTACTTATTCTTAAATTGTTGCCTTTCATGGATCAAGATACTTGTAGATAGACAGCAATTCTCATTCACTAAATCCAAATTACTGTAGAAACATTAAGCAGTATCATTATTCCCATTAACGGAAAAGAAAGAGAAAAACCTTTTAAATCAAAGACATCCATATCTGTAGAGTTGATCAGCAGTTTAGACTCCTGACTCTTAATCTCTACCCAGAATATCTCCCTTCACCTATCACTCACTAACTGGTCATATGAAACAAAACATTTCCATCTTCCAAACCCAATGTAATGAAATAGATGAACATGAAAAAAATGAGGTTTCCCTTCCTTCAAATGAGACAGTAACTCAATTTCAAATGCTTCTAAGAAAAACTGAGAACATACTTAAATTTCAAAATGAAAGCTATTCTAAAAAGTAATGATCACTCACAGTTTGTAACCTATCTCATATAAAAAGACTATTTGCTTCTGCAACACTATGATCACTGTCTTCCCTTGCACGTGCTATATTACTAGTTTAAGATATTACAGTCAGACACCATAGAGATAGCAATGCCAAGGTATGAATCTACTCATTCTTTGAACCATTCAGTCACACATCAAGTGAATACTGTAAGCACTTGCAAAGTTTCCTCTTCCCCTCCACAGCTAATCATGTGAAACTGATACAAGGGACACAAAAAAGGTATGTTTTGACCCTGAGAAATAGCTTTGCAGTGCTTGGTTTACCAAGCTGACAGAGAATAGTAAGGAAAAAATGGTTTAAGCCTCCTCCAAAACATAAACACATCTCAAATTTCATGAGCATGGTTGTGTTAAGATATATGAACTTCCAAACTTCTATCAAGATTACTTACATATCGATAAGTCAATGAGCAAGATAATCTTATTTCATATCTACCTTTGTCCTCCTCCGGATTTTCAGGAATGTTTGCTTCCTTAAACCAAACAAACAAACAAACAAAAAATTAAAGTTCTATCTAAAACGGATCTGCAATTTTAATACAATGCTTACCAGTAAATTCTCTGCCCAAAGGCTACTCTGACTTTAAAATGGTATTTTACAGGTTGAGAATTTTATTTATACAGTTTTCCTGTATCTGTGTCCCTTATATCTGTGGGGGACAGTTAAGAGTCTGTTAAGCTATGGCCATGTAGTTTTGTACCTGCTATGAAGGAAAAAAAAAAAAAAGAAAGAGAGAGAGAGACATTCTTACAGCTGGCGAAGTGTTCACATTTTCTTCCCTCTGCATCACTGGCTGGACAGACACTTGAGATAGACTTTCAACATCAGTAACCACCTGCACATCTGGGACACTTACAGATATTTCCAGCTGTAAAAATAATTTAATTAAAAACAATTTTAAAAGTATTTCAGTTCATCAGCCCCAAAAGAAAATCGGATGAGCAAGTTTTAGAGCACATACATACTTACCAGATCTTGAATATCTAATCAAATCCCCAAAATTAAGTCCTATACCATGTGATTTGAGAAGGAAGGAGTTGTATGAACTAGAGGTATAACGGGTAACACCGTAATTGGAAGCAGACAACTGTAACACTTTATTTCTAGTTGCTTTTTATTCTACCAGACTAAGCTTTTTGTCTGATATCTTTCATGCTGGCTATTTACCTCAAAAAAGCTTTGCTTGTTTTCTCATTTTTTCTGCTCTCTAAGTCTTCAGGGAAAAAGCAGTTCAATCTTCCAAAGTAAGTTTACAGAAAATTCATACACACACAACTGACATCATGTATGTATGTAGCAAAATTTTATCTGTACATATATAAAAAATTCACTGTGTGCAGATATGTATGTTTATATATTCACATATTTATGTGTATATGTAAAGAAATTTATATATACTTTCTGTGTGTGTACACGAATATATCGAAAGAGAGAGAGAGAGAGAGAATGCATGTATGATGAAGAGAAATCTTTATACAAAAAGTTTTGCCTGTGTTCTTTTCCTCTTTAACACCATCTTTCCATTAAGAACTTCAGTCACTTCGCATTTCAGAAACTCAAGGACTTGAAATTTCACAGAAAGGTCACACTGCTGCCAGTGATGATATTCTTATGAAAAATGCTGCTCAATTTGGTCAGTTTTTGAAGGCTTGCATTTTTATGAGTTCTCAGGTATCTAATCATGTCCCTTACTTGGTTTAACACACAGGAGCGTTCAGGGTAATTTGAACATCATCCCCACACTTAACATATTCCAGATCTTCAGGATGAAGGGAATCAGCAGAGCTCTCCCTGCAACAACTTTTCTGTCTGTTACTGTTCTAGAGCTTCCCTTAGTGCTTTGACTGAGTTTTCAATTCTCCTGCTCTTTTATCTAGAGCTAACTGTTCTTTTTCTTACTTGTACACAATAAATACTGCTACGTAAGGCTGTAAGGCAGTTAAAAGATTGTTGATTGGGAAGTAAGGCAGTTAAAAGTTTCCTGATTGGGAAGTGATTCTTTACTGGGAAGTTGGGGGGGGGGGGGTGGAGGAAGAACACACACATCCACCAAAATATCTCTCATTTCCTAACATTCAAATAGTTTAGCTCAGTTGGTTAGAGCACGGTGCTGCTAATGCCAAGGTCGCAGGTTCAATCCCTGTATGGGCCACACTGAGGGTTGGACTAGATGATCTCCACAGGTCACTTCCAACCTTACCATTCTACGATTCTACAAAATGTGAACTTCACAAGTGCTCCATTTGTTCCATCTTGGGCTTCAAAACATACAGTAAACACAGGAGCCTGTGTCTACATCCAATCCCAGTTAGTAAACCAGTGAGCACCCTGCAGAGTTTTACAGTTCATAACATGAACTAGACCTTAGATTAATGACACATTTTGTTCAAAATCAAGTATATGTTTCAACTAAGCATCCTTACTACTGCCAATGCCATTCTTAATGAATTAAACTAAACTGGGGGGGGAGGGGGGACAGAGATGCAGTTACAAGAAAAGCATGTGTTTAAAACAAACAAAACAAAAGTACACATGCAAAACACAGCAACATCATACCTCCTCCATGGTTTCCTCTATCTGAACAGGAACGGGTTTTGGAGATCGAAGACCTACAGGAACAAACACTGGAGCTTTGTTTACTTCTTCTGGTGCAAAACACTGAGCCGCATCATCTGGCTCAAAGTCATCAGCTGCCTCCTCCTCCTCCTCTTCTTCCTCCTCTTGCGAAGCCCGGAGAGTCACCAAGGTTGTCTTTGAACTTCTGTGCTCTTTCCCAGATCTCCTTCTATGAGCAGATTTCAGACTTTTGCCTTTAGTAATATTCAATTTAATTTTTTGTCTTTGAGTCCCCTTTTCATTGTGATCAGGCTCACATTCAGAGGCAGAAGAAGCAGTTCTTAGCTCCAAAACCCGTTTTGAGGCTATCCGTTCTGATGATCTTCTGGACTGCCTTCTGAAGTACAGAACAAAAGCGTGTTTAAAAACAATGAAACGTAAGATATTCCAAAAAAAGGAACACCACAAATCAATATAAAACAGAAAGGATCACTATGACCAGCAAGGTGATCTAGTTACCTTCTAACAAAAGTTACTTTTTGTGAAAAATATGTCCAGACATTATTTCATTAGAAATCTTAATTACTTCATGTACATACAAAGTACTAATTGCACATCCGTATTAAACAGTTCGAGTATTGAAAAGTCTCACAGAGCAATTTACAGAATGCAGAAATCTTTGATTGGAAAAAGTAGATTAATTCTCATTTTGAGGGACTTGGAAGTTGCATGCTTTTTATATCAGAAGAATATTTCCAGTTCTCTTTTACTAAAACTATACTAGAAACCCCAAACTATGATTTAGCTCATCTGACTTACGAGTAGAAATTAGGATTGTTAGTCAATAACTACTTGTCTGCTCATGTTTCTCAAAGAGCAATTTCTTCAAGACTCAGTCGGTTATCAAGTAATTCCTCATTTCCCCACAAAAAAACCCAGCATCCTTGGAAAATGAGAGCGAAGAATATATAGCAGCAGACGCATCCAGTATAGCATTTTAATTTAGGACATTACCACAATGCCTTTGTCCCCAGCATGGGTACTTGCCTTTAAAATCAGAACTCCTACAGTGGCACAGTACTAGCAAGCAACAGCTAAGATGAATGATACAGAATGAGAATAGAAAGCAGAAGCAGGAACCTTGGGATGAGTTGGTGAGAGTGCTGGCTATGTTTGCTTATTGAGAGTACAGACAGACAGCGTAGAAGGCGCAGGGTTAGCTATGTGCACCTGGAATATGGGAGCCAAAGGACTGACATCCTGTAGTACAAAATTTTAGAACCATGGCTGATAAATAAACTTTAAAAACAAAACAAAACCAAATCAGCTGAGCTTAAAAGTCAAAATTAAGTTTTCTACCTTGTGAGATCATCTGACATTTTCTCCTGAGAAGCAGAATGCTGAGAATCTTCTTCTTGACTCTCACTCTCTGATGAAATCTCTGGAGACTGGAATTTACTTTCTCGCCTGATTCTTTTACAGGATATTTCTTCAGAGTCTGTAAGATGATATTCTCTTGTAGCCTCTGAGAAGGATGCAGCTTCCACTAACTTAGAGTTTTGCTGAACAGATAAAACAATCATTACCATGTTAAGTGCCAAATATATTTTACATCTGGTTTCAGTGACAAACAGATTTAAAGAACAAAGTTTGAGGTTCTTGAACACATGCCCAATTATCACCTCTGCTGCTAGCTTAAGACTTTTTCTTTAATTTCAGACTCTAGAGTATAAAAGACCATTTCATGCCACCTGCATTCTCTGTGCTGCTAATTATCAGACCAGGTCTTTGTTGAACTTACCATGAGTAGTAGCCCTTCAGCAGCTGGAAAGAGGAACTCTTTTCTTTTCTAAAGCTACATACTAATTTAGAGAACAATTTGAAAGAAGGGAAGAGTTATTTTTTTCTGCCCTGGAAACAAGTTAGAAAGAAATAGCTACCTCAATTTAGACAGCAGGGTTTGAACATTATTCAAACACAAATAGGAAGGTTTCTCAGAACACAGGCAGCATTCTACTAAGCATGATCATGTCACAAGTCGTCTTCTCCTGCAGGAGCTGTAGTGTTAAAATTTTGCTCACTTACAGTGTTTGCTTTGATAAAGTTCTTGCAGAGCTATTATCACAGAAGAGTTGCTTGGGTGGAAGAAGAACTTTCATTTGAGCACACTACACAATTCTATTCAAAATGTGTAATTTTTTTAAAACATATCAGTGCAGTTCTATCAACTATGGGCACTTCGCAAAAATGATGCATTAGCTGAAAATTTCTAGTGATCCATTTAGAAAATAAGGAACAGCTTGATTCAGATACTATAATTATAGACAGAAAGAAGCAGTCTGGGCCAGCTCAGGTCTGCTCAGGGAATTTAAGAAGGAAGTCTGAACAGGCTATTCAGGCATATATCAATAACTGTAAGTATACTTCTACAGATTTTATGTAGTATTTGGTATCAGATAGCTGCCTTAATTTTCATTGTTCAATGCACAGCAGACACTAAATTTGTTGATAACAGGGTTAGCATGTATTTATGCTAATGAAGACTTCTGGCCACAAAAACTGTAAAACTTAGAAAGAAACTACATATTAAATAATCCCAGGTTTTGGATTCTGAGTACATTTATTCAACATTATTTCCAAAGGTGAAGTAGAAAAAGAAAAGAATCATCTTAACCATTCACATCCATACACTGGGTTTCTGCACCAAAGGTTCTAAGAAGTTGAGCACAAGAACTAAAGTATAAATTGGCCCAAACTAAACATTCCAAACTTACCGTTGATGCCTCTGTTTTTTCTGACATCAAACATTCTTCTGTATTTCTAATCTCAGCATCATCTTCATTTCTGCCTCCACCTTCTTCAGAATGATCTTTCTTTCTAGTAACTCTCATTAGGTTTGACTTTGGCTTCCAGAGCGGGTCCCTCACTTGATGCAACAGTTTTGTATCACTTGATTTACTTTTTTCTCCAGAACTTAAGTTATCACTGGACCTACAAAATATTAAGAATTTAAACTTCAGTGCTCTGGAACTATCAAATAGAATGTACAAGCCTGGCTCACAAATAAATATTTAGTACATCCACCCAGAAACTGACCTACATGTTCTGCATTTTTATTATTTATTTATTAAGCTCCACTCAGTAGGGGAAGAAAACACCACAAAATGGAAATAATTAGGTTTTCTTCAGTAATGGACCTTTTAGATGAGCAGGTAAAACAACATAAAGTCAGCAACAACTGAAAGTTTCAGCTATGCCACCATGGACCCCCAAAATTAAGCAGCCATGGAAGCATCTTTACTAATGCCAATGCTCAAGGTACTACTGTTTTGAAACAGGAAGCAATTCTCACGTCTCTTCAAGCACATTCACATCAGTAAGATCACTGAAATCTTCTGCTTTTAAATTCAAGACTGAGGAAATTCCCCCATCATAGAAGCTAGGAAGACTCAGTAAGGTAAGGCTTTTTTTTAAATTAATCCTTGCACAAAGACTGAGATATGACTGCAATACAAGACATGAGAGAGACCCCAAGCAGAGATTGAGAGAGAGAAAGAAACAAGAAGAGAATTTTAGAGAACAGTAAAATAATTTGATCTTAGGCTGCTCTGTATTAGTTAGGATTATGCCAAAAGGTAGCCTATAACATAGCCCAGAACTGTTACAAGTGAATAGCACAATTTGCCTCATATTACACATGCATAGAAAGCATTCCCTCCACCAAATCATTGCATAAATTTCTCCTGATGGGAAGGAAAAGTGAGAAGACTGGGAATACGTTTAAGACAACAAGCTCATTGAGAACTGCTGTAGGTAGACTAACATAAAGTAAACTTGTCCTTTGAAGGGTCCACATCCATAGTCTGCTGTACCTTAGGAGTGTGTTGGTAAAAAATTCAAACAGCTAAACTCTGACTGCTTGCTCCCATTGTCCTACTTCCACCTGCAAAATACCCTCCTCTAATCTTCCTCTAATGCAGAAAACGGTCTTGAGAAATTCTGCGATTCCATTAAAAATACACTTAAAATTATGTAAGAATGCCACCTAGTGATCTTCATGGAAGGTAAATATACAACTGACATAGCTCAGCCTACACTCCAAAAAGTGCTATATGTAAACAACTATATAAATACATAAAGCTTTTTTGTTTGTTTGTTTAAAGTTTGTCAATATGGAACTTTACCTGTCTGTAGTATCCTGAATGCTTTGTACAACCTCTGTAGATAGACACTCTTTTTGTTCTGTCTTTTGAGAAACTGCTGATTTTTCAGGGGAACAGAGTATTTCTGACTTCATACTTCTTATATTTGTCTCTGGACTGTCATTCTTATCTGAATTCCCCACAGACAACAATACTTCCATGTCATCCTTAAATTTAGGGAGAAAGATAATATTAGCACAAAATACGTCAGATGTAAAATGAAGCACTGCAAGTTACAATCTAGATGTTAATTTGAAACAAAATTTTGCTCAAAAATTTTCTAGTAGTTTACGGCACCTATCACTGTTCCCTTTTTCTTTAGGGAAGACATTCACGTATTCCTTTGTGACCACCACCAAGGGGTTCAGAAGAAACCCATCAACAAAATATGCCATGCATATAACTATTAATTATAATGTACATGACTGAAATTTTAAAGTTTAAGTGAAAAAACACGATGAGTCTATATTTAACAAAATTTTTAAAAATGTAGACATGGAGCAGCACATAATTAAGACAGAATTTTAGAAGACCTCATATAAGGGTGCAAGCAGGCAGCAAGAATGTAATTCTCATTGGTCAAAAATTAATTTAGGGGTTGAAAACAGCAGCTTATTTGAACATTTCATAACAGCAGCTGGTATAGAGATAAATATTAGTAAGTATAGTCAGAAAGATCTAGACAGAATTCTCACTTTTGAGGAAAGAGGTTCCTCAGACTCTTCTACCATAGAGAGACTCTCTCCTTTTTCTCCTTCTTCTTCAACTAGAGCAGCAAGTTTTTGCACCACTGGAGATTCTTTTTTGCTATATGCTCTTCTGAGGTTTGGTCTAGCCCTCTGAAATCGATTCCTTAAGAGCTGTGTTGTGTTCCCCAGCTTGCCTTCTGGGGAAATGGATTTTTCACTAGTATATTTAAAACAAAACAAAAGTCACTTGACTTCAGTTGAGGGTGAGGAAGAAAACATTTCCACRTGCATTAAATTTTGAATCAACACTTATACAAGATGATTAGAAACTCTCATGTACCATGTGTTTTGTTTAAAAATCAAGAAAACAGCTTTTGGAACATATATATTTCTATTTTTGGCATTTATGGTTAAGATTTGACAAAGAATAAGGAAATCTCATTGTCAAAACATTTTTGACAGCGAAAAGAAATTTCTATTGCTAATCATACCAACACCAAAGAACCTGCAACTTGATGTATGTTTAAAATCTTATTTTAACACAAGCAATAGTAAAACAGAAGAGCACATTGGGACCAGTAAAAGACAGAACTCTGGCACTTTGCAAAATTTATGAGCATTACATGCATGATCACTATAGTGGAAATACAAACCAAATAAAAGAAAAACTTGGTCAAAAAGAGCTATGAGTTTAAACAGAGCACAACTGTACCAGATAAACAATGGCAAGAGGTTGCCTGCAGGCACTGAAACCTAAGCATTAGAGAAAGACAGGAAACAAGGAAAAAAGAATTGACATTTGCAGATGTGTCTAATTTATACACCAAATGAAAAATTTTTAAACATGATTTCGCTAGATTCTAATCTCACCTGCTTTGTTTATGCAATGTATTTTCAGACATATGGGGCACCTGAGGCTCCTCTTGCTGTGCCTGTCCCTCAGTCAACACAACAGCTTGATGCAATATAACTTCATTTTCACCCTTTCATTTGCAACAAAATATAAGAATTATGCCTTGCACCATGAAAAAAGGAGAATCAAGATTTTTTTTAAAAAAACAGAAGTGTGTTTCATTAAAAAAGCAAGCATTAACTACAGATTTCAGTGTTGATTTCCTAACATGAACACAGAAGAGAATCATGCTGTTTTATTGAGTCACCTGCTTGCGTACATAACTCAATTAAAAGGTATGCAGCAAGGTAAGTTTTTTCAGTTCTGGGCTGCCTAGAATTAGCCTCTTCATCACGACCACAGGCACTGAAGCCTTATGGATAACATTTGTCTATTTATCATTCAATCAACTCTATATTACATGGAGCACTAGTGAAACAATGCATTGAGGCCTTTGAAAAAAGCTTTGGAAAACCTTTGAAATTTGGACATTTTAGAGCACAGTACAGACACTCTAGCTGTCACAAAATAAGCTAAAGTAACCTGTGTCTGAGGTTTACTTCTGTATTTGCCACGCTGGCTATGCACAGTCCATGGGCCACAGGTCTAGGAGAGACAAAGCTGAACCACAAGCAACTAACTCAGTCGGCCATGAGCAGCACCTCTGGGGCACGAGTGCATCTGCAGCTTGCCTCTCCTGCTCCTCTCTGGGAGCATAGCACGCTCGTACTCCAAGACAGCTCTACGCAGGTTCAGACAGCAATAGAAGCAGCTGTACCTACTCCACAAATGAGTCAGGCACAGAAAGTTTAAGCTATATTACACATTTCAGTCAACTCCACACAGAACGAATTCACGCCTGCACCCATGGCATCATTCATCCGCAACCCACAAAATGATTAGAGAGTTTAACGCTACTACAATGACTCTTAAGGATTTTTATACCTATTACCATGCCTAGTAAAGCATCTGTGGGACATACAATGTAGGTAAATATCCTCGACTTTACACAGGTAAAAATCAGTCAATGTCAGACACCATAATGGTGAAGCCAGTCAAAGCTAAATTCTTACATTAAAACAGCTGTTCTTCTGCCTTCTCTTGATACTTTATGCTGGATTCCTCAACACAGATTTGATTCATCCAGACAGGAAAGGTAAAATAAGCAAAAAGCTCATTTTTATACTGCTATATATAAAATACACTTTTCTTCTCGAATTCCCTAAATGTGCATAATCCTTTTCTATCATGTAATCCAGTCAAAATCACGTTCTCCTTTTCCAGAAGATAGGAGTAATAGAGGTTGCAGACTTCATTTCATACCTGCATTATTTCAACATACCAGGGTTTTGGAGGGTTTTCCATACAATATAGCATTTCAGCTTCAGGGAATGCTTCTTAAGTGTTCTAATGTAACTTCATGAAACAAAACATGCAACTTGAAAGCATTTATTTGAAAACAAAAGATTTATTCTTATTAGACTTACGACAACAGACACAGCACTGGCCAATTCATCTTCTTGCAATACCAGATGCTCTGCTTGAGGTTTTTTATCCCTCTCATTCTTTTCTGTTTGTAGTTCCTTCCTTCCCACAGTGCTTAAATTTGGCTTGTGCTGCTGGAATCGGCCCCTTGCTAACTGGGCAGGTTGAAGAGAAGTTGGCTCGCTTTCTTCTTGAGTAGTATTTTTGCTATCAAGCCTAAGTCAGACAGAAAAAAATATATATATATGAAATTTAATACAAAAGCTTGCCACTGAAAACCACAGGCCAGTTATATTTACCTATAAAACACATCTGAATTTTTAAAAGAAACCGGTAAACACAAAGTTCTTCTGAGTTTAACCCATACACAGAAATCTTTGTTTCATCAAGAAATGTAAAGCACCAGTCTAACTACTTCAACAAGAGAATTAACTAATTCACTGGAGGTATTATCTTACTGTCCACCTCTTCCTATAAAACTAAAGCAACTTTCACATGGTTTCTCTGAAAGACAAACTAACATTCTTCTGCTTAAACTAAATGCAACTAGTGTTCCAGATCATGAAGCCAATTCTGACAAAATACCAGCTGTAAAAAAAAAAAATGAATGCTCATTAATTTGATGCATAGCACAGAAATAACTGCAATTTTAACACAATTGATGCTGAAACTGTGAGAATTGACATCTAGTTAAGTATTTTTATTAGATTTTGTTTGCCAGTTAGAAATCCATTGGCCCAATGATTGCCTTTTTACACGTCTTCATTGTTACAGTCAAGAAATAGAAGTGGCTTTACCTTGCATCAGTAGCCGACATTTCTTCTTGGTTATCTACAGGTGGGTAAGATTTGAGTTCACCATCTTCTGATCTTGAAAGTACCTCTGGGGACTGATAATTTGGCCTTCCAGAAGCTTCCTGAGCGCTGAAAGAGTTTTCCTTTCCTAAGAATTCTGATRATTGCAGGACTTCATATTTTTCTGTTTTCTAAAAAAGCAAAAACACATGAACCAGAAAAGGTCATATGCTAATTCAAATCAAAAAGGAGATATTATAATGTTCATGAAGTTCAGTATTAATCACGCTATTGTATTTTCTGCAGAAGGATGCCAATTAGCTGCTTGCTAATAACTTCCCAGGCCTTCCAAGAAAAACACATGCTTGTTTCTTTTCAACTAAATTGCTTGATAAACAGATTTCTTCTTTGTCATCTCTTATTAGCACTTTCTTTCTTCACTGTCATCTCTACAAGCCCACCACTGGTCAGAAAGACATTTGGATACATAACAAAACATACAACGGATGTAAGCTATTATCCTTCATATACAGTTAAGCGGAAGGCAGGAGAGTTTGTTTAGGAAATTTCAGTTCTTGAGAAAAAATTTGTTGTTTCAATTAAAACTAACTTGTGTTTTCAAAAAGATCATCATCATTCCCTTCAGTTCCACAAAGCCAAAGGCTCAGCTAGAACTAAAGGGGAAAAAAAGCCTTACATCTACATCAGGAAGCCTGATGTCACACTCCGTCAAACATTCTTCCTTATTGGTATCAGTCTGTAATACACTTTTATTTACATCCAGCACATCCTTTCTACCAGTTGCTTTTCCTAAATTTGGCTTTGGTCTCTGGAATCGACTCCTCGATAGCCGAGTTGATGAAACAATGGTTTTCTCCTCTTGCTTCTGAGGACCAGGTTTCCTACAAAACAAAAAAATAAAAGCACAATCAAAGGCAGGGACAACAGTGGCTCTCTAGGCCATATATGATGCACTTGTATGTGATTCTCTCCAATATCGGAGTCAAGTATATAAATTCTTAGCTTTCTTAGAGCAATAGCCAAAGTAACTGACATTGACCATTTGTAAGAGGCACAGGTTTTCAATTGGTGATCTGTTTGATATCACCTTATTTGATCTTTTTTCAATTTCAGAACAACTGCAGCTGCCACTTACAACGAATATTTTACAAATTTCCTTCTTTGTCTAATCACATCTACAACTACACAGCAGATTTACAATACAGGTCTTTAAAAGGACAGCTTAACAGGAAACCAAAACCCTATACTCAGGGGTTTACACAAGCACATAGGGGTGCATTTTTAGGACTAACATGGAAAAGATAAATACAGGAACTGAGCATCAGAAAAAAAGATATTTATTTAAAAAACGCACTCAATATTATAAGTCAATAATATATGCAGCAGATAAATTTAGTACTTTTGCAAGTTTTCTTTATTTTAGTATTGTCTCAATTAAAAATAAGTGGTAGATCTATAATGAGTTTGTATCTGTAAGTTTTAGTTGCTGGAGTTGAATATGAAATACCTAGAGATACCAATTTTTTTTTAATCATCCCGCCATTTAAAAAACAAACTTACTCTATATTGAAATCTGAAACATCATTCAAGACATCTGAAGATTCCTTTTCACATTCACATCCTTCAGCTTCTGAGAACTTTTTGGGGGAATGCTGGCTTGCATGTATTGAGTCCATCTTCTCAGAATCTACAGACACATCATCTTCTAACATCTCAATGCACGCCTGAGTGTCTTCATAGTCCATCATGTCCTAAAGGGAATATAAATTTCATTCTAAGAAAAAAAAAGATAAGCTCAACCTCTCCTTTAGAAGAGTAGAGAGGGGAAAAAAAAAGGGGGGGTCTTTTAATACCTCTTCTACAAAAATGCTCAAAAAGATTTTACTTCCTCTGCAACCAACATCACTAGATACTTTTAAAATAAAAATTCAATTTTGTTATTTTTCTATATACTATTTGAAATAGTTTCTTTTCCAAGACCATCCTTCCTGTTCTGCATTTCTCTTTTCATATCTGATACTGCCCCTAGCACAACTGAGAAGTGGGATGCAATCTCTCTCCATGGACAACAGAATCTAAATACAAGCCATAGGAAATTCTATGACATTTCAGATAATTCTGAAAGAACATTTGGTATGCACATAAATCTTTGTCACTAAGGCATCTGCTTGGGCACCAGAGGAAAGAAGTGTGCTTAACTGCACATATCCAACTGCTTAGGAGTAGGAAACTCACATCTTTGAGGCATGAACCATTTTTTTCATTCCTAGGGTAAGTCGCACCCTTTTCCAATTCTCCACATTCAGTTTTCTCCTCTTCAGGATCTTTTTTCTCTGTTTGGACTTCACATCTTGCAGTAGTTCTTCCTATATGAGGTTTTGGTCTTGGCATTCGACCTCTCTTCAGCAGTGCTGGTTTCAACACTGTCTGTTTGCTGTCCTCTTGTAAACCAGTTGTTTTGTTAGATCTGGAAAAACAAATATGTTCATAAGTACCTAAGATGTCTGAAAGTTGCAGGGGTCTCAGAGAGGCAATAGTCCCTCCACCTCTTTTCTTCCTCTCCATTTATTAACCTACACTTTACTTAGAATTGAGCTATTCACTGCTAACTTAGAAGTCAAAATTGTATTTGTTGGAGGCTGAAAGAGTACTTGGGAAATTAGCATTTGTTTGTTCTGTTCTTCTTTCCCCATAGGAGACAAGATACCACACTAGACAGACCTTTTCTCACCCCATAACAGGCTCTTTTCATGTTTCTGTCTGCTTCTAGACAGACCTCTGACCCATAATAGCTCTTCATCTTCCTATCTGCTCTAGAGGCACATGAACTTAAATTAATGAAGGGTCCAAAGGATTAAGTTGCAAACGTTCAGAGACTATACAATTAACTTCATCCATAATCTTACTAACATGAAAATGTCAGCAACACTTTATTAAAACCAGCAATCAGCTTCTGTCTTTTCACCCTGAGCAATAAGTTATACAGCATGGTTAATGAAAGCAGTAACAGTTAAAGTATTTTTCTACCAGATCAAACCCCAATTCACCTCCCTCCATCCTCTTCAACTATCCACCTTTAAAAATAAGAAAAACGTGTTTTACAACCTTTTCTGTAAAATACATTCCTCAGAGCATTTACATTGCAGTTACCATTTCTCCACTGAATAGAAAAGCAGGAAACATTTATTAATTAACATATGCATTAAGCTGCCCACACTCTCTCCTCTCGCCAGTCCTAGGCATCTGGCACTTAATCACACTTTAAGAACAAACACTCACTCCTATTATTTAAATATGTAAAATTTTCCACCAATGAAATGGACATATTTCAGTATACAAGCTAGTGAAGAAGGCTTGTTTTCGTTTTAAAGGGACCAGTGTTCAATTTTTTGCATTTATCCTGCTTGAAGTCTCATTTAAGTGCTCTCCTTTAAAAACAAAAATGATTAATCTATGTATTCCATGCATAAAAAAGTTCTTTTTCTTCCCTCAACTTCCCTCTCACTGCAGAAATTACTCAAGAAAATTCTATAATTATCATTCTACATAATATTACCAAAAGTGAGAGAGATACAAAGATCTAGAGAGCAGTGCACAGCTTCTCATTTTTTACATACTTACTGAGACATTGTCTCCAAGACTTTATCATGTTTTCCTGCAAATTCTGCACTGGTAGTATCACACTCATTACTTTGGTCAGTATTCTGAATAAAAATAGAACATTAAGACGTTAATTCTTTTACATTTATCAAGTACAGGATTACCTAACAAGCCAGATAACTGTCCAAAATAGGATATGAAATGCGATGCTATGACAGATACAGAAGATTCATAGTTTAAATTTTACATCAGCCAGAAAGGTGCAGTAAAATTTAGATCAAACACATATGCTTATATTTGCTGTGTGAAAAACTCCCAGCTTAGCTGAATCCTCTAAGCAATATCATATTGTCACTGCAGATTAAGTGGCTGATTTCTGGTCACATTCAGCAAAAAAAAGAGTGTTGCATTTACATTCAACAGGGTGTTTTTTTTTTTTTTTTTTTNTTTTTTTTTTTTTTTTTTTTTTTTTTTTTTTTTTGAGGTTAAACATATTATTTTCTGTTACCTTATTCAATTAAATACCTTTTTAATTTCTCCCTTAGGCTCTGAATGGGACATTTTCTCTTTTCCTGCATCTTTTTCAGGCTCTTTCCTTCCAGATGCTCTTGTAATGTTTGGCTTAAAACGCTGTCGACATCCTCTAACCACTGTCTTCGGAATTACAGTTTTCTCAGCTTCTCTGCACAAGAGAGATTAGCAAAGGATTCACAATGATGGTATCTACTCCCTAATATCAAACCTACATAGTGCTCAATGACCTTCATAGCTTTCTTTACTGGAAATGAATCTTATATTGAGTTATCTTTGGAAAGATTTGCACCCACTTATGTAAGTTTCTTCATATGAGTATGAAATCTGCTTTCGTCTTATGTTGTGGAAACTCCATTTATCTTCCTATTAAGAGGACATGAAGTTAATGCTTTTGCCACCTCCTCTGAAAAGGTTTTAAAATATCACAGATGAGGAACTTAAGTAGACTGCATGCAATAGCTGCTTGTGCAAGCATCAAAAGCTGAGCCATTAGTTGGGAAATAAGGGTGAGAGAAAGTCATAGATCTACATTCCTAGTAAAATCTGGTTTAGTCCTGCGCAACTCTGTCTCGCCACTAAAGTCTTACCTCTATATTAACTTTCAGTTATCGCATTTTGCCCCAAATTCCAAGGAAATTTGACTCTCCAAAGCAACACTTTTTCCACTTTCCCAAGAAAGTGCCTCTACAGTAGTACCATTTGATACAATCGAAGAAAGTGTCAAAGCCAAATTCAAGATGAATACAAATCTGCCCTGCTAGTGCTGCATAAGGCCTTTTTATAATAGCACTAAATAAAATAAATTAACAATTAAAGTCAAAGATGTAAGTTAACACCAGTAGACTGAAAAAGCAATCTTAATACTCACTCAGATGTAGTCTCCAAATCTATGTTCTTTACTTCTGTGATTTCATTTCTGTTACTTCCACTGTCTTCCACAGTGCACTGAAATTAAGACAAGAAATATTATTCTTGGACAAATGAACAGATACCTCAAAGGCAGTTCTCAGAGTGTAGCTGGTCCATAGGATCAGCACTGATCAAAATGGATACAATACCAACAACACAGCAGATCAAGTAACATTTCTCCTTCTGACCTTTTCAGCTTCATTCACAAGTTTTGGAGAGGAAGTCTCAGCCTCCAGTTTTTCTTGGGTTGCTGCTTCTCTCCTTCCAGATGATTTTGCTAAATTGGGTTTAGGCCTTTGGAAGCGCCCTTTGTATACTGGTTTTTCAGTTTCCCTTGAGATACAAAAAGAGAGATTTTGTATTATTGCCAGAGATAAGGTTAATTCTTCATAGGGTCCAAGATGTACTTAAAGAGCAGCAAGAACTGAATGAGCAATAAAAGACACAGTTTTTGTCAGTTTACTTGATTGCTTAAAGGACAGAATCTTAAGTAAACCTCAAGACCTTTGCTGCCTTTCAGTGGAATTCACCTGTAAAATACCAGAAGGAAGTGTCTCTTGCTGCTACAGTAGGAATACCTCTTTTCCTGGGGATTCAGAATTGAAGCTAGTGAGAACAGGCTTACTGATTTCAACATAAACTAAAAATTGAAACAATAGGAAGCTGCTTCAGAAGTACAACGGATTTATTTTATACACCAAATTTTCTGTCTCCCTTTCCCGTCCCTCCTCTTTCATGGCTATCCAGTTTACATCATTTGCTGTTTTCAAACTCTTTGTCTCACACTTTGTCAACACCCAAATGTTCTTGAAGAATGAGAAGTATGTAACAATTTCTGTATACTTAATGACTGCAATAGACTTGTCTAGGTTCCACACACTGTTTACCAGAGTCAGCGAGGTCATCAGTATTATTACTGATAATCTTCAGATTGGGAACTACTACTTTACCTTATATATTTCCTAGGATAGGGCAAGTAAAACTTTACCGTGAGAGTACCAACAATCTTAACTGTGACAGTGACCTGTCCTTCAATAAAGGAAGGACGGATGGATGAAACTTTCATATTTAGAAGTGCTGCTAACTAAATGTAAACTAGAACACTATCTCTAAGTCAGCTTTAAAGAATCGTACTATGGATTTTTAAGTCTCTGATTATACAAACTGGAAACATTAGGTATATAAGAAGGTTGAACACCACTGCTCAGTTACAGACATCCCTGTAAGAAATAATCACAAAGATTAACTCCAAAAAGGAGAACAGTGATGGAGTACCTTCCAGAGATGTGTCTCTCAACTTAGACACTTGTAGTAAGTTCCAAAGAGCAATGGTGTCCAGTTAGAAAGGTATGAACACATTATATATGTGGGGTGTGCAGATAATGAGCTCTTGATGAACATATGCCAGTTTCAAAGAAACTAATAAGGTCCTTTAAGCCAACTTGCAAAACTGAGATTCCCATACAAAATAGTAAAACTTCTTTAGAGAACTCTCTCTTGCTGTAACCTGCCACGGAAGAACTAGCTTTTCTAAGCTTAGTTAAGTCTTCCTCCTCATGATGATAAGGTAATATTCTTAGCTTTGGTCAAAGCATCACTCCTCAGCAGTCAAAATTTCTACCAAAAGTCCTTGAATAAGGAAGAAAAGTCATCAAGCTCTACCAACTAATCCTAGTATGATTAAATAGAGTTTATATCCAAATTAAGTAAGTGCAAATTTAGCTCAAGTACTAATGCAAGGTAAAATAATTCTACTCACATTATTTCAGACTGAAAATCACCATCTGATGCACTCTCCTTTTCATCTGGTTTACATGAGTCGCATCTATCTTTGTCCTGAGTAAGAAAACAAAATAAGTGTTTATTACTTCAGCTCTGCAACATTGAAAAACTCTTTGCTATAAGATAATGACAAGTAGAAACATGAACAAGGCTCCTCTGTCTTTTAATCTGGTGAAGCTGATAACTGATTCTTTAGACAGTATCAGCTTTAACTAATTTCAAGGCCCAGTATTTAAACATTTTTCTCAGAGATGACCGACTATAACTCTGCAAATGAATAAAGAAAAAGCTCCAAAAACGAGTTAGTGATAAAAGGATAGAAGAACAACCAGAGAAACAGACATTTTCCACATAAGGAGAAATTTAAGATCAGGACTTTTCAGCTCAAAAAAGATACCACTGGATAAAACAGCACAGCACAGCAGTATTAACAAGAATAGCTTGGTGGTGGTGAACAGGAATATAGCAATGGAAGTAGTGCGCATCATATTAAAGCATCAGGCAGCAGGCTTAAAATAATCTAAAGAATATACTTTTTCATGCAGTGCATAAAATAAGAAGCTCTCAGCTGTGGTTTGCAGTTGATGACAAAAGTACATACACATCCAAAAGGTTAGCTAGACAAATTGATAGAAAAGAGGTCCATCAAGGGGTATGAAATAAGTTACATGCAATCTCAGGAAGTTCCTAAACTGCTAGCAGAGATTAGAGCATACCTGAGGGAAGATCGTTCAACCTTGGTCCAGTTTCCCATATTTTCCTGAAACATCTCATACCAGCCAGAGACAGGAGGGTATAGAGGTCTACATTTCGAAGCAACACAAACAGCTCTATACTCTCTCTGCCTAAATCGGCTGTCAACATCTCACTAATATGTGTAGGCCAGCAGAAATTTGCTCCAAGGTAGCACATCAAATTTCACTGTTGATGTTATAGTGCTTCAATCTTGAAAAATTAAACTGTTTAAATGTTTAAACTATCTACTAGATAAGCTAAACATGAGCATTACACTTTCTGAATAATTTTAGTATAACAAAAGCAAAAAAAAAAAAAAATAAAGCTAAGCAAATTGATAGCATTTAAATTTTGTTGATGGTCTCAGGTTTGTTGCCTTTTGTGCACCAAGTGGTAAAAACATTACAAAAATATATCAAAAACCATCTCTAATTTACACAAACGTTGCTATTGGTAAAGAGAAAGATCTTAAGAAAACAGAATTACTTAAAAAATGAAAATACCTTTGCTTCTTCAGTTTCTTCAGACTGTCTTTCCTTGTTTTTAATTTCCTTTGAAACTGGGAACTTCGAAAGCTGGTTTTCCTGTGGTACTTCATCTCCAGTATCTAGCATTCTCAGTTTAGCAGATTCTGTTTCTAGCACACTATCACTGCCATTCTGAAAGCTGAAATCAATAAAAGCACATGAAAACATAAAACATATTTTAATAGAAAGCTGATATCATTACAGATTGAGTTGCATAGTAAAATTTAGATTTACAGCAGTATGCAAATTCTACATCAGGTTCTCTAAAACATCTGTAACTTTTAGTGATATCCCCATGACATGAGCTTTAAAATCACTTTTGTACTTTTGCAATGTCATTACAAGAAAAGTTAAAAAATACAATCTGAATATTCTAGAATAGGTACAGCCTTAAATGAAGGCTTTATAGTTTAAAATACTGTACACAAAAGAATTTCCCTGATCTTCCATAACAATCTACATTAAGGTCAAAGATGAGAATTACTGCTCTTCCATACACTTCCTGTGAGGGATTAAAGCCCGTAAATGTTTCACAAAAACTGTTAGAAAACAGCAAACAATTACAATATAACTATATAGAGCACTTAACATGCAAAATTCGGAAGCAGCACAGACAGCTCCTCGGTAAATTTTTAGATTTACCACTTTCATATATAAAAAAAGATAAAATACAAATATTCACATTCTTTCTAGTAAAAGAACGTTCAAATGTGAGAGTAAAATTTTGCCTCTCGATCCAAGACACAAGTTCAGCACAAGTAAAATCTGAGTAATTTTCCTTTCTCACAAGAAAAACCCCTATTAAAAATTCCAAGCATATAGCAACACTACCTAGCAACATTACCAAGCACTCCTTTGAGAGAAATAGTAGTAGTACTGTTAAGAGTTTTAAGACAGTGTTTAGAATAAGCCAGTCTTCAAGCACCACCATCAACCACTCCCCCACCCCCAAGGAAAAAAGTAAGTAATTTTGGATGGGAATTTTAGTATTGATGTAAACTGATTAACAAGGAGAGCATCAGGGCAGAGAATACACTGAGGGTGCAAATTGAAAGTAAATGACTAAAACATAGCAGGGCACATCTTCAGTTCTGAGAAACTGAAAATCCTGCCCATCTATGTTCATTAACATGATGGTTAGAATCAATATATTCAAACAATTTTAAAAAAAATAAACCATTTCTTATTTTGCCTAAGCTTACTATTGCAAAAATTACCTGTGCAAGTTGAGATCACTTTCAGTTATGCCATCTACTGGTAAACAGGTCTCTGTTCTCTCCTCTTCTAGAACAGGAGTCTGATCTTGCTTTCCTTCAGTAACACTGTCTAGTTCTTCTCCTGAGGTAGTATGATCATCACTGTTTGTATCACATAAACTTTTTCCTGCTAATAAGAATGAAATCAATTTGGACATTCAGGTAACAGCACAGAATTCCAGTTCCCACCTACCAGCTACAGTAAAGCAATATTTAATTAAGAACAAAAAAAAATCGCAGCAGAAATTACACAATTAAGGTTTAAGAGAATTGCTCTCAGCTAAAACAAAACATAGTATTTAGATTTAGTATGAAAGCTGACTTCTTGAAAAGCACAGTTCTATAATCTTGAAAAGCAGATCAGTAACAAATTAAAATCCCAGTTCTCATTTTTAAGACCAAAGTGTCTTTACGTAAAGACCTCATATTGAACATTTACAAGTGAGCAGTTTTGTCTCTTACTTTTCTTAGAGGATTTCCCTTCAACAGTAATTTTTGAAGGGGCTGCTGTCTCTTCTGGAAGATTCTCCACTTCCTGTTCAAGATCATCTTTTCTCCTCCTTTTTCTTTTCTTTTTTGCTAATGCTGGCTCTAATGCAACCTGCTCTTCCATCCGTTCAGAAATGCCCGAAGAATCTTCATTCTCCTTCTCAGCCATCACAGCATCTGCTTCTGTTTCTACGTCAGAATTTCTGTCTTTCTGAGAATTATCTTGATCACTAGCAGCTTCTGCACTGGCAGCTTTTGCTGTTGAGACAGTATGGTTCCTGATTAATAAGCTGATAAAAGTATCACGAGCCACAAATTTTGAAGATATTTCCAATAGCAACATCTTGTAAATTCATATATCAGTGTCAACATGTTGTTAGGCATACAAGTAGGTCCATGAGAGCTCAGTTACTGGTTAAAAAGAAAAGCTTCAGCATAGATTAACTGCAACACTAAATACAGAACACATTCTGTGCATAAGATTACACTTCCATCAGTGTAAAGTCAATATAGGATGTATAGAGCAAATGTTGCTGTTCAAATACTTTTTAGAAGATTACATGATCACTTTTAGGTCCATGAAGAACAGGCATTGCCATCCCCGAAAACAATTTTCCTGTCTCTACAGAAAAAGGTAATTATGGCTGCAGAAAGTATATCATGAAAAAGTAATTTTGATCAACAGATTTTAGTCGGTCATTTCTATTTGCATAAGAAGGCTTGATTATTTTCTAGCTACAAATTTGTTCTTTTCCTGTTTTAACCAGCTTCCAAAATTCTTCTCCCTCCTTYTTCCAGAACATTTTGGTCATTATCGTGTATTTATGTAGAACATCAGACAATCACCAAGTACATTTTCCCCACTGTTTTTATTATTCTTATACATGTTTTCTTATTCTTATACATGCACACACTATTTTACATACAAAGTACAATTAACCTATAATTAAAGATTATGAACACAATTTCTACATGTAGCTATAAAACCTATTATGTGGAATGTTTCTACTAAATCAGATCTGATTTAAGGCTAGAGAAAAGCAACAGTCAACTCTATTTTAAGAATTAAATTGAAATGTTGCTTCCTAGCTAGGATCCCTTTTAAGGGTTGTTCAGCTGTTTCTTCCACAAGAACCTATCTCCTTGTTAATGATATTAAGAACAAATATTCAGGGAAAAGAAATCTACAAAATTAGCTGGGAATTCAATTAAATGATGTCAATCCAACTGTTTTTAACACATCTCTGAAGAGTCCTTTCACAGGTATTAAAGTAATACAGAAACTATACAACAGCTGTATAGAAACTATACAGCTGTTATTAAACACACTCTTTATACTTTATTTTAAACAGACAAGAAAACTGAAACAGTTTTTACAAGATTTCCTGAAAAGAATTATAGCCTTCAGATTTTAGGGTTCCAAAGGCAGCTAAAGGAGAAATAGCATCTTAAAAAAAGAAAAGTTAAAATTTTAAATGAAAAGTCATGGAAGAAAACAGGGCATCAAAAATAAAGTTTTGGCCCAAGGATTCTAAAAAGTGAGTTCACCAGCGACTCATGAAGATATTTATTGAATATTAAATTAAAATATCCCTTTAGTAGTCCAGTGCTTCAGATGTTGGAAGAGCAGCAATCTCAGCGTGACCTACAGAAAATGCCCCTCAGGAAACTGGTCACTAACAATTATTGCCTTCCTGCACATAAGCAAACTACATCCGAAAACAAATTATGCTATGAACCCAGAATTCTCTTGCCCTATTCAGAAGAGGGAAGGAGAAGATCTCCTATGTGATTTTCACTTTGTTAGTGATACATTACTGAAGCAACATTAACATCACTGCTCTATAATGGTATCTCAAGAGTTCTTTTGAAATACCTTTTGGTTTCTTCCGAGTCCTCAAAGGTCTCTTCTCTTTTGGTTTCTGGCTTTTAACAGTCTTTTGCTTCCTCTTTTCCTCATCTGCCAAGACCTTCTCAAGCAGCTGAGCAAAGAACTCAAAATCAAAGGGTCGCTTTTCTTCTGTCCAATTAAAACAAAGAAATGGAGAAGATTTTGTAGCTGATAATCTTTCTRAATTCCTGCTTTTGTAAAATAATCATTGATACATGTGATGATGTTGGCTCCCCAGGACAAGAGAGACATGGAGCTACTGGAGAGAGTCCAGCATAGGGCTACAAGCATGATCCGGGGGCTGCAGCACCTGCCCTAGGAGGAACGGCTGCGAGAGCTGGGCCTCTTCAGCCTGGGGAAGAGAAGACTGAGGGGAGATCTTATCAGTGTGTATAAGTAGCTGAAGGGAGGGTGTCAAGGGGACGGGGACAAACTCTTTTCAGTTGCCCCCTGTGACAGGACAAGAGGCAATGGGCAGAAACTGAAGCACAGGAAGTTCCRCCTGACCGTGAGGGGGAATTTCTTCCCTGTGAGAGTGATGGAGCCCTGGCACAGGTTGCCCAGAGAGGTTGTGGAGTCTCCTTCTCTGGAGATCTTCAAGGCCCACCTGGATGCAACCCTGTCTACCATGCTCTAGGTGACCCTGCTGAGCGGGGAGGTTGGACTAGATGATCTCCAGAGGTCCTTTCCAACCTTACTGATTCTATGAATTACGTATTTAAACAGAGAATTCTTTTTGAACATCACTTGAGCAGAAACTAGATAGAAGTGACATATAAGGAACGCGGTAGCTTGTTTTTTTTTTWAAAAAAAAATAATTTTTAAGATTGTAGAAAGGGTACAATATTTAGCAGTTTAGAAAATCTGAGAAGTGACAAATACTTAAATTGTACATTAGTATCAAATAATGAATTAATGTGCTAATCTAAGACTTACATGGCCCATCAAAAAACATATAAAGTATTTAAAGATTCTCAAAGCAGTTTGCACTTAGTAACTGTGCTCTAAATTTCAGTGAGCCAGAATAATCTTCAACTAATAGTTTATGTTAATCTTATATACTGGATCAATATGAAGCCAAAAATTAAACCTAAAGATCTTACTGTGTATCACACTTGTTATAAACACCCTGAGAGTGCTTAACTTGTAAATTCTTTTAAGAGCAAAAACTTTTCATATAATTAAAGTAAGGCAAAGCACAAAAATAACAATGAAGAAAGATGACTGCATTTAACTGAGTCATTGCAGGATAGATTGCGTTTTCTTTACTTACTGAAAGCTTTGTCTATCCTCCATCCATTTGCTTTTTCCTCACGTTTGAACTTATTCTAAAAATAAAAGTTATGTTTATCTTTAAATAAGGAAGAAATGCAACATAACTGTTTGTACAGCACAGATCAAGATAAAAGTTTTTAAACATTTTTCTAGTAATAAAATTTTCTAAGAACTAAATTTGTTAAATCTCGCAGAACACATAATTTTGTCATTAATTTTTACACAGAAAGCTAAAATTTGTTTTCTGTCATCAATACCTATCACTAGCTTATTTTTGGTTATTTCCAATGTCTTCCTCCTTCCATTCTCATTACTTCCAGTCCAGGCAGAGCTTGAAATATAGAAGCTGTTACTAGCTGTGTATCAAGAGAGAAGTAACACAAAAGAACCTCAAACATCATCCAGTATCAGCATTTCTCAAATAAAATATAATCAAGACTAGCTATATCTGCTTATCAAATATGGTGATCAGAGTGTAACCCAGCATATTCCTATTTCAGATAGCTTTTCCTGGAAATGGTTATTAAAAGCATTACACCAGAGCCAATTAGCATCAAAATCATCAATATTAATATGAAGCACAAGAATAGCAAACAAGAAACAGAAGTGAAAACAGATGTTTAATTACTTGATCGAATGCTTTAATTTTTACCTTAATTTCTGCTCTGGCTCTATGAGGAAACAGCTGCCCAATCAAAGAGAAGTCTGTTCCTACCATACTGATAGCTAAAAAGAACATGTCTGTCTCTGGGGAAAAAGGACAGATAACACTTAAGAGTACTTAAAGTTATTACCCTTCTTACTATCCAAAACAAAACATTTTCCAAACTATTAATACAACTAGATAAATAACTTATAGAAGAGACCACTTTTTGGTTCTACAAATTCAGAAAAATTATGATTACAATTGATCATTAGGTTATCTAATGGGGCTGCAAATTGAGTGAATTGGAGTATCCCAATGAAATTTAAAGTTACATCGTTAAAACTTAAGGTTTGGGTTTTTGGGTTTTTTTTAATTATCACGTGATGTATCATCCCAACATTAACGAGAAATATAACACAAAGGTATATCAAACTAATCATTATAAATATATATTCTCCAATTTTCATACATCAATTCACTGAAAGASAACATGTCTGCTAAGAAATTATTTAGATATGTAACCAATATTTCCCACTGTCTACAGAAGAATCAGGTCTACTAATACTACTCATTTCAGCAGAAGCAAGTTTGAATAAAGCATCTTTTTATATACACATACATACACACACACACACATATATGTACACATATATACACCTGTGTGTATACATGTACATTCACATATATGTGCGCGTGCACACACACACACACACACAGAGCCTTGCTCACTCTCCACTGAGTCAGGAAAATAAATGCTGAAATAACATTAATATTTTCTTACAAAGGTGAAACTAAAGCATAATAGGGACCATTTGCATTCTAGAAATAAGTAGTTTCCCCAACCATATAATCATACACCTTCACATCAGCCTTATCTTCCTATAAATTGCTCTGTACAATACTTAGTTGTACAGTATATACACAGTCTGAACAGTGACTTTTTCCCTCCACAAAGGATTAGTGCCTTGACTTCAAACAGCCACTCTTGATGATACTTACTGAAAGAGCAAGTAACACTTGAGGTTAATTTGACATGTCATCACTAAAAACACACCCTGCAGCTTTCACAGTTATACAGATCATATTTGTATACTTCCTAAAATATTTCTTTAAAAGATATTTGCTTTTTTTGCACATTTATTTTCCGCCATTTATAACTGTTAAAACTTGATTTTGCTTACAGCTCAACAAAATGAAAAAAAATAAAGCTCAAGAACAGGAAAAGCCTTCACTTTGGGTAGAAAATTTCTTTATGTCTTATTTTACCTAAATATCTTTAATAATATTAAATGAACCATTAACAGAAAGAATCATCTAATCTGCCACATGTTTAGTAAAGCTAGTAAATTAAAGCCAATCAGCTCCAAAATGTGAATTTATGAACACAAACATAAAAAGAAACCAGGCATTTTGCACACATTCTTTGTGAACAAAAAACAATGTAGTCCAAAAGCAGCACAATGAATTCTGAAACTAAGCTTTTCTTTTACAGTTGTAAAAAGTATTTCCAGTTGTAAAAAGCTGTAAGCCTAAAGACAATAATCAATTCACAGCAGGCTCAAAATAAAAAAAAATTAAAAAAAAATTAAAAAATTTTGCATAAAAACTGTTCTTTGCATATTGACAACTATCAACCCTTATATAATATATTCGTGCCCATGCTGGAAGAACCAAGTAGCAAAGCTGTTAAAAATTCCTAATTGTAACATAGACAGCTCAAATATCCTGATACTAGAATCCCAATACTATCTTTTTGATAAAAAGACATGTTAGCACTTCCACAGCACCTAACAGTCCAAGATAGAGTAAAGTCATGGGTATCCTACATATCATAGCATGCAGGATTTTTTTTAAGCATGCCTACTTTCACAGCAAACATCTGAGCTCCGCTTCTTATCAGAGTTTGCAGACTGAGACTCTGTCACACCAATAGATCCATAAACTTCACTGGGAATAAAAGTTGTAAGTACAGAGCATTTGCAGAAAACTAACCTTTTTTATGCAGACTGAAAACATGAAAGCAAACATATACTCACCTTTATTGGACCATGGTTTTGTGTAAAAGCTTTTCCTGAAGCTGGAATATGTAGTTGTAGAGCCACGCTCAAAGATGGGATCATTTTCTTCTACAACACATGGACCTTTTGTCCTTAGTACTTCTACAGTTAAACTGGAACATCAAACAGAGAGAGACTTATCTGAAAATATTAGTAGCAAGCCATATTGTTGATGTTTATCAATGAACTGTTCAGATTTTTGGAAAGTCAATAATTTGATACTCCAGTATTTCAGGAAGGTCATACCATTCTAAGTTACTGAAAATATTGACAGCTGAACAGAGCAGCAAGGTTCAAGATACAAAGCTGGAGCAAATCATGCTGACAACAGAATAGCAAAGAGCAGGCTGGTCCAACTATGATAAACAAAGGAGCAAACTAAATAGAAGATATTTGAAAGTTTGACAAATATTCATCATTCATTCACTCTAATAAAACATTGCATCTTATTCTCTCCCTCTTTCTCCAGAAATACATCTCTCAGAGTAAATATGCCACTACTATGATGTAGATAATTGCTGCTCATGTTTTGTCATATATTTGCACTGTTTTCTAAATTAGGATAGCTCGGCTCTCAGCACATCAATATATTGATGTTTGTCTCTGTCCAAGATAATTGTTCTTTATTCACAAACCAAGCAGTAATCTAGTCCATGAGTTGGATGCAGAATCAGGTACCTTTCTTCATCCAGAATAATTGAGCCGTCTTCTGCTACTTTCACGCGAGGAACTAGGAGTGGACCATCTTGACTCTCCTCCTCATTCTCTGCTTCCTCATCATCATCTTCCTCTTCATGAGCAGGAGTACTTTTATCTTCCTGTCTACAATTAAGAGATTAACAAAAATAGCAGCTTTCATTGATGTTTTGAATTACTGCTCAGTGCATCAGATGTTCAACAATTTAAAGAATCACTAGCAGTGCAATCAACAAAGACTCTGCACTCTGCTTTTCATTCATTCCGTTGTTCAACGGAGAAACAACCAAGAAACAATATTGAAACAAAATCCTCTTTAACCACTTTCCTCTCCCAAATTGCATTTTGTTTTAAATAACGGTTACAGTAAACACTTACATTGTTAATATTACAGCACAGAAAACATGCTTTTTTTTCCAACAAAAATAAAAATTGTTTTGAATCTAAATACCTCAATTATCAAGACTTACTCTTTCATTTGACCCAGTGCAGAATTTTTTTCTGTCTTCTTTTCTTCTGCCAGTGAAGACCTGGAATTTTATAAAATACTAAAGATGAAAGTTCATGCAGAAGACATTTCTGCTTCACTCTAATAAAATACAGCCTCCCAAACCTGCTTTTAGTGAGTAATGAACAAAGAAACACACAGCTTTCATATTATCAGTTCTTTGTACCATATTTGGACTTGGTCTAATTGAACAAACATGACTGCTTAATGAATTTTGCTGGATTTTTGTATAAGCCTGAATTGTTCAATGCATTTTAAAAGAACAAAGTAAGAGATTTCAAGTAGCAATCCATGAGATTATACCAAACTGGGAAGAGTGGCTGATAACACCTGAGGGCTGTGCTGCCCTTCAGAGAGACCTGGACAGGCTGGACAGTTGCGCAGAGAGGAACCTCATGAAGTTCAGCAAGGGCAAGTGCCAGGTCCTGCACCTAGGGAGAAATAACTGCATGCACCAGTACAGGTTGGAGGTTGACCTGTTGAACTGTGAGGAGAAGGACCTGGGAGTCCTGGTGGACAACAAGTTAACCATGAGCCACAAATGCCTCCTTGTGGCCAAGAAGGCCAGTGGTATCCTGGGGTGCATTAGGAAGAGTGTAGCCAGCAGGTCGAGGGAGGCGATCCTCCTCCCTCTCTACTCATGCCTGGTGAGGCCACATCTGGAGTACTGTGTCCAGTTCTGGGCTCCCCAGTACAAGAGAGACAGGGAAGTACTGGAGAGAGTACAGTGTACGGCTACAAAGATGATTAGGGGACTGGAGGATCTCTCTTSTGAGGAAAGGTTGCAACAGCTGGGCCTGTTTAGTCTGGAGAAGAGAAGACTGAGAGGGGATCTTATCAATGTCTACAAATAACTTAAGGGAGGGTGTCATGAGGATGGGGCCAGACTTTTCAGTGGTGCCCAGTGACAGGACAAGAGGCAATGGGCACTAACTGAAGCACAGGAAGTTCCATCTGAATATGAGAAAAACTTCTTCCCTGTGAGGGTGACAGAGCACTAGAACAGGTTGCCCAGAGACTGTTGTGGAGTCTCCTTCTCTAGAAATATTCAAAATCCGCCTGGACACAATCCTGTGCAATGCACTTTAGGTGACGGTGCTTGAGGAGGGGAGTTGGACTAGGTGATCTCCAGAGGTCCCTTCTAAACGCAAGCTTCTGTGAGACTATGATGATGATCATCACCAGTTGATTCACTACTGACTAATGTCCACAATGCTTTCAACTGAAAGTTCAAACTACTTTATTACAAGAAAGCAAGGATGAACAGTGGCAATTAGTTCACTGAGAAACAAGTACCTTCTACCTTATGTCATAAGCTGCTAGTTGATAGTACAACAATGCTACTGCGCACCAACATCTCCATTTTGCGTTAGTAAGTTCTGTAAGCATGAAAATCACTGACATTTCATTGTTAGAACTGGTCCTTCCTGTAAGCACTATACTTCCGAGAACAGCTAGACAAAGTTTTCCATAGCCGCTTGTCAAGTTCTCATCCCTAAGATTTTGCACCACCTCTGGCACTATCCATACTATCCCAAATTGATCCCAGAGTCAGCACCTTCAAGGAGCATGTCATGAGAACTACAACTGAATAAAGCTAGCTTAGTTTACAATGGCCAGGTTTAGAGGCATATGGATATATCCATTGTAAGAGTACATGGAATGTGAGAGCATATGGTTCACTAAGTTATCTGGCTAAGGAATATTCAGTGTAAAAGAAATAACAAATAACAAGGAAAGTGATAAATAAAAAGAGACATACAAACATTAAGTAGTAGTTGATAACAGGGACAATAACACACCAGAACTCTTCAACCACAGATTGACAGAGTATAATTAGAGGAACTACTCAGGTATAGCCAAAGTAAAACTTTGTAATTGATAAAAGGGGGAAAATATGGTTATCATAAGTATTATGGGATATTTGAGGGGCTTGTAGAACCATGAGAAATTTACTGCATATCAGAAGAGGCACGTGGGATTATGTAAAACTTATTAGAGGATATTTATGGAAAAGGGAAGAAGCAGAATGGATAGAGAGGAACACTCATGGGAAAATGAAGAGAAAGGGGGATAACTGAGCCAGTCACACAGAAGCAGGCTGCCAGTTAGTATGCTTGTCTGACAGAGCCCTCCTGCCTGATCACTGCAGTCTATCTTATCTTCTTAAGAAACCCATTTCTCAATTAGTTTTTCTATGTTTTTGCATATTTGTTACTCTGTGCGAGTGCAGCAAAGCCTAAATGCCAGCAACTGGAAAAGATGTTGCAGGTCACTAGGCCTACAGATCTAGGTGCCAACAACTGAAGAGACCACAGGTCTAAGTGCCAAAAACTGGCAAATGTGGGATGTGTGCATACGGTGTTGAATGGTCTGAGAGCCAGCAACTAGAGAAGGGGCTGCAGGTCACAGAGCTTGAAGTCTAGACACTAGAAACAAGAGGCCAGGGTGTGCGCAAATCTAGAGTGCTAGCAACTGGAAAGACCTAGCTATGCTTACATTTTTCCAGCAAACTTAATTCCACATGTATGTGCAATCCGCTAGCAAACTTCAGACTCTACTAGCCAGTGTTTTCACTAGTGAACTTTCATCCTGTCAGGGAGGAAGAACAGGACTTGGTAGCTGTACTTATGTTGATGTGATTGTTGGTGGTGGTTGCAGATTAAGGAACTGCTCTGTCTGTGGTAATCCGTGTGGCCAGCAGTGCTAGTGTCCATTGTGGACATGCCTACCTGGGATACACGCTCAGCCTTGCTACTGGCCAAACCTGCTAACAGGAACAGCAGCAGCCGCATCCATCCAACTGGGATGGAGAGACCTCCTGGGTCTTAAGAGTGCACCCAGCTGCACTTCAGCAGCCTAGAGAGAACAAAAACTTGGGTTCTAGAGCCCACTAGATTTGGTGGCCACCTACAACATCCCTAGCATCCATAACTAAAGAAATAACTGGAGCTACACATAAAAATAAAAATAAAATAAAACACACACACACAGAGTGTGAATATTATTCTGCATTTGACACTATTTGTCCAGAGATAAATCCTTGGTAAGGATAGCTTCATGTTTTTATATTTCATCAGGTTCACTAAGCTCCCTTCTCACTTCTGTACAAAAGCTGAGTATGTGTGAAAATGTTTGTAAGTTTATGTTGCTACTGCAACAGTGCTGCAGCAATGCTAAGGAAGAATTGTCCTTTTCACAGGTATTAAAATGGTGGAAAATGAAAAAATCATTTGACCTAATGAGAGGGGAAAAAGTCATACTTACTTCATAGGATTGTTTTCTGGCAGATAGTATATCAAGTCTCTCATAGTCATTTTAGAACGATCTGGTGGAGAACGTCCTTCAGTTACTGGAGGCCTGTGTTTCAACTGTTTCTATGTAAAAACAGAACAATTGCTTTCACCTTGAAAATACTTTGCACTTCACAAATAAATAGTTTTGCTTTGTTCATGAAGCACCCAATTTAGGGTAGGGTAGGGCTTTTTTTCTTCTCAACCACTGAAGTAATTTTATCTTAGAAGTGCCCATTTGTCAGAGAGGACACCAGCAACCCCTCAGTAACTTAAGCTGCCACGGAAATTCAACACTCTACAGGCAGAAGTGAGAACATCAGAGAACTTAGTCAATGAATAAGTCAAAAAGATATGAGAAATTCCAAATCCCAGGCTTCTTGCAGCACAATTCCCTGTTGTATTTACCAACCGCGAAGTTATTTAAATTGGAATGCTGACCATTCTATATTAGCAGGTCTCAAGTCAAAAAGGCTTGTGGGTGTAAAAAAAAAAATACTATTTTTTGTAATATAATCTGTATTATGGGGGAGCACAGTGCTACTATTGCTTATGAATCATCTAAGCCTCTACAAAGAATTCTAAGATACCACAGACTATTAGCAGTAAGTAGCTGATCACTGTCAGAAAACTCTACCGCAAAGGAGAAGCAATATATAAGATTAGGCAAATCACACTTCTCTTCCTCTGCCCTTCACATATCAGCACTGCCCACCACAGAGGCCTACCATCCGCTCTTTCTTCAGCTCTTCTTTAAGCATTTCTCTTAACTTCCGAGCTTTGAGGATCCGTTCACGGTCAGAACACATGCGTTTCTCTTTCACAGGAATAAGTTTTGTAGGTAGCTTTTCCTCTTGTGCCACTAATCTTTCTTGCGTTGGTCTCTCCTTGAGTGGGGAAGGTACATTCTTCTGCAGGGTATCATCATTTTTCTGAGCAGCTACACTCACATTTTGTTCTTTGTTGGCTGATTTTTTAAATGGGGAGAATTGTGGCACTTGCGGCACAGGCGTTTTCTTTTCGGGCAGCATGGGAGACTTTGGAGAACTTTCAACATTAGTCTTTTCTGATGTAGAGGAAACCTTCTGAAGTGAAGTACTGCCATCAGAGGCTTGAGATGCTCGCCTCTGTGGTTTTGATGATGAACGTTGTGCAGATGAAGGTCCAGCTCTGGGTTTTGCAAGATTGGGCAGAGTGGAGATCCGTTTTCTTCTCTGAGTAGGCATCTCTGCAGGCTTACTAGCTTCTCCAGCATCATTTGAGCTATCAGCCTTTTCATCTCTGGAAAATTAAAAATAATAATAACAATACTTTACAGTGACAGTTTTACAACTTTCAGGATCGGTATGTATATTTATGCACCAAATAATATAAATGTAGTGCTACAGAGAAATGCAAATATATACAAGAAGCCATATTAGAATCAGCTTGCAGCAGGCACTTCCTCCTAAACTTATCATAAAAATTGGTACATTATTTTATAAAATTAATTACTAATGTTACAAGCTGATTGACTAATAATGCTAAACTCACATGTTCCTTTTTCACCCTCCCTCCATTCTTTTTGGAAGTCTCTCTTTTTTTAATCAGAGAATATCAAACACCACAGTACAATAAAGCTAATAATGCTTTGTAAAACTACGTGGCATAATGTTGGTTACATATGAAAAACATTCAACAAACCTATATGCAACAAGTAGTTTTATTATTTTCAAGACTATCAACCTGAATATTCCTCTTACGTATTTGCAAGTAGATAATATTTGAGCTGTGACTGACCAAAAAACTCAGTGAAACTGGACGCTACTGTTCCATTCCCCACATTGATCACATCAAAAGTAAGCAGCCTTTTAAAAGCAACAACTTTTAACTTCCATAGAAAGCTTTCTTACTCTGCATAAGAATTGGAAAAAATACGTAAGTTTTGAAGTAGAAGCAAAATGCCAACCACTATCCCCTTTCCAAGTCTACAAGCAACTCTAGTGCCTTGACTACCACTCAGTAAAAATTGCAGCTGCGTTAAAACCAAGTCATAAAGGGTTTCTTAATTTTACCTTTGAATTATGCCTTTTTTGTTTCTCTACATAAGAATGACCACGTCCATGGTTTATTTACCAATAATCTATTTCCAAAAATAGTCAGAAGCAAATGCCTCTGAAAGAATACAAGAAAAGTATAATGACATAGTGAATTTTTTTCAAATCCTTTCCAGCAATTGGTTATCTGTGGCTCAGGCATAGCCTAGAGATGATGTCATTGTATTTAACATCCCCATGAAACTTTTTGGAAAGATTTGTCCTATACATTGAGTTTATATATATGGTGCCTTTCTGTTTGCTTTGAGTAAGATACTTGCAATTTCCATTCAATATCCTTTGCAGGAGACGGTGAAAATAATTCTTTATTCACCTTCTCCATGCCACCTCTGGTTTACAAATCTTTATCAAAGTACATTAGACTTTTGAACGGTCAAACATAATTTAGCAAGCACACTTATACTCAGAGAACTTCCTTCCTGATAATCAACAAAATCTATTCATAGCTTAGAGAAACACAAAAAAGGAAAGCAATTGACATTACAGATACAGTTCTGACAGACTTTGAGGGAATGTCTTTGGTTGGATGGAGAAAGATACATTCATGTTTGCCTTCAGTTTTCTTGCAGACCACGAAAGAAAACACATTGTGCTGTGTGCCACCAAGCACTGCATTCATGAATTCAAATTGTGTGACTTCCCTCAAATCCACTCACCCAGAATATTCAGAGCCATGCCGGTAGCCAGCCTTTAAAATGCATCACTGGGAGAAAGCCCTCCAGTAAGCTAATACACAGCCTACACTGTAAGCAAATCCCTGGGCCTGCTCTCTCCTATTTGATTGCTRCAGGCCTTCAAAATCTCCTAGTCAACAGAAAACTCTAAAAAAACAGGTTTTCAGTGAAATTTAGGGAGAGCATATGAAGGTGAGAAGACAGCCACTCCCTTGCTACATATTCCCAGGACTAGAAGTTCCCCCAGGTCTCTCAGCAGTTACTATCTGAATACTACCTGTTCCTTCCAGCTAAAATCTGAAATGAGGACCCTACCACAGCACTGCAGCCAACCACATTTCTCTTCTTAAAAAAGACATTTTTTTCCCAAACCCACACTTCTGTGAAGAAGCTCTTTCTTAGCCCTTTTCCTTACCCCACACATTTCACTAGGCTGGTAAACCAAACAAGTTTGCACATTGCTTTCAATGTGAACAACATGGACCATAAACATTTTAAGATTTATACAACTGTTCTACAAATCTTTAGATTTGTTTTGTTTGCCTGGATATTCTCTGCCTTCATTATTACCCATGAGCCTGTTACTGACACGGCAGAAGACTATTTTTCAAGCCATGTGAACAGATTCCTTAGAATATGCTCCATTTTAAAACAGCATGGGAATCTAATTTTTAAACATATACTTAAGTTACATTAAAAAAATCCATTAAATTACAAATACAAAAATATTTTATAAGTCTACTGAATCAGTAGCACCACATAACTGAAAATATCAACTGCATTACCTACATTTAAGGGAAAAAGGATAACAAAAGATCCAGTACATATAAACATGTATAACACATAAAACCTTAAAATAAAGTTTGAAGGAAAAATACTGTTACAACACATTGCAAAACACATTTAAGCATAAAAGATACAATAGAAATTGGATAAAAGGGAGTATAATATTGGATAAAAGACATCACATCAGACTAGTCTGATATCTGTGATATCTGATGTCTAGACAAAGGAAAAGTTTATATTGTGAGATCTCACATTATGTCCTGAAGGACAAGTTTCAACTGGGAAAAAAAAAGTATTCATACAAGATGTAAATTGTAAATTCAACTAGCTAAAGAGAGAGAGAAGGTTGTTCTGAAATGCAATTATCTGGCTAGGGAAAGGTCCTGAGGAACCTAGGACCAATCTTACCAAGTATATCCACTACTGTGAAGAACAATTTAAAAAAAAAAAAAAAAAAAAAGTGGCAAAAAGAAAGCAAGCAAGCTTTCACACATTAATACAGGGAAAAGTGTATGGAAATGAATGCAAAAAAGGAACTACTCTAAGAACATAAAATAAAAGCCATGCAGTAATGTATGGCTAGGAATTTTTGCTATGCACTGCAAACTGGAGCTCCCGACTGCAGCTGTGTCAGTACAACATAAGATCTGGCCACCCGAGGCCCCTCCTCTGCAGTCTGAAGTTGCGTTTTATTTCACACATCTGCAATGCAACCGCAATAAAGAAGTGCGGATTTTGCTTAGGCTGCGAATGTGCCAGGCACCTAGAAGCCGTCGCCTCCGATGACAAGGCGCGCTGCCGCCCTCGCCCCGTACGCGAGGCAGCAGCGCGTCTTCCGCAGGGGCCTCGGCAAGCCACAGCTGGAAAGCGAGGCGGGGCCCGACAGCAGGCAGCGCAGGAGGCCGCGCACCGCCGCGCTCCCGGCGCCCCCAGCCCGGC
>NW_028186912.1:3291479-3298181 GCF_003343005.1 Rhea americana
CCCGCCGCCGGCGCGCGCACGTCATCCACGCGCGACGGCAGGGGCGCGCGGCGCCGGGGCCGGCGATGACGTCTGTCTCCCGCGCAGGAAGGCGCTGTGTGCCGCGACATGGCGGCGCTGGCGCGAGCGCGGAGGTTTCGCCGTGCGAAGAGCTTCGGGGTGGGAGACGTTATGGAGGTGGCAAACACTGGGTGTTGCCGCGGAGGCTCGGCCCGAGCGTGCAGCGTCCCTGTCGCCGCGTCTGCAGCGTGCAAGTGCTGGGCTTACTCTTTTGCTGGAATAGTACGTCTTGGGCCTGCAGTTATGTCCATATGGCGCGTGCACCTTTGAGCCCAGTCCTCCAAAGGCATGCCAGTTAATCTTAGTCATGAGAATGCCCCTGTTAACTTCGTATTGCCRTATAAGTAGAGTTAATTACGTTCATGTTAGATTGAGGGACCTGGAGTTTTGGCTTAAAAGTGATGCCTGTACAGGCTGACCCTTGATCTAGACAGAAAACAAAGTGTATAAATGCAACACCAAAACAATGCTTTCAATACCTCATTAACTCAAAAGCAATCTTTTTCCTTAATTCAAATCTCTATAARCAGACTCGCAGTCATTAGTTTTCCCCATGATAATCAAATTTAAAGGAACAAGGGAAGTTCCTCAAGCTGGGAAAGTGTTTTCCATTGGGAGGGCTCGGACAGTGCAAAGAAAGCTCTCTAGGATTAGAAATTTACACTTTTATTTTCAAATCCTCTCTAAATTCATGTTGTAGGGTTTTGGTAACACTCATCAATAATGCAGATACAGCAAAGTGACCTTTGGAATTGCATCAGGTATTACAGAAGGAAGACAGTATGAGAAATGAAGGAGATAAGAGACAGCCAGGAGGAAGTGTTTGCAGATGGATCAAAGAGAAGAGCRATGACAGAACAAACGGAGAAGAAAGTGTGCAAAGCTAGAAGGAAAAAGCAAGCTGTGCTCAAAGAGAGCAGCAAAGTACATCTTTTTAACTTGCTTGGTAATTTTAAGTGRTGGTGATCTATAATGATTTTTTCTGCTTATTGCTTGCTCAAAAGCTGTGAAATCTCACATTATGCATAGCCATTTTGAAAATTGTTTTCCTTATTTCATATACATACATTCTCTTTTGAAATCTTGAATTCCTGGCAAGAAGAGCTGCTAACTCAAGAGGCCCATACTAGTGGTGTTGCAATGTCCCACTTACATGTTTTGCAAGAATAGCTAACGCTCAGCATGACAAGTCTGTATATCATGGAGTTTTCATCAATCACTATTTTGAGATTGTTTTTCTTAAAATTTATTCCTGGGAATCCCACAACTGTGAGATGCAACATCTGCTTTCATTTACATGAGGAGTTGCAGTGAAGAACTGGAAAACATGACCTAAACATACAGAAGATCACAGAGGGGTATGTCTTATTTGACCAACTGAAATAATTTCAGTGTGCAAAGCCTTTCTTCACTCCTGGAACAGCAGTAGTCAGAAAGTTGATCCATCGCTTCYAGCTATCCCAGGGCAACGGGATGTGCGTATGGGCCTGCCTTGCTTTCTCAGACCGTTACAGCTGCAGCATTGTTCACCCTAAAGAATCGTATTTCTCTTCTTTTGCTTTTCTAGCCGCCTCTAGGAAAGGAAAGGAATCCCAGTTGTTCACAAACAGCATTTTCGCTTTCCGCCTCGGAGGGCCGGCGCAGCGAGCTGAGATGGCCGCCGCCGCGCCCCTCAGCAACCGCCGCGCCGCCCCGCCCCGCGCCAGGCTCCGCCCCGCGCCAGGCTCCGCCCCTCGGCGCGCGGCGGCCGCACGCCTCCCGCCGACTGGGCGTGGCTTGGTGGCAACCCCTCGCTCGCCGTGACGTCATAGGGCGGCAGGGCGTTATAAGGCGCGCGCGCGGTGGGCGGAGCGGTAGAAGGTTCTGGTAGCTGGTGCGGCCGGTTGGAGGGAGGTGCGGCCTGGCCCGGCAAGGCGGAGAGTGTCGCCATGACCCGTGAGTGCCCAGCTGCCGGCAGGCCCGCGCTGGGGCTATGGGGCTGCCTAGGGGGCCCATAGTGGGGTGGGGTAGCGCTTTGGCTGCTCCACTGTAATGGCGCMAGGCCGGGCGCTGAGGCCAGCAGAGAGGCGCAGCCTGGGCGCGACGCCGGCAGTCGGGGGCTGGGAGGCGCGGGCGGCGGCCAGACTGTCGCTCTCGGGTCTCGCTCATGGGAGCCCTGTGTCTCCGTAGTGAAATCCCGCGGGGAGTGCGTGGGCGGCTAGGGATGAGGCTCCTGAGATCCTGCTGCTGCCTTAGGTGTAAATCAAAGATGTCCTCGGTGCCCCTGGCGTAGCTGCGTGTGGGGAGACGGGAAGATAGATGGTGGTCGGCTAGAAAAGCAGTAGTGCCTGCCTCCAGTGTTGACTGCAAATAGAGGGTATTTAAAGGGTGGTTGAATACTTAATACCTCACTGCTTAATTTGTGATTGTTGAGGCTTTGGCTAAGTACAATAGGCAAAATCATCAGCTTAGTTAAAATTAATGTTAGTATATCTCTCTTAAAATGGTGGAGACCTCAACCAAATCCAGAATATCTTGAGGTTACCTAACAGTAGCAGGGTTGCTGTTTTGTTTTCCCCGACTATATTTGGCAATACAGAAGCTGCCTGTTATTTGAGGAAGTGTTTCTGATATCAGACTTACTTAAAATGTGTAGCTTCAAATTTGCTGTACTGCTGAAATTGCAGAAGAACTAGATATGAAGCCATTTGTGCTCAGATTAGACACTTGAGTTTATGGAGGAAGTGGTAGGCTTATGGTTTTGTTATTTCTCCTGTTTTGCATGATAAAATACCTATCTCTTAAGGTTAGAGGGTACAGTGTTTCACATCTGATTACAGTAGAATGATTGTATGCTTCATTTTAGGACAACCTGGTTCAAAACAGTATCAGAAATACTAGGGGTGGAGAAAGTTGTGATATGTTGACATCCTGCATGGTCTTGTCTTCAGTGTATATATTTCCAGCGTTAAAAGCTTTGGTATCATCAGACCTGAACTAGATTTTGTATTTTCAGATACATGGTGGCAGATGGTTTCTCTTTCACTGTTAAACTCTGGTGTGGGATTTGTTCCTTTGCTGCTCAGAAAGTATGATYCTGTCCTCTAATGTAAATCCTTGTTACTGTTCTTTTGATCTTCTTCCAATAAAGATTACTGCTTGTTCCAGGTTCTGTGCTATTTGGATTTTTATCTTTTTAAAAACTGTTCAGTCTTGGAATTTGAAGAGCAGAGACAGGTAGAACTGAAGCTGTATGTCTTAGAGCCAGACAAGGTAGGGGATTTTAAAGCATAATTGCAGCAGGAGGAGTATAGTGGCCTATATGTGACCTTCATTCTCATTATGCAAAGCTGAATAGAGTTCTTGTCAGGATTGGACTGCATTCCATGGGAGACTTGAATAGTCTTGCTTGGAGCCAGGGAAGCTCATTCAGCATTCTAGGTAAAGTACTGGGGCCAAATAATCCTTGGCAACATTTATTTGGAGGCTCAAGCTTCCTCTCAGAGGGTATTTTTGCTCTGTGTGCTTAGTCTAGTGCTGTGCAGAAGTAGCGGTCTGATCAGACAGCAAAGCTGGGTGTATAATCAGCCCAGAGGGTTAATAGTCCTGGGACAAGCTTGCCTGTTCTTTGGAGAATGGTCTTCTGCCCTACAAAGGAGGGTGGAGGGTGCTGAGGGGTGTGTGTGTATAAAAAACCTTGCTGTTAAAAGTCATTCTAAGCACTGGCTAAGGCCATGCTTAAGTGTTAAACTTACCTTTTTTATGTTGGTGTTATAATACCTGTATTTTCCAAATGGCTGTTTCAGTAGCCATGTTAAACTGGGAGACAGACTSAGTATATATGTCCAGTAGTATCTCAAACCATGGCATGACACTTCATACTGTTCTGTATAAAGTGGAAATAAGAACATAAACTGTACAATATGTTGTGTAGGTGGGAATCAGCGTGAACTTGCCCGCCAAAAGAATCTGAAGAAGACTCAAGAGATCCACAAAGGGAAAAGGAAAGAAGATAGCTTGTCTGCTTCTCAGAGAAAACAGAGGTAAGATACAGTAATGTAGGAAGGTAAAAGGAAGAAATCTAAGTTTCTTAAAGAGAAGCTGTGCTTACAAATGAGTCACACCTGATACAATGATCAGTCTTAGTGTTTTTTTTCAGGAAGTTCTGTGGGAATCAGTCAAGACTTAATCCAAACCTTGGCTGGTATACTCTAAACACAAGCTGAATGTAAGGCCTTTGGAATTTGAATATAAAACTAAGTTGATACATGGATGGCATTGGTACTAAAAATCGACAGTTTAGGTGAAAGTTAGATCTCCATCTGTAGTAGTAACAAATTGCCAATTATAACATATAAGAGTTTGAGCCTGAATCAAATGACTTCCAAATCAAACTGGTAAAGGCTTGCTGCATAACTACTCAAATCAGCTGAACTCCTTAATGACTAAAAATGGGAAGAAAAATGGTTCAGAGAAATCCAGTGTCTCAGCCAAAATGGGATAAGTGCTTTGCTTTTGGTTCATAGTCTRTTTATGTGCTAGAATATACTAGGTACAGGTTTGTATCTGATATAAAACAGCTTCAATTTTGGCAAGACCTAGAAGGTGGGGAGAATATCTCTTGTAAGCAACTTTTTTCCTGGTCCTACAGGAAAAGATTAGATCAAATCTTCGAAGTATTGATACATTGTCCCTTATGAAACTTAGAGATGTTTACTAATGAAGCAACTTGCCTACAACATAGGCTTCCTCAGTGTCATAGACCAGAGTATTAGAGATACTATGATAAGTCAATTGTTTTGTACTAACACAATATACTATTTTTTTTTCCTTGAAACTGGTGTTACTCAAGGGCCAGGAGAGGCTCTGTCTGGAAAAATCTTGAGCCAATATCTGAAATCTAACTTTGTTTCTTCACAGAGACTCTGAAATCATGCAACAAAAACAAAAAGCGGCTAATGAAAGGAAGTCTCTGCAGGCAGGAGCAAAATGAACCCTCTCTACGGAGGAGACCTAATGAGAGTGCATCAATGAAACTAAAGGGCCTAGAAGATCAGACAGTTATAGAAATGGCCAACCATTAAATGGTTAAATGTTTATCTCATACTTGCAGACTTGTTCGATTTGCATTTCTTTAGAGTATTTTCAGGTTAGTGTAGGCTTAGTTATCTGATATGTTATTTCAAAACTTGTTATTTCAAAACTGACTGTACTCCTCTGCATGCATAAAAGTAATGGTACCAAGCAATAGCTTAACTCCAGCTTCTGTTGCAATTGTTGGTTTCATTTAATGGTTCCAATAATAATGAATTTCTGAATCTACAGTTAGACCAGATCTTCTGTTCTTGATTTCTTAAAGAACAAATTAATTCACAATGGAACATACTTGTRAAATGTGCTTAAACTTAAAGGTCTGAACTGTAAATCTCATCTTAAATTATTTTTACAATAAAATGTTGCATGAAATACTGTCTAATTGAAATGGTTATGCTTGATACATTAGTTCATTTTTTTTAAGAATTATCAACACTTAATTATGGACAAATACAATCTGGCAGTATTAAGTCTGTACTACAGAAGATGCTTATCTAGTTAGTCTTCATTTGTGTACTTTAGCAGGCTGTGAAACTATTACTTTAAGCTACAGGTTTTGAAATTAATACCTTGAAGGTGTAAACAGATAGCAACACTGCTGTCACTAAAATGGCTGAAACTTGCTGCTTCCTCAAACTCATCTCAAGAATAAAACTTMAGCGGGTACTGCATTTTTCACTTGCACTATGGACAGGTTGATTGCTTGAGCATATTGTGTACTGAGGTAAGCTGCTTTAAGTATCTTGAAGGGGGAAGGAGGTTTGAATCTCAGCTACTGCTTGAATGAACTCTCATGGACCTAAGCGCACTTACTGTTTACAGACCTGATGCAGTTTCAGGGAACATGCAACTAGTTCTGCCAGTGCAGTACCTGCAGTTGGTAAGAGACTTAAGCAGTTCTTGTTGCTTGCTCTTAATTGGCTCAGTCTTGGATYGTGCTCTCATGTTGTTGGGCTTTTCTGAAGTAGCTTTCAAGGATGAAAGTCCACAGCATCTGCAATAGCACTTATGCAAGTTCATCTAGTTCTTTAAGAAGCTGCAGTACATTCTGGTTTAACCATTGTTAAAATTGAAATTAAGCACTTACTGATGTGCTGCTGCTTTAGTGTCTCAGATCCAGAGTATTTATGGACTGCACTGTGGTTAAAAATACAGTATTAAGACCAGCTCCTGTGACTTCATGCAGTGCTTCGTTTGCTAACCCTAGGGCATATCCAAGGCAGACCCTGTGGCTCTGAGTCCTGGTAGCCCCCCCGTGGTGAGTAGGAGCCGTGCTGCTGTTGCGGGGCTGGGGGCAAGGCAGCCTGCTCTCAGCCCASGCTGTGAGGCAGGGGCAGCCACTGCTCCCTCTCAGGTGCTCACCGGCGGTTCCTGAGAGGGGCCAAAGCGGTGAAGTTCAGGGTTCCTGGGCGTCTTGGCGGCGTCGTCTGGTGCGKGCGAGTGTACGACGCAGCTGCCGGAAGTCAGATGCCGCCGGCAAGCGAGGTGGGTGTCCGGGTTTGCCGCGGGGAGCGCCACTTCGTAGCGGGGGGCAGAGGCAGCCTCGGTGCCGGGCTCCTGCCTGCAAGG
>NW_028186912.1:3298748-3300260 GCF_003343005.1 Rhea americana
TTTCTCTCTCCTGAAGAACGCTTTAAAGAACGGGGAGTGTTCAGAGCCCGCGGAGAAGCAGGAGCAGTGCTCGGGGACGAAGAGGAAAAACAACAAGAAAAACCGGAGCAGAAAGAAAAGCAACACGCTGCCATCMAAACAGGTCACCCCGGCTGTAAACTCAAATGTCTCGTACTGCGTGTTTGTTCCTGGCTGTACTAAACAGTAGCTTTTTCTTCATCCTGAAAACGTGGGTGTGATAATGCTTTAGATCTCGTTTATCATCGGAAGCTGTTATATTGAGCACTTCAACTAAATATCRTGGAAAAATCTTTCTGGGTGAGAGGCAGATTTCTCGAGGTTGGGGACAAAAGTTGTTTTCAACAAGGCATCTTTTTCGGTGATCATTGATACAGGTTCTCACCTGCCTCTCTTGCTTCTGTTCCAGTGGAAAGTTGGTGACAGCTGTAATGCTGTTTGGTCTGAGGATGGCAATGTGTACCTAGCGACTATTGCCTCAATTAATCAGAAGAGAGGGACATGCGTTGTTATTTACACTGGATATGGAAATAAGGAAGAGCAGAACCTGTCTGATCTACTTCCTCCAGCCAGCGATGAAACAGTAAATGAGATGGGGAATTCTGGGGAGGTGAGAGGACACTTTTTTGTTCCACTGAGAAGGAAAGAGAATGCAGGAGAATCAGCTTTTTCAATATTTCTGCTACCCTGCAGTGGTGAGAGAGGGTGTGTGAGAATCAAAACACATTTCTGTTGTGAAAGGACACAAACTAACAGAGAGAATGAAAGTATCTGCTTAAAGTCAACATGGATRAAAGGGAGGGGGTAGTGACGAAATCTGTAAGTGAAAGATAACATGACTAAAATGATGAGCAAGGAAGACAGTAAGATTATCYGATACCTCTGAGTGGCCTAGAGACTGACAGTAGAACTGAGAGGGTAGAGAGAGAGAAGAGAGGATGTGGACAGGGCTTTCCAAGTACAATTTTACACTGAAACTACTTGCTATAGACTCCTGTTTAATGCATATAATAAAAATATGCCTTGGTCTTCTAGAATGAAAATGAGACTCAGTATTCAACGGATGAAAGTGAAAAATCATCCCAGTCACCTCGGAACAAAAACTGCACRAAAGCTAGATTCTCTCCTCGAAACTTACGTTTTCCCATACCCCATGCAGCTCCAGGCCTGGGAAAGGTAAGCTCAGCCTTATGAGAAATAATTCTTATACCACTGTTAAATCTACTGTCTCAATCTTGAGACGATAGGATGACATTTAGCACTGAGACTTCCTTACAAAATCCAGTTAACTTATATACTTATTATGTTTATTAGAACCTACAAGTACAGAATTTCCTAGTATCTGGCCATGGTGTAGACCTTTTGCAGAGTAGCTGTCTAGTGAGAAAGCGTTCTTTCTAGCTAATACTTGCTTTGCAATTGCCTTGTGCATGTTTTTTTTTTTTTTTTTTTTTTTTTTTTTAACCTTAAAATGTAACTTAAAGGAGGAGCTTT
>NW_028186912.1:3300336-3320575 GCF_003343005.1 Rhea americana
TCAACCTGCATGTTTGTTTTTTTTTTTTTTTTTTTAATCTTAACCTTAAAATGTAACTTAAAGGAGGAGCTTTGTGCCTTGGACCATGATGGTCCTGTTAGTGATCATACTGTGGATACTTTAAAACTGCACATTTACAAGCCAGTTCAAACATCTCACTACTATACATGAAATTGTAGGCAGTGAAAGTGATGTCCCGATGGCACAGAATGTAGCTGTCAGCTGTAGCTTCTCTATTGACTCACCAGGGCTGGGGTTCTGCTCTTCAGTATTCATTTTGCATAGAGGTCTAAACAATAGTGCAGCTAAGCATTGCATTTTGTGTTCTAAATACTGCCATTTGTGCCAGATTTCAATGTAAGGCTTTCTTTTGTTTCTCTTACATGTAACAGTTTTGTGTCTGTGCTCATATTAAGGAAATATGCACATGAGCATAATGGAAATGGCACGTTCYGTGTTTAAACATACAAGTAAATTTAGTCAGCATGTGTCCCCAACCATAAAGGAGTGGAAGAATTATCTGCCAGTGGAGAATATAAGTTTCTTCACGTGAGAGTACAACCACAGACTTCTATTTAGAAAACAAAAGCACTTAAATTAAATAGTACTGTTTCAGTTCCTTGACCTCCAATGGCATAAGTAATGTAAGTTATACTTCTCTAGTCATGGGATGCTGTTCTGAAATAAAGAGCTACTGTGTRTTCTTATTGTGATGTGTTGCTTGCAGGTAGGGTTTGTGAATTGTTTCAAATAATTCTCTTAAAAACCTAATGCCTTAAATTTCTTTTTAACTTGCACTATTTGATTATTTCAATGTAGCCTGGACCAAAATTCAATGCACCTCCGCCATTTTTATCATGCTGGCCCCCACCCTTCCCAACAGGACCACCGGTAAGTGATAGTAGAGTGAGGAGAAAATGCCAGATGGCTTGGTGTTCTCCAGTTTTCTAACAGAATGTGCTGGTCCACTGCGTTCGTAGAACATGTTTATTAGAGTGTATTATTTTCTGGGTATTGTCCATGCGATCGTCATAAGATCACAAGAATCTGATGTGTAAGGCATGGTGTGTATTCATTTTTTGTGACAGGAAAGCTCTTGGTCAGAATATTAAGAGAAAAATTATTTCCATGAAGAGAAATAAATTCTCAATTGGGTTGTGTGCCTTTCAGTTGATTAACAGCGTTTCACTGATACAGGCAAATATTTTTCCTAAATAAAACTTGATGTGAAGAGTCAAGCTATAGGAACCCTATTTCTCTCAGGCTTTGGCAATGAAATGCTTTCAGAAAACATCGCCTCTTATTTGACTGCCTTTTTAAGAATGTTTTCAGGATATATTCTTGTTTTTCAGCTTTGTGTTGATCATTTAGAATTGTTTGCTATCTAATCCAGGATGTGCCCCCCTGAAAACACACACAACTCACAATTTTCTTTTGTAATTTCTTAGCTGATTCCTCCTCCACCACCTATGGGGCCAGACTCTCCTGAGGACGATGAAGCGTTGGGGAGTATGCTGATAGCCTGGTACATGAGTGGTTATCACACCGGGTATTACCTGGTATGTGCTACTTCTGTTTTGAAATGTCTTTGTAATCTTCCTCTGGTGGTGCTACTGCTGTTTTCAGCAAAAAGTAAATGAGGAAACTTGTTTTCTGGCCCTCTTATTCTAACATGATAGCTAGATTTAAGGGCAAATATTCTCATCTTTGAGTAGCAGAAGATACTTGTCTGCTTAAGTCACACAGGTTATGTACAGTCAGTGTGTTGGTTTAGGTCTTTGTTCCACAGCAAGGTGGCCTGCTAGGCCCTAGTAGAGCCACTGTGACCACCCAAAAACAAGTTCTGTTTTTCTGGACAGCTGGGGTAAATCTGAGTATTATATTATTCAACAGTTTTCTATGGATTTTCTTTGAGTATTGGTGGTAGTATAATGCTTAGAATTAGATTTGGGCTTTTTGAAAAGACTTCATTCTTTAGTAATTGTTTCAGGCAATTGTGCAGGTCCAGCATGAGYTGTCAGTATAGCTGTGAAAAATCTATGACAGAGGATTGATTTGTTTTCTTTGTATTCTTTTTAAGGAAGAAAATTACAGAAGGAATTCAGCTGTTAGCATGRGGAGTTTGGGGAATGGGGCAGTGGCTGTATAAGATACTTTCAAAACACTAACTTTGGAATTTCTTGCCACAGATTATGTAACTGAATTTCTTTAATTTACTTTTAATTAAAACACTAAATACTGATCTGAAATAAATAATTGTGGAGAGACACTGATTATGATGAAGGCATACAGTTTGGCATCTGTCCTTTTTAATCTTCCAGTTCTGATGTCCCTAAGGAATTAAAAGCTATTCTTGATTTGTAAATAACTAAAATAATAATAATAATAATCCTRAAATGTTTTAATTCTATGACTTAAGTRTTTACTTTTATGTTAGTAAAAGCTGGATTTTGTTAAATTGTGTCCTGCAGGGTTTAAAGCAGAGTCGAATGGAAGCTGCCCTACAGAGAGAACCCCATCCTAAATAACTGAATATCCATCATTGTCTTGAAGGACTGTAAGTAATGTAATTTTTTGCTAAACAAAGATACACTGTTAGCTGAGAAATTTTTTTGAAATCACAGTTTGTGTCACGAGCTCTTGGAGAGCTTGACATGCATGGAAATGCTTTGGGCTCCAAGAATTCCCACTGCTCTCATGCCTCAGTTTCTGCCAGTATCGATCCCTTCTTGCATAGCAGCAATGGAATAGTATTTTCCTGGTAGGAGAGAAAGAAAGAATTTTCTGATTCTGATGAGAAAGTTAATTACTGCATCTCTCTACATCAGACTTAGCAGCTGACTTAATTTAAGATAGCTACTTCAACTGCTTATGAGCAATTTTAAGAATAAGCTGTTAAATGCAGTTTTCACAGCTATGTAAACATCTTCAGAAAAAAAGTATTTTTTTATGAAGAAGGATGTCTAGTTAAGTTTTGTTCTCAGGATAAGATCACATTTTATTTTTATATACTGTTGAATTATTCCTTGCTCGTTACTCTTGTGCCTGTGCTTTTATCTGAAATTATTTGTTTAGAAYGCTCTAATAGTGTTCCTTACAGAACAAAAGTATATTCTATCATGTACTTTTTCTGAGTTTGACAAGCATCTCATTGCTGTGCATATGAGTTATTCATCTTTAAAGAAAAGAAATCCACATGTACTGACTTAAATTTTGTTTCTCTTTTAAAGCCGGGTACAAATCTCTCCCACGGAGAGGGGTATATCACTTGTGAACTGGTTGATGGTGAAGATCAGAATTTTATCAAGACAACATCAACGTTTTGTTAGTAGTGATAACTAGTAGACAAATTACTGGAGACTAGTAATTACGTGTACATTGAAACAAGCTATTTTAAAGACATCCAGTCAAACATGTATTTAGTAAGCACTGCAGCAATAAAATGCTCTTTACTTCTTGAAACAGTTTTAAGCCTAATGTGAATTAAAAAAAAAAAACAAAACTACTTGATAGGTTTTTTTTCATCCCTCTGTTTAACACCTCTTGTAACTATTTTTCTTGTATTCCTTAGACTTTTGATCTGAATTTTTTCATCTGAATTACAATCCCAGAGCTTTTCAGTAGAACAGACAAGTACGGTATTTTCTGCCAGGACACAGTGAGGGCAGCAATGTATCGTATTGTAGCCACTGATGGCAATGACCTAGAAAATAGTATACCACTATAGTAAGAGAGATACCTACTTTTATGGTTAGGCTCAGAATCTTSAATGATAGCTGAACTCAAAAAGGGTTTTTGTTGTTGTTGTTTCACATGCCTGTGAATAAAGTTTACTCTCAAACTTTGAATTTAGGTGTGGTTTTGTTTGTTTGATTGTTTTTTAGTTTCCATAAGTCTATCTGCTATACAAGTTGCTGAAATATTCCAGCAAGTTTTTGCTATATGGCCGCCTTAATTTCTCCTGTGGTACCATACTAAAACCAACATAGAAAAATCATGCATTGGAAAGGTCATAGAAAGTATGAATTTATACTTCAGCCCTTTCAGTCTTAACTCTTGTAGAATGAAGGCTGCAGCTACAAAACTAGACAGTGATTTAGTTAGTGCCAGCAGTTTGCATTTCAGGTAAATCAGCCAAATACAGGCCTGAATTCTGCTGTATTCGGTTCCTTTCCCTGTGGTTGTGAATCTCAGAAGAATAGTTTTCCTACAACCGAGTAAAAAGACAAAGGCTGACTGGAGTCTTAACTAAGCCACACTGAAGGCTTTTCTTTCATTGCCTAGCCAAAGTAAAGTAGGACTACTCTGCTTGCAGTGATGCAAAGGTTTTCAGTCAACAGTTCAGCAACAGTTATTTAGCRGTTCTAGCAATTACTAAAGGGGCATAAACTGCCATGTCCCTCTATAAACTAGATATTTGGCACTGAGTTACAGAAACTCACCTTCATCAGTTTTGAGAACTAGTGAAATATATGGTGTCTAATATTATTTTTAATGCCATCTATAAATGGGCTTATAGTTTTTATTTCATGATTAAAAATCACATAATCATTCATTGCAAGCAAAACAACAGAATAGGAAAAATACTTTAAATAGGCTTTAATCAAAATTGTACAAGTTAAGGAAGCTCCATTTTCCATAGAAGATATCACTTAGGTACAATCTATATTTGTAAAGCAAGTCAAGTTTCCCAACATTAATCCTGTCTTTTCTTCTGTGATCCTTTTACATTTCCTTACCACTRCTGTAGAAAAGACTGGCATATTTCATCTTGGTTAGAATTTTATAGTATCTGTTTATTTTCAATGCAGGTGTGTAACTCATAACACGGGGGGGGAAAAAAATGATTTCCAATTTTTCCAGTCTTGAATACTTGGTGAAAATGGCAAGAGCCACTGCCAGAATAATTTTAAACTGCTGGACTGGGGGTGCTGCTCTTTCATTGTATCAAACGTTTTAAGGTCCTTTGCATCAAGCAGCCACCTCAGCATTCTTATTGTCACAAGGCCAGGCAGTCCAGAAACACACTGGACAAAAGATGTCACTATTGGTGCACTAGCTTTGATCTGATGCATGAACATACAGCTGATACTCGGATCTTTTAAATTTGGTGTGTTATTCAGTGTTTACTGACACAGATGTCAGTACATATTTAAAGACACGCCAAACCCATCTGAAAAATGAACACAGATAAAATGAAGCTGAGACAATATCATACGTGAAAAAAGAACAAAATTGTTGCTAGTAGGCTGAAAAAGCAGAACTCTGCTCCATTTCTGCTTGGCTAGCCAATAGTCATGTATTAATGTTAATTAAGCATTTTACAACTCAGATTGAGGAKAACTGATAAAATAGAGGAGATTTTAGCAGATATATTTATGCCTCAACTAAYAGAATAAGGCATCTGTATGTTTAAGAGTATTTCAGTAGTACCACTCTGACAGAGCAAACCAGATAGAGTGCCAGCTTATGCAACTGCTTAAGGACCCACCAAAACAAAAGGAATTACTAAATGCCAGAAAAAAAAAATCATTCTCTTGGTCCCCTGTAAAAGATGCAAATAATACATCCTATGCTTAAGAAGTTTTCATTTCTGCAACATCTAGTTGAAATTTTTTGAGTAACTGGCATAACTTAGACCTTCTCCTGAGTTTCTGAAACTGCCAGTGGTATGTCAGACACCCGCTCAGCTTCATAGAGATGCAAAATGCTAAGTTTAATTTCTTACATGCCCAAAWCTCACCACATATGCTTTTAATTTTTGCCTTATGGTCAGTCTGTTTATGCAATTGGACTGTCATCAAGTCACTGCAGTATACTAAAATATGTATGTCAAGAATAAAAGTAGATGGTATGACAGGCTTAGCATTTGGTTATGCAAGAAGGCATTTTCCCTAGTCTATGTATAAAATGGTATTTGGAAGATTTTACTAAATTTAACTTCAAGAAATATTTTGGTAACACAGTTTTAACAAACTGCATATAACTGGTGAGAGCAAAGCTAATATAGCTAACAACTAAGTCAAAAAGCTTGATTCTAAGTCAGACATTTTTACACTGAATTACTTTTCTTTTAACATCTTACACATTTCATGAAAGACAAGGAACTAAAGGCATTTGAAAAGAGGTTTCAAACTGATGAAGTCTAATATATAAATAGTATGAATATATCTGGGTGAGCAAGAAATATTTTGGGCTTTACATAAACCAAACAGRAAGAAATCATATCCATTAAAAGGACAAATATTTTTGTCAATTGAAACAAATAAATTGTTTCAATGTGCACAAACTGAATATTTATTTATCCTGAAGTAGCATCTTCCCTGCTTGGAAGTGTTGTTTCATATACTTGGTGTTCTCTCCTTCAACTCACCTACTTCCAACAGGCTGTCGTCATCCAGAGATACAGTAAATGAGAAGCATCTGAGATTCAGCAGATGTATACACTGCTGAATAATCAGTTTGGCTGCAGATGTTATCCCTTTCCCTGAGGGAAGGATGGGCACCTCCAGGTTGAAAAGAAAACCTAAATTACAAGATGCAGAGAGAGGAAGAAGTTCTTTCCCGTTAAGATTAACAAGAATCCATATTCCAAAATCTCTGGCAATGTCAGTTAGCGATGGTAGCATGGCCAAGGAAGAAGTTTAAGTTATGAACACTATGTAACTATGTGCATTCTTTCAGCAGTTCCCCCCCCCACACACACACTATTGTGGCAAGGGTGCRTTCATTCTTTAATTTGATAGCTTGAAAAAGTCATCAGCAGAAAAGGCAGGATTATTTCTCCAGAAAGGCTGTGAGAAGTCTTGTGAGTCTCCTAAAGATGAAAGAGATCTTCCATGCTGCTAACTCAAAGGATAGTTAGGGAAAAAGAAAGAATCACAATAATCCCCTCTTCCCAAAATGCAAGTCCTCAGCCTATTTCTGTTCCCCGTAAACATGGTTTTGAAGGGAKATTATTTTTTTTCAGAGCAAACATCTTAGTTTTCAGAGGTGCTGAATACTTGATTCCACAGCTTAGGACAGCCATCCATCTCGCTCCACTCATCCATCTCAGAAGGACATGGACGCATGTCCTTCATTCAAGTCCTTCACAAACTGTGTTTTGCAATACCTGATTTCACATTTTAGTTTCAGCTACTCAGTATCTCAAAATTGTATTTAAGCTATTGAAGTCACTTAATCCTATTTCCAAAAGGATTTGAAACAAAATAATTCTGTCAATGTAACAAATGAAATCAGCAGAAAAGGAAGATACATAAAACCCAAAGATTTCAGAAGCTTCTTTGTCTTCCAGAAATTGACTGTTAAGATCCAACATTTTGAGACACACGAAACTGGGCAGAGCAGCCACTAGGAGAAAAGAAAAAAAGTCTGTATTATTATAATTGCAACGTACAATTAGTAGTTTCTTTAAACTCCTAAGATTTAACAAATTAGTTTTTTATATTAAATAGTTGTCCTACCTAAAAGAAAGCAAATGGTTAAAGAACTTAAAGAAAGTAAGTGTCGGTCTCTCAAAAATGTCCCAGTTAATTTGATTTCTGTTAATTTCTTGCATGAAGAAATTGCAGCCAGAAGGGATTCAGAATCAAAGAAGCTACAGTAGCTCAGGTGAAAAACAGAAAGGTCTTGGAAACTTTCAGTAAATTCAGCTACAAAACAAAGGGTTGTAACGCTGAAGGTTCATTGTACAGTGAATAAAGAATCAATAAATCAAGAAGCTCCACCTCTGAACTATACTACAGAAGGTCAAATTAAACTTGATCTAAACATCCTTTCTGAACCCCCTCTAGCTTCCCGTAGAGCCACTGAGACTCTCTGCACCATGCTCTCTAAAGCGATGGTTCTGCCAGGGATTCTAAGTTCTGTCTCAGACCATCATTTCTGAACAGGGCCAACTATATTGTGGATACAGTTACCATGGGTACAGACAAACTAGACAATCCATTCCAAATAATGTTCTGTGGACAATATTTTGGTGTTTCTGAATGGCTGAAATAAAGAAAATGTACTCTTACMTCTGTATCACAAATGGGTATGCAGTGCATGCACTGTCAAACTATCCCAGGGTAATTTGTTACTTAAATAAAGCATTACCATTTTAGTTTTTGTATATTCAACAGCTCAGTGTACCCCAGAAATGCTCACTGCCTCTTTGTGCATTCACTAAGAGACGGCACCAGAGAGCTCCTTTTCTGAAGAATTTCAGAAAAGATAGGGTACCATAAACTGGCGGCTAGGACTTCTAACCACAAGCATCCAGGAGTCACTCAGCACAAAAAGCGACATACACATTGGTGAGTTCATAGCATGAACAAATATCTTCATTAATATGCTGGAAACTATCATTTGCATCGTTCCCTCCRCTATTTCAGTATCACGAGGTTTAAAACTATTATGCTTTCCAATACTGAACTTGTATTTTTATTGCCTTCAAAAATAACAAATTGTCTGTATTGAATACATATATCCAGATAATCTGGGCATTTCCAGGAGGTAGTAACTAACCATACTGCCTTTACAGAAGGTTGCTAAGGAAAGCCTCTGGGCAGTACCACTATAACAAATCTACTTTTGAGTTATCAGCTCTATGCTTGGATATCAGTACTGTTATGCAGCAASTTGGTGCAAACTCATTGTGTATGATTTCTTCCCTCAGAAATCTACACATTTAGATCAGTAAAACCATTGCCTAGAAAAGACCATACTATTTGGAAAAAAAAGWAGCAAAACACAACAAAAAGTTATTCCAGCTTAGTCTCTTTTGTATTCAAAAGCATGTGTATATAATATGTAATAAGCAATTGATACATATTGGCAGTTTTCCCAAACATAAATGAAAAGATACACCATATTATAATAAAATAATTTAGTTTGCGTACACACGCCCTGTCTGCACAGAGGTGACTTTCACTTACAAAGGGGCTAGTTTATACTCTAGTTACTAAAGCTAGCGGTAGCTGACAGAYTCCCTACTGTTTGTTGTCCCACGGCAAACCATATATCCTAACTTGGTCCTTATTTCAATTAAAATCTTGTCCGATTAAGGTCCAAATCCAGAAGATCTTAAACAAGCCTCTCAAACTAAAATGTAAATATTCAATACAGTAATTCTTTCARTGAGTGAGGCTGCATCAAACTTACCAGCTGCTACCAGTTGTTTTCTCTTCTAGATTTGCTTTACAGGAAGTTTGCTAAAAYAAAAAATAAATCCAGTTATAACCCCTTAAATAATTATTCCGTTTACTCAAGTACCAGCAAACACCAGCGGCTACAAAGGCAATTTGTAACACAGGCAGTAACAGCTCTGTATTTTCCAACACTCCTCTGCTCCACATAGACACTAGCAAAATTATTTTACTCCTCCCACAAGTCGGATCTCAGTCACAACGCCTTCAGCTGTAAGACACAAAGCCCAGGCCTTCTTTCGGACCTCCCRTATCCTCTGCAACACTCTCTCCCTGTGACCCTGACTGTCAGCTTCTCCCACCCCAGGGCTTAGCTGCCTGTCTAGCAAGGACCCAAGGTCTAGCTCCGATAGTGACACAGCTGCATAACCTTGACTCAGATTGCTGGGAGAAAGCTAMGCCAAGAAAGCCAAGAAAGGTAACGTTACGGACAGAAGGAGCAACTGGTGGGATTCTGACATCTGCCTGCCCCGCAAACACACTCTGTTCGCCTGATCAGGGTGGTRAATGTGCTGATGCTCAGCCTAATAACTCATTACACCCTTATAGCTCATTACATCCCATCTTTCACACGTGTTAGCCGATACAAAATTGCTTTGTACTTTTGTGTACAGCCTGCTCACAGAGTTTCCTTATACCTGAGTAAAGATACCTGAACAAATCACTCCAAAAGAGAAGCTGTAAAGTCCTACAATAGTGCCTCCTATGTAAACCCTCTCCACTAGTTTCCTGTAGCCCCACAGATTGGGACCTACCTCTACCTCCTACTCTTACGCCTTTCACCAGCATCTCTTCTACRGCTCCTTAAGAGCTCCGTGGTTCCTGCAGCGTTCAGCCTCTCCCTCCGTCCCCGGCTGCACTACTATTACCAGGTTACCAACAGGGCTGCCTCCGGGCCTCGGAGCTGTTGCGCACCTAACGATTTGCCGCTAACGGATGACTGCTGTTAATCACTGAAGAACAGACTGCGCCAGTAGCTGCTCTGGACACTTGCTGCACAGCTCAAGTCGATGCCCACACCCAGGCAGCCACTGTCTGGAGATACACATTCACACTCTGCCACATACCTGAGCCACAGGGTTTAAGCAACTTTTCCCAGACGGATGGGAGCTGCTGCCACACTGGTACAGGTCTCACACCACATAGGCATTCAGGAGCCCCTGAAACGGAGTGCATTCAAAACGTTTGCCCTGGACAAAGAACTGCAGAAAGATGCTTTTGCTGCCGATTCTCACCTTCTCACTCACTCACGCTCAAAGTGTATTGCAACCCTGTTTAACGCAAAACCTTGTGTTAACACAAACCTGAGCACCATACATCCCTTTCTACACAATAAGAATAGTCTGCAAAGATAACAGGGATGGAGCTAAGTTTTATTAAATCTTTTTTTTCTCCAAAGAGAAAGAAATCACTGAAATGAAATCACCTCAGTGGACAACACGATAGAATCATTGTGGCTTACGTCAGCTTCAAAGAGAGGAGGAGACCCTCACTTTTCATTGCTGTGTCAAGCCTACTGCAGAGACTGCTGACCTGGGAGATTCACTGTAACCAGAACTACCATTCACAAACTGAAAGCACGCAACTGTTCGACTAATAGCAAATAGTGGAGACAAACCACTTGTACAAACCTGTGCAGACTGTAACGTTAACTGGCTCTCTGGTTGCTCTTCCAGGAACTTTCTGAGTATTTCTGAGCACTTGGAACTAAAATGAAATTTTAAAAAGATGCAGTGTTTAGCACAATGCACTATTTCATTTGCTTACAGTGGGCATAAACTGGAACTATTTCATGAATTTTCACCATACTTCAGTGTTTAAAAAAAAACTTCCGTGAACAAAAAGAATTTTCACTAGGCCACAATATCCTATACATAAACCATGCAGTAGCTATTTAGATATTACAGTAATACACAACAGTATTTGTTTATTACAGTAATAAAAAACAAACAAACAAATTTATGTCAAATTTAATTGCACAGCAGGAAATTTTCTTAAGACATTACGTCACTCACTTGGGGAACTATTTTGCATGTTCCGCCACAGGATCATCATCATCTTTCCATTTCTCTAAGCAACCTGCACAGTTGAAACACTTCACCCTATCACTTCCTCCTGCAATGAATACATGACACTTGTCAAAAATGATCATGTGTATCATTTTTTCCTCTTTAACATGCCAGCAGTGTAACAACCACAACAATGATTATTTCACCAGTTTACATTGATAGCCTCCATCTACTAATGGAATCAGTAGCTTTTAAAATCAGGAATAACAACAATTAAATCAAGGGAAAAAAAATCTCACAGAATTGAGAGACTCATTGGACAGGTGAGGAACGTAACATGCCTTTTATTTTTTTCCCAGAATTATGATGATGGAGCCTTTTTCCATCTAGCTCCAAAACAAAAAAAAAAAAAAAGCTTATGCAGAAACAGACGGAGGTCTCTAGACTCCGGTAATTTTTTCAGACAGTGGCTAAACACACAATAACCCTGAGGTTTCACTGCTTTGCACTGACACTAGCCAGATTGCTGCTGACTACATCAGAAGCATGTAAAACTACAGAAAGAAGTTTTTCCTCTTTTCTTCCCTTTTACTTCTGATAGAAGCATGAAGAAAGGGCAGGAGCCCTGGATGGGTGAGACAGGTGAACACAGCCACAGGTGCAGCAAGTCAAGGTCCCAGCTCAGGGAAGAAGAGTCCAGTCAACTTCGTTTATCCTCAAAGATGTTCAAGATGGGGTCACCTCTGTAACGAGAGATATTTCATAAGGGGGAAAGCTTCGGTCTACTATCAGACTCTTCAAAAAAAAAAAAAAAAAAAAAGGCAGAACTAGTTTACAAATCTATCTGTCAGGCTCACAGCAAAGCAAAAATATCACAACAAAAACGTATCTTACAGAGAACTATAAATGTATATTATCAGTTTACACCACAGATAAGAATCTTTGTTTTTCTTTCAAACCCTTCAGGTTTCAGTTATTTGTCTCTCTCTCTCTCTCTCTCTCGCACACAGAGGCAAATGCAAGTTAGAAACATCTAAGCAAGCTGCACATTTTAAAGATTTTCTACAGAAAACACACTTTTACCTGTTGTAAGAGTTTCAGAAATAGAGTATCTTTCACATATGCAATCTTGTTAAAAAAAAATAAAAACAACAATCTGGAGCAGCTTTCATTGTTAATGTTGATCATAGTAACAAATATGAAGGCAATATTTTTTAATGAAAAGGTAACAGTCAGTACATTCTGTTCTTATATCTGTCCCAGTAGATAAAGTCTTCTTGATAAAGAAAGTTGCAAAATGCTTTCCCTAAGTAAAAAAATTAAAAATTAATGCTTATTTTTAACAGAATTTATTTTAATTTCACTCTTCAGCTTTACAAATGAAATAATTACCATGGGCTGGTATTAAGTATTAAAAAGCTACATGTTTTCAATCTGAGAATTTTCTGAAGTGGAATTGACTGAGTGTCAGGCTACTATTAATAAGGAGAAATGGCTCTCCTCAGACAGCAGCAGCTCTAAAGAAAGTGAGGTAACGCCGATTCTCCTAAAATATTTGAGACAGCATTCTCCAAGCTACGCAGCAGTCTTCTCATCTCATATCAGCCAACGAGTTTGGGATATAAGTCCAGATCGGTTCTTGAGGTATACTGCAGCTGTCATCATGGAAAATCTTAGATATACGCTAACCTTTCTGCTGAACATAAGTTCCCCAAATGAAGTCACGGAAGAACTGCTGACTGGGTGGATCCACTAGCCTGACTTCCACCATGCGTAGTTAGCACYGTGTGTAGTTCAGCATTCTTACCTAGACTCTTTCTCATAGTTGAGCTTAGGTGCTACCAGGAGTAAATTAATCCAGCTAACTTAATGCTGGATAAAAGCCAACAGAGGCGTCTGTCCCTTTTCACCAATGGACAGCCTACATACAGGCAACCAGCTTGGATACGAGCCAAAATAAAGTTAAGCAAAACAAACTCCACTTAGTGTAATTATAGATAAGTTTGGAGATGGGATTTTTTTTTTTTTTTTTTTTTTTGGGGGGGGGGGGAGGTATTGAAAGTCAGGAGCAAAGTCTAATTTGCCTGTCTTCAAGTCCCAGACAGATCTGCCATATAAAAAAAAAAAAAAAGATTGCAGATTACCACCACTACAATGAATCCACAGTAACTTTGAATATACTTTTTWATTTCCTCACTAGATTTCTTACTTTGAAGGAATTCACACGTAAAAAATAACAAAACAACTATTAATTCTAAACATTAATTCCAATTAAAATGCTGAGAGCAATGCTTCAGTTATTAAAAAGTACATACCCAGGATTTTTCACATCAGAAAGATAATGAAAAAAGGGCAAATTTACATATTTGCTTTGATGCTCACTGCAGAGTAATTCAGGGAGGGTCTCACTGTCTAAACCAGGGAGGAATGGGGCGAGGCGGGGAGAGGAATTCCCCCATGTAGAAACTACTCTGAGGTTCCGCAAATGTAAGGAGGAAGAATCATATGTTTCCCCTTCTTACTCTTTCCTAGGTGTTGGCTTACTGTCACTGTTGGAAATTAGTCAGATTACTTCAGTCTCAACTAATACAGCCATTCTTACACTTTTATGATTTTTTTGTTTGAAAAAAAAAATGCTTCTTGTTTTAATCAATGTTGAAACAGAAGTACGAAGTCACTGCAGGATCAGTAGCCCTGGAGTCTCAGGAAAATCATCTGAGCAGCTTAAGGCCTTARCTGTACTAGGGGAGGGGTCATGCCTCTAAATATCATCAGTCAATATGAACTGAAATTGCTGAAATGAACCAAGGCAACGAAATCAAGCAATCTGCCATGGACAATTTGTAAGCAAGTGAGTGTTTAATAAAGGTTTTGCCCTTGCCAGTGCTGCCATTTTGGGGGGGGGAGGGATCAGAATTTACACACTAAAAAAAAAAAAAAATCCAGAAGCTACAAATGTTGCATCCATTTAAATATTGTAAACAGACCTGCACTGTTTCATAAATGAAAACAGAAATTCTTCCAAGCATACTTTCCAATTACCTGAAAAGAAAAATCCAGCTCTGGCAAGCAAAGCAGGCTGTGTTCCTCTGGCATTAGAACTGCCACCCACCAAAGGACTGAAGTCTTGCTTCCTCATTGTATCTGTATATATGCCCAGTTCTTCTCCAAATACTGAAGATGTATGTCACACTTTAAAATGTTACCCACCTCTTGGCCAAGAACAAATTCACATGTGGGATGAAATCTGTGTTGTTCACATGGGAAACATCTAACTTTCATGGCAAACAAAACCAATCCAACGCAGAAACACTGCACATTGGATTCAACATTCGTGATAAAAGCCAGCAGCTGCCATTTCTGTCTGAGACCATGAGTAAGATTTACAGGACAAAAAAGATTTTAATCTATTGTGTTCACTTCTCATAGCAGGGTTATAACTGCCTTGCAGCTGATCACGGATTTGTTGGAATTCTGCCTCCATTTTTTTTGCTGTCTTGTGAAAATCCAAGTTTAGATGAGAAAAATCAGCATGCAATAGAGAACGATTCAGCTCACATATTTTATCATCATCCATCTCCACTGTAGGGTTCTCTTTAGCAGACATTTTTCTGAAAAAAAAAAAAAACAAAAAAAACCCAAAGAAGACTACCATATTATATTACCTGCATCTTCTAGATATCATTCACTCATCATTTCTATTAAATTGTCATTTCTCCAAGTTATAAACTGTTGCTTCCACCTTGCTCTGAAGAGATAAAAGAATATAAAATAAGCTGTTGAATCTATATGAACAGGTATATTATTAAATATTACTGGTCAAATACAAACCACAGCTAATTCTAGCTGTCCATTGCCCTTGCTGTTGCATACAGTAACAAAAATCCCATCTTGAAGCCTTTACAACTGAAGAGAGGACAGGGGAGAGGAAGAAGGTGCATAAGCAGGTGAGGAGATTTGCCCAAGGTCACATGTGTCTGTGGCCCAATTCTAGAGCTTCATACAATAGCCTGAAAACCTAGAATGGCTTAGGTAAACCAATATGTCTCATTATTATCTATTTCAGGCCTTCCACCCCAAAGCCATGACTAGATACTACTAGCAAATCCCAAATTTCTCCTTAAATTAGACAGAACCTGAGATACCTCAATATACATTCCCAAATGAAAGACAGGAAGCAGAAATGAGAAATGGAAGTGAGAAATTATTTCCTTGTATTATTTTTTTACTATATTCTTATTTTAAGTAGTGACTAGCAGAAATTACATCATCCTTCATCAAAAAGGACTGGAATTTCATCATCGCAAAATGAAATGAATTTGCCAATGACATTTATTGCCAAAATTCTACTGCTAATACTTCTCTCCAATAAAGTGGCTTTATTAAAGCRTTACCATTTCTGCTTGGCTTCTCAAATAAATTATTCTTGTTGAAGTAAAAGCTTTTTGTTCTTGCCACTAGTACTCAGTGATAAGAAAACCAWAAGAAAGTAATATTTTGTCAGATGATGGTTTGGATGGCAGCAAAGATGCTTAGTTCTCTGACATTCATAATAGCCAAATTCTGTTCTCCCCTGACCTTCAAAGAGCTGTGGTTGGTCTTCTCAAATTCAGTGTGCTTATCGCATTTACAACATATACCAAATGATTCTAAATACAGGATCTCCAGACTGCTTTTTTTTTTTCCTAGAAATCACACTACCTGAACCCTCTCTCATAAATAATTTAAAACAAATTTTGCTAAGTGCTTTGAAATCCCTAGGTAAAAAGGAAGTGCTTCAGAACTCTCCCTAAATTCAAAGTGTAAATCTTCAAGTTCTATTTTGAAAAGAATAGCACTATAGCCACCATATATACTTTTAAGTACAGAAAATCGATGCTAGTTCTTTTTTTTTTTTTGCGTTTTTAAGTAAGACACACACACCTCATTCCTTCAGTGCGGTGTCTGTACAATCTACAATTAAAATTGTWCCTAATGGTGCACAAGACAGAATGAGATCCCACTCCAATTCTAAGAATTATGGCTATTATGKAAAAATAAAACCAGAGATTTCATTTACTCATATTTTAATAAAATTGCAATATTTACAGTCTTGGCAATCACTTATGACTGTTAATTCAGATCATAATTTTTATTCCTTCAAGAYTGACAATAAAGCAAGGGCCCTTACCTTTCAGAAATCCTGTTCACTACAAAAAGCACTGCTCTCTCTGTCCCAACGTGCCTTCAACCTCAAACCTTTACAGTATTTTTTTTCCCCAGCCCCACAGGATGGTTTTGTCTTTTTGCGTCCTCTCTCAGCAGTTCTCTTCTGACTCATATTATGCAACACCTTCAGGAAATACAAGAATTTCTCATTGGCCTGTTGGTAATCTCACTGATTGACTAACCTTGTGAAGATCCAATAAAGAAGAAAAACACAAGAACAAGAATTAAGCGGGTATTATCTTCCCACAAGCATAGGAGACTGAGACCCAGTGAATCCYGTAGAGTACAGAAGGAAGACACATTTTCTTCATGGTGCTTTAAGTTCAAAGGCCACAGCTAAATTTCATTACATATTGGAGAAATATTGCCTTCATAGCCATTATTCAGAGCCTAGTTTTAACTGCTCTTTCTGTTCAATGAGAAGAGAGAAAAAGAACATGCAAAATTATTATGCAGACCACAAGCAGATAATGGAGTATATAGCCACACACAACACAACTTCTACTTCAAATTACATTACTTTAGTATGTTCTCTYTGGTAAGAGAAAAAGCCAGAACAGATTAAAACTGTTTGTTAAAACCTTCCTCCCTCCTTCCCCATAGGAAATGCTGATTATGAAGATGAAAAATATTCTTAGAAAATACCATGCCACAGGACCGTCACTCACATCAGAATAACCAAGAGCCAAATGGTTCTGGCATTCCTTTGCTTGGAATGGCTTAYGAAACCACAGCAAAACCCTTTTTGTCCTTTTTTCTGCTACTTCTTGAGTAAASCCTTAAATATCTGCATCACCTGCATCTCAGCTAAGTAGCCCAACCACCAGGCTAACAGGCACTGCAATCATATGATTCCACAAGGGTTTATAATGTTTTTTGTTTAATTCTGCACAGAAACACACACAGATGCTGAAACTCATCTCCACTACTCCAAATAGCAGAATTCCTGTTTTCTGGCCAGCTGGTAGGCATAAATCTTAGACTAAACACACAAGAAACTATGTTAACAGAGAGAACTTGTATATTTAAAGAGTTTGAAACAAAAACTGCTTGCGAAAATGGCAAAAAGTACACGTGTATTTGTATGCAGTAAGTATAGAAAGTGAGAAACTGCTTAAGTCAAGGGGTTATTTTTTGCTGGCTTGCATTTTAAGTTCTTTTTGAAATGTCTTGTCTCCCAACTAATTGCTCAAAAATATCTTTCTTAACATTTACAAAAAYATTCTACTCCACAGAATTTAACAGAATATATCACCATCCACTTAAAACAAGAGTGCATAACAACTGATGTATAAAATATATTTTCAGGGCTTTTTATTTTTTTTTAAACAAAAGATGAACAAACATAAGTCACCATCTTAACATACAAACCAGTTTTATCACTTTTACATTTACAAATTTACATGTTACCCACAATAGCACTCGGAAAAAATTGGAGTCTTTCAAACAAGAAGAAAACAAATCAGATAAAAATGAGCCATGAATATATTAACAAATACATTAGGTAAAAATTAAATTYCCCCCCAATACAACGTTCATCCTTTTGTATTCATCTAGGCCTTTCTTCTTGTTTTGACATGCCTCAGTGAAAGTTATGGCTGAATAAACACAACAGATTGATGCCAAGAATGAAACAGATAAGGCAACCTCTAAAAAGAGACAGCATCATACAGATGCAGGAGTAGGGTGCTCATGAATACAGCCAGGACAGCAGTGCAGAGAATCATGAACAAACAAGTCGCATTCTACACAAAATGCATTCTGACATACTTTACATACGTAAACCTGTGTAGAAAAAATTGAAAAACAAAACAAATTAGAAGAAAGTTATCATTACAGCACTACAGTAGGACAGYAGTCATGTCATCAAAACAAGGTAAATATACTGAATATTTTTCTCATTAGCTGAACGAAGGGGTTCTAATAGCTAACGTGGCCAAAGTGCTGAGCTTGAGTGACTGTAGTTATATCCAAATAGCTAACAGTGGATGTTTRTTTATGCAACTCCATAGGCAATTCCTTCCCACATGTGTAAAGTACCTGTAGTTTTAAAGGTAAAACTCAATGACTGAAAACTCCATCTAGCCACTGGAGAAATTGCCACAGAGATTTTTCTGGTCTTTGAAAAATAGACTCCTCTAAAAGATTATCTCTGACACCTCTCAATGCAAGTTTCAGTGCAGTTTAACATACTTACATTTTGATCTTTCATTTCTCCATGGCAGCCTTGACAACACCTACAATGCAAAATTGTGCATTTTTACTGAAAAAAGTGACAAGTTTTTAAACAGCATTAACAGTCATGTCATGCATAACAATAATTTATAAGAATTTTTTCAGTTGAATAGCTGAAATAACACAGGATAACTGCTAATGAAAACTAAAAACATTTACTACCAGAGCTGACCAAAACACCCACAACATTCAACAGTATCACCAGTAACACAAAAGCTACCGTCAACTATTTTTACTTTCTTTGGGAAAAAAAACTATATGGTCCACAATTACATTGATTATCACATATATGATTTACATACCGTTCCCCTTGATATTCTTCCAGGGGAACTTCCTGAAAGGCATCCAAAGGAAACAAGTGATGGTAAGACCGAGCCAGATGAGGTGCGGACACTAATGTCAGACCTGCAAATAAAGAGACATCAAAATTATTACAAGGCAAAACTTCCCCCAAAGCTTTACTATATTAAACAAAATTGAAAAGCAAAATGGAAAARTGATGCTTAATACATCAGCAGTTCAGAACTTTTATTAATAAAAAAAATTGCATTTCAGCTTCCATAATCCAAATCTGTAATCATTTCCAGAATTAAATCCAAATAWAAATTAAAAACAAAAAGCAGTGAGCATATTATTCTGAATTTGCAATTAAAAGACTTAATTCAGCCTTTAGAAGCATATTTTTAAAGCACAGCTTGAGCATTTGCAAGTTTCTCATTCTTATCCCATTAAAAAAAAAAAAAAAAAGCAACCATGTAAGAGGCTTTCAATTAAATCCAACCACACCGCTCCTTTTCAGCAATGGTCATTCTGCTGTGTTTCATCACCAGCTAAAATGGTTCCCCACTAGCAAATACTACTACAGTCTGCTGCAATACTGCCAAGACATACTATAGCCTATTTAGGCTAACACAGGCTTATGAGGTAGCATGGACTGACACAAACCTCCTCATCACTCACTCATKTGCAGCAAAAAGTTTCAACCTCTTGTTTTGCTTGCAGCTGCAGGGAATCTCTTGCTGATATATAGAATTTTTAAGCACTTAGATACCAAACCGGGAGGAGTGGCTGATACACCAGATGACTGTGTTGCTATTCAGAGAGACCCGGACAGGCTGGAGGGTTGAGCAGAGGGGAACCTCATGAAGTTCAACGAAGGCAAGTGCCGGGTCCTGCACCCAGGGAGGAATAACCCCATGCACCAGTGCAGGTTGCATACTACCCAGTACAGTACTTTAAGCAGCTACTAGGTTGCTGAAATTAAACTGCCGCTGGTATGAAAAATTTGATGTGAATTAGGACAAACTGACCCAAAACTATAATGATTTATCAATGCACATACCCTAGTAAGACCTATTACATATTAGTGATAAGTAGTATCACAGTAGCTCCATGTCTCTCTTGTATTAGGGAGCCCAGAACTGGACAMAGTACTCCAGATGTGGTCTCACTAGGGATGAGCAGAGAGGGAGGAGGATCACCTCCCTCGACCTGCTGGCAACACTCTTCCCAATGCACCCCAGGATACCACTGGTCTTCTTGGCCACAGGGGCACGTTTGTGGCTCATGGTCAGCTTGTCATCCAGCAGCACTCCC
>NW_028186912.1:3321205-3332131 GCF_003343005.1 Rhea americana
CCTTCTTTTCCTCCATGTGTCTGGAGATGACATCCAGAAGGAGCTGCTTCACCCCCTTTCCAGGGATGGAGGTGAGGCTGACTGGCCAGTAGTTGCCTGGGCCCTTYTTGAAGGCTGGAGTGACACYGGCTTTGTTCCAGTTCTCAGGCACCTCTCCTGTTCTCCACGACCTTTCAAAGATGATGGAGAGTGGCCTACCAGCCATCTATAAAAGTTAATCCTCGCATCTCCATTGGGGGGATACCATAAGTCCCTTAATCTTTGCAAGGCTGAAGGCCTTCTATTTGCAACTCTGCATCCTTTCATGCATCACTGTGCAGTCAATCTGTCCTTGGGCTTTACCTTTTGAATCTTTTGTCTACCAACTTGTATTGATGGGGCCCATACTTCTACCCTTGAACTCCAAAACACTCTTTATCCTCATGGCCTCACACTGAGATGTCTGAAACACGTCTATGCCTTTTATGTCAGGATTCCTCAAGAAATTATTACAGCTGACATTGAGAATCACCCTGTCTTCCCCATGTTGCTTCATAGCTTTCAGTTTATGACACCTTGCACTAGGGGACAAATAGAGCTTAGTAAACCATATTAGTGGTCATTTAGATAGGCAATAGTCATATAAGGCATAATAGGCATATAATAGTCATTTAGATAGGCAATAAGACACCCAGTAATATACATACACAAAAATTTAAAAGCCAACTAGTAAGTGCAATATCTGCACCCAATCAATGCATGCTCCAATCAGCACTACTAGAGTAATGAGCATGAGCAGCCAAAGGAAATAGAGGGGATGCTGATGAAGTGATACAGTCACTATGGAAATAGCATCAAGCAACTACTATCTGCTGCAATGGAGAAGGCACACTTGTCTTGGAAACCCCACTCCTTCTCCTGAACTGGCAGCTGAGGAGAGTTTTCCCATTGTAAGCCATCACTTACAAACCCTGCAAATAAGTCTTTCTGCATGTGTACCTCCCTCAGCATTCTTTGCACAACAATCTCATCTCTCCCACAAAATGGAATAGCAGCTTGTTGGTTACTTGTTCAATTCAGGTAAATCGCCAACCATGTGTATTAGTCCCTGATGTAAGACAGCAAATTGCCTACAGCTTATTATGTTCTGCTACGTTTGTATATAACATATGCTCATTCGCARATACTTCTTGCATTTCTCCATCCTGATCTTGATCCTCTTACTGTAACAAAAATGTCTGATACAACTACTGCAAATATATTTGTGAAATCCACCCAAACTTCTCCCTATCAGTAAGTTTTGAATACACAAAGAATTCAGGACAAAACAAAAAGAAACAAAACCCACCTGCAACAAAACCAACACAACAAAATACCCCACCCTTTATTTACAACTAACAACTTGATATAGCTTTACAGGTAGAGTCCTGAGAGTCCTTACAMAAAGCTGACATTTCACAACACAGGAATGAAAGCTACTTAAAGTAGAACTGGCCTTTGATTACTAATTACAGTTGAGTTTTCCTGCCCTTCAACTATCTTATSCCCAACACATAATTCATCTGCTCAGTTTTTCTTGCTACTAACCACAGATTTTGCATTCCACAGGAAGTTCGCAGTATTTGGCTCTGCACTGTGGACAGAAATATCCACCCAGAGTAAGACCTGGCTCACTGTTGTTTTCCAATTGCCTGGAGGAGAGAGAGACAGGAGGTTGGAGGAAGAAATCAGTACCATTTTCTGAATGATGCTATGCTGTCAAGCTGTACAAATATCACCATTAATAATGGCAGTATTGGCAATACTACATAACTGGTAACACTACACAGTCCTCAGAACAAATATTGTTTAAAAAAATTTCTATATTGATTCTGTATGTGTAAGTATTAGAAAAAAACTGACAGAATGAGACATCAGTGACCACACTTCTCCACAAAAAGTTCTCCCCACAAAAAAGAAAGGAGAATCAAATTATGCTTAGAAAAAATAAAGTTATGAAATGTATCAGTACTGATAGTACTACTCCCMTCTAATATTCTGTATGACTTTATGATGCATACTAATACTTATTTCCTCTAACAGCAGACACTGTTTCCTCCYGAAAACTCATGCTGCTCTGTCAACCTTGAATATTATGGTTCATTTCATGGAGAACAGCACTGTTGATGTTCATCAGACTGAGGCCCGGTTTTAAACTTTCATTTATTATCACTACACATTAGTAAAGCAATAAACTAATAAAATTAATTCCAGATACTACTATTCTTTATCATGATTATAATGGTAAGAAAATACTTGAATGCAAAAATGCTAGTAAAATTGGTGGTAATAATTTCAACACCTTGTAGGAGCCTTTTATTCTGGCCACTGCGCAAATACATCTAAAAGCCATTCATTACCTTCAAAAATTTTAAAATATACAATTTAAAAAATGTATTTAAACGAGAAGAACACAAGTAACTATGATCACATTCAGAAAGTGCAAGTTAAAGTAAGATTTCTAACGAGAAGTCACAAAACATTAGTTGCCAGTCCTTTTTCGTAGTATTTTGCCATATTTCCACTAAAAAGCAGATTTTCTAATAAAACTAGATATCATTGAATTCTAATACTGAATTTTAATTAGCTCATTAAATTCTAATCAGTTTTACTTACGCCATGCTGAAGGATGGCTTTGCATCTTGATCAGATAGAGAAGCAATCGTATGCTGAGGAAAACCTTCAGAGAAAAACATTCCATATTAACAATTTTAAACATACTAGTAATCTTTCAGTTCCTTATTTGAACGGAAAAGTTCAAAGATTATTCCAACTGTTAACTTATATCAATTTTCTTTTGCTATTACAAGAAGCAATATACTCTTGTGTGTATGTACATATAACTCTTACCAGGTATGAAATCTCTCCTAAAAGTCTCTCTCTAGATATAAAGTCTACATATAAAAATATATACGTTCTTTCTTATCTACGAAATGGATGGATGAAAGAAAGAACAAAAAACCTCTGGTCAGTGGCATTACTGTTTCTACCTGGTTTAATTTCAGGCTTAAATTTAATAAGAACTACATCAGGAGAAGAAAAGGTACTTTTGTTCATTTGTTGAAAGAAAAAAACATGACAGTGCTCCAGACAAACACCCCCTACACAGCAAAACAGAAGGCTGTTACAGCAAGTGAAGCTTAGGACAGTTGCCTTCCACAGAGATAAATGCAGAGGGAGAAACAAAATACATTTTTTTCACCCTTCAGCTTTTAAATATTACATTTATACCAACTACTGTACAAGAAATATCATTTCATCTTATTGCTTCCAACTGCAGTTGAGTATTGAATCTTATTTGTTTTGATTCTTAACTTTATTTATCAAACAAAAATTTTGCGGGAACAATATTAAACAAATTAAAACTTATTTGTTAAAGTGTTAAAATAAAAAGAACCAATTGTGCAATGTCTTTGAAGTGCTTCTAACCATCTGCATTACTCCAAAACAGAAGATACAAAGAAAGAAGATTCTTACATCTTGCACCTGAAATTCAACAAAAACCACATCCTACCCATTCGAATAAGGGAGCATTCAGAACTTGAACTGGCAGGTGGAGGACTAACATGATGCATCAGCAGTTCCTTATAATGACTTTCATCTAAAATAACATGGTATGTTCCTGTCACAGACAAAGAAATGACTTTACTCTCAGAATATTAATTTATAACCTGGAAAATAGCACAAACATATTTTTCCAAATAACAGAGTAACAACTTAAGTTATTAAAAAAAAGCAGCCAACTCTGTCACTAAAAATAAAAATAATAAAACAGAATGTTTAAATAATTACATAAAAACATTCATAGCTTTTTCTCCAATATTACTAGTAATTATATCATAAGAGTTACTATTACAGTAACTAATACTAATATGTTAAAGTTCCACAACATAAAGCTTTATCTGTACAGGCTTTAGATATAGTTCTTCTTTYCAATGAAGCAGCTAGAAGCTGATGATTATTTCACTAAACGTTATCCATTTTGTAACTTGGAGAAGCCCTTAATTTTCTGCAGCACAACAGAACAATCATCTTTAAACAACAAAATGCATTAAAGGGAATATGAAAAACTAGTTACTTAATTTCAAATTTAAACTTGTAGTAGTAGTGTAACTACAAAACTTCAGATACATACCACCTGTTTCTCTGGCAAGTACAGTACAAACTCGAACTTCAGCACTTAGACCGATGACAGATACTCTGATCTTAACCGCTTTTAAGCACTTCACATGGAAAAAGAAAGCATACTCAAATTCATCAGCAGAACTAAAATGGTAAAAAGGTGCAAAGTTTTAAATGAAAATTTACTGGTTATGACATCTTGTCTGGTTTTAGTCTAATAGTTTGGAAGTTTGCAGTAGTAGTCAAACTTCACTCTTGTACCTTAATTAGATCATAGATGTTGGCTGGATCACACGTCGTCAGACTGCTGAAGACTATCAAAACCTCTCTGCTTGTATGTCCTGGCATGTGCCTAAAGAAAGCATACMGTTAATCCACCTATGTACACTAAGCTACATATACATGAAGTTTTCAAGGACTATGATGTACTAAAGTCAGAAAGAGACATGAAACGAAAATACCTACATATTACAAAAGACTGTGGTAAGACCCTTCTCTGAGCACCAGGATTTTATTGCCCATGAAGTCAAAACTTTCCAATATCTAACACACAATATTTAATTATATTTGTCATCTAATTGCTTACTGTAATGTTTAAATTACCCCACAACTTATCCACACTCTCACATGTAAAAAAATTCACCTTCAAACTAGCAGTAAGTCTTCTCAACTTCTTAGAAGAACAAAACGAAAAAAAACCCACCTCTGATCAGTTGATAGGTGCAAATCCATTACTTTCAACTACTGTCCTTCCTTTTACAGTTCATTAAAAATGCTCCTCCAACTATACATTCMAATAATTTTCTGTGGCACTACCTACTATTTTTTTCTGTCAGTGTTACTAGCTATAACYTTTTATTAAGCGAATTCTCCTACAAATTTTTTTACTCTCTCAATGCTTCACATGGCAAAAATTTATAAAAAAACTGCTTTAAGAAGTCTATCCTACTCCAAATTTACTTCTCTGCTGCTCCTTATGAGAGGTACATCTCTAAATAGAAGTGTCTTGTCTTAGAATATTAAATATGYTAGCAGTGCAAAAATTAGCTTTTTACTGTCTTCATAACATAAAAGGACGTAAAGCCTTCTTTAAAGGCTCTGGCCAGCACAATGCAAGACACTACTTGCAAAAMCAACCTTTCCAGCCACCCAAAAAGTTTACAGTCAGCATTATACTGATTAAGAACATCAAACAGAGAAAACAAAAGCTGTTTATATACTAACTTTAAAGTCTGCATAGCCAAATTTAGGGAATTATATAAAGATGGCTCTCCATGGCAATTCATATCTACTGCTTTCTTCAGAGCAGTTATGTGCTTCTTTGAGTTACCTGTAAGGAAATAAAACATTCACCTGAARTAATAAGTTTAAAAATATAAATATTTAAAATATATATTTTACAAATTTAACTTGTAGAGCAACGGCTTTCAATCTGTTATTTGTACATCTCCACTTCTTACAAATTGAATCCTTAGWCAGAGTGTACAAAAACACTGCATAACTATCAGAAATACATTTATTCTACAGGCARTCACAATTGTTACAAACTCAAAAGATCAGAAAGAAAAATCACTGCTGTAGATTATTAAGCACTTAACTCGGAAGAGAGAAATCACAGTGTGAACTATCTCAAAGCATTTCTGTAGAAATACTATTTATTTTCCTCCATTATCCTCAAAGTACTGTTCAAGGACTGATTGATCCTCAAGCTCAATAAATTTGTTCCAGTTATACAGCTAGGTAAAGAGACAAGATTTTAAACAACTTCTCTGAAGCCACATAACTTGTTAGTGGCAGAATATACGAAACCAAGAAATTTTGCTTTTACCATCTTGTCTAATCTCACTGAACACACAAATGTCATCAAATATAAAAGTTAGCAAACAGGATAAGATATTAACTCTAAGTGAGACAAAACACATTTAAATTCTGGATAAGACCTGATCAGGCATAGACTCATGATGACAGTTCTAAATTCAAACAAATTGAAAAAGACTCCAGWTTCAAATAACTTACAGCAACTTCCCATTTAAATTGAGAATATTATACTAACGGTACTTCACTACCAATAGAGTCATTCAGGCAGAATTTGTAATATCAAGGCTTTATAGTGCAAGAGATGACAACAGAACTCCAGTTTTAAAGAAAATACTGCCCGCCTACCTGAAAGTTCTGTCATTTTTTCAGCTCTTTTACTCTTTGTTACAATTAAGCCAACCTGGAGGAGAAAAAAAAATAGACAAGATTTTTCTTAAGAAATTAAAATCAACTTGATTTGTATTTTTGATCCAAAAAGTAGCATTAGACAAGACATACCACCAATTAGCTAAGTAAACAGGCTTTCTTTTAAGTGTAACAGTAGCACAATATATTCATCAATTAATGTACATTCCTATATCTTCATTATCACAAACTGCAAAAATAATTATTTCTAGATTTTAAATGCTGAAATAAAGTCTAATCAAGTCTTCTATGTTACAATTCACATTAAAAAAAATGGGAATAGATATGTTCCTGTTTTCATTAGTTAATGCAAAAAACCCCAAGAACTTCAAGAGACTGACAGGGAAGGGAGAGAAAGGAACGTATCAATTGAAAATAGATTACTAGATAATGTTAAAAATGAAACTAAGCTTTCAGAATAGCTTTTAGCTCTTTAATCAGTTGTAGTAATMGTAACTGTACATACCTGACTAATAGGATTTTGGTCAAAGTACTCCTCAACAAAATACTCCAATAACTGTAAAGAAAAGACAATACTGTTAAAAATATAAACAGTTTAATTCCACATGCATTAAGTGCTTAAAACTTGCAAAGTATTCAGTGCCATTAAAAAATRGGGGGAGGGAGAGCAAGTATGCAAGACAGCTCAAGCACAAGCTGTCCCTTCCACTCTCCTCCCCCTGCCCCAGAAAGCCTTAACCTTTCCACTCTTTTGCTTCCTGTATTATCTACGCAAAGCAAGTTTCAGAAATATCATTTTACTGACTCTATATACAAAAGCTCTAGATAAGCGTTAATTCAAATAGAAGTTTACGATGTAACAAAAAGCATTAAACTGCACAAAACATTAAAAACACAGGATTTCAATACTTAATGTTATAAGTGAAGGTCCTACAGGATTTGAAGAATTCAATTTCACTTCTCCACATTTAGAAATAAGAACTCCTGTCTAGCATCCGCTCAAATCACAATTTATGAAACCACAAGAATAAGAAAAAATAAAGATTGCTATATGTGTAAAGAAAGAATGTTCTCTTCCCTTCCCTAACTATGGGCAACACTTCAGCTCAATTTCCACATACTTCTTTATCACGTCTTTTGGAACCATTTTCACTACACAGTAGCACTTCTGCAAGACAAGCTGATCTTACACARGCTTTACTACTCAAAAAATAGAGCCAAACTATTGCAGAAAAATTACAGGCTAGCAGCATAAACAAGGGAAAAACACAGGGATGAGATGAGACTATGTAAGTAATTAGTCACAAGAGATTTCTGTTCTTCTAAATACAATATGGAAATAATTTACAGAGGAGAGTGGATTAGTAAGAGAAAACTTTTGCCTACAGAAATACCTTTAAAGTGCAAGTAAGTCTGTTGGGTTTTAAATCTTGGTCCTCCATAGTTCTTGATCCGTCGATGACCACATAAAGGTGACGCATCTGCAGTATCAACACAGTAATGCTAATTTGACAAGTTCCCAATTTAAGGCAAAGATCAAATTTTATCACCTACAAAACAGCTGCTTAAACAAATGGTTATTTCATTTACTTAAACCAGCAGCTATTTTATATGTCAAACAGGAAAAATTTAGAACACTAAACTAATTCACAGTTTTTAAAGCCACGCAATCAAAAACAGCTGAAAAGCTAGGTATTTTTCCACATTTCCTTCAAAATGAAACAGAAGACTTTTGTGAGTAATATTCAATGTTCTTATGCTCTCAACATAAGTTACAAAACAATCATAGCTTGCAAGTTTGCACTTACTTCACCTCTTCATCTGAGGAACTCAACGTGTTATAAAGCAATGTTACAATTTACAATTCACTTAGACAAACATAACAGCAAAAATGTTTATGATCTTACTGCATCTGCAAAGCATGTCCTGATACAGGAAACAAAACAAACCTCAACCTCTGAAACTACTAATGCTTCACATCCCACACTACCACTAAATTAAGAAATAAATGTCTAAAATTAAACTGCAGGGTGGTAAAAAGAAAGCTTCAATCTCAGGTATATAAAGTCAGCAAAAGTGTATTTCAGATTAGGCATACTACTCAAATTCAAGTAGTTTTGGGCACAGGACAGCCAAGTGTAARCTATTAACATACCATTCCAAGTCGAACTTGTCCATGGTGCTCATAGAGTCTGATGAAACACAGAAGGTTTTAAGATGTAAATGAATGAAGGACTGATCCCAAAACAGACTCCAATCCCACAGTCCCAGCACATATGAAATGATCATTAACTATGATARCCATCATAAGTTACTTCCATTAGAAAGAAACAAGAAGGAAGACTATAAACTCAACCTTCAACTATAAACAAATCTAATAACTCTTGGAAAACAAAATAGAGTTCTCATGACCAGGTTTAATTAAACTTTAGAAGCTCAAGTAAATTTGAACATTTTGCTGAAATATATGAAAAAATAATAATTCTGTCTGGCAATTCTTCTGATAATATAAAACAAAACAAGAAATTGCTGCCATCATACCAGTAAATAAAGTAGAATTTGAAATAAATGGTTAAAGGATTCCCTCTGAATAGTCCAACGATTGGAATTAYACTGCTCCATACAGCATGTCAGACCAAGACTTAAACTCGCTGGTTAGCAWAGATCACTCACTCTTAGAAGAGATTCAAGATTAAAATAAATTTCCTTTTTCCCTCCTCTGATGATAGCAACAAACAGCAGATAGAGTTCTGCATCTAGAGTTTTGAAAGAGTCAAGACTAACAATATATTTCAGGCATGTTGAGATGCTTAATCTACCTAAAGGATCCAGTTTCAAGACAAACACCTTACAATTGTTATGAACAATATTTCATAAATATGCTTGTGGCAATATATAATACCTTTTTCGCTTAGCCTTGAAAAGAATGTCCTCGATGGTTGCTTTTAGCGATCCAGATTCATCTTCTTTAAGAATTTCCCTACGTAAAAAAAAAAAATCGTTAATGAATATAAGGACGATTTTTTTTATTAATAATTTTTTTTTTTTTTTTTAGGAAGACTAGGTTAAGGCGTACAGAGGAAAGCCTACCATGTTCTTTCGTAGCCTCCTTCCCAGCGCTTGGTTTTTTCAGGTTCGTCATCCATGCCTGCAGCTTTGCTCTTACCCACGCTGCTGTGGAGCACAACCGTGACAGCCCGTAACGAAACCTTCCCCGCCCGCCGCCGCCCGAGCCCCTCCCGGGCCGCGAGGCACGACCGCCGCTTCGAGCTATGGAGCCGCGCGAGCCGCCGTACCGGCCGCCCAACGGTCCCACCGCTCCAGCCGGAAGCGCCTGCGCCCGCCCCTTCCTCAGTGCCGCGGCGAATCCCTCCCGGCTTTGGCGCCCGGGCTGCGGAGCGACCGTTCCGCGCTGCGGGCGGGACCCCGCAGGGCGCCGCGGCAGGGCGTGGCGAGGCCCGGCCGAGCGGGGCGCCCCGGCGGCCTCCTCCAGCGGCGGCGGCGGCCGCAGGGCGCAGCCAACGCCGAGCCTGAACCCTCAGCTACTACTGTCTTMTCTCTCTCCCAAGGACGCCCCTTACAAAACGTATCAAGTTCACCAGAGTATACACTGTCTATAAACTAAACATGCCTGGCGATGTACTAGAAAGGAAATAAGATTTTGAAAAAAGATTAAAGCACTATTTGTATTTATATGACTATATATTTTCTGCATTAACTGAAGCACCCAAGGGACAAGGAAAAGGACAGAGTATTACATACATGTACTGTAACAGTGCATGTCAATGCACAACTGCTATGATCAGTTATTTTCATGAAGTAATTGTATTTTATCCCAATAACAAAAACAATGCTTTAAATCTAGTCTAAAACACACAGCTTGAAATTTATTCATAGAATCAGTAAGGTTGGAAGGGACCTCTGGAGATCATCTAGTCCAACCCCCCCGCTCAGCAGGSTCACCTASAGCATGKTAGAYRGGGTTGCATCCAGGYGGGCCTTGAAGATCTCCAGAGRAGGAGACTCCACAACCTCYCTGGGCAACCTGTGCCAGGGCTCYGYCACTCTCACAGGGAAGAAATTCYCCCTCACGKTYAGGCMGAACTTCCTGTGCTTCAATTTCTGCCCATTGCCCCGTGTGACAGGACAAGAGGCAACCGAAAAGAGTTTGTCCCCGTCCCCTTGACACCCTCCCTTCAGCTACTTATACACATTGATAAGATCCCTCTCCTCTTCCCCAGGCTGAAGAGGCCCAGCTCTCGCAGCCGTTCCTCCTAGGGCAGGTGCTGCAGCCCTCTGATCATCTTTGTAGCCCTATGCTGGACTCTCTCCAGTAGCTCCCTGTCTCTCTTGTACTGGGGAGCCCAGAACTGGACACAGTACTCCAGATGAGGCCTCACCAGGGCTGAGTAGAGGGGCAGGATCACCTCCCTCGACCTGCTGGCAACACTCTTCCCAATGCACCCCCAGGATACCATTGGCCTTCCTGGCCACAAGGGCACATCGCTGGCTCATGGTCAGCTTGTCATCCAGCAGCACTCCCGGGTCCTTCTCTGCAGAGCTGCTTTACAGAAGGTCAACCTCCAGCTTGTACTGGTGCAT
>NW_028186912.1:3332731-3346778 GCF_003343005.1 Rhea americana
CCCCTTTCCAGGGATGGAGGTGAGGCTGACTGGCCTATAGTTGCCTGGGTCCTCCTTCTTGCCCTTTTTGAAGGCTGGAGTGACACTGGCTTTCTTCCAGTCCTCAAGCACCTCTCCAGTTCTCCAGGACCTTTCAAAGATGATGGAGAGTGGCTTGGCAACAACATCTGCCAGCTCCCTCAGTACCCATGGGTGAATCGCATCMGGGCCCATGGATTTGTGGATGTCTAGCCTGCCCAGGTGGTCTCTAATTCTGTCCTCCTCAACCAAAGGAAAGTTTTCCCTTCTCCAGACTTTCTCCCTCACATCCAGGCTGCAGGATTCCTGAGGGCTGCCCTTAGCAGTGAAGACTGAAGCAAAGACGACATTCAGTAACTCTGCCTTCTCTGTATCCCTTGYCACCAGGGCCCCTGCCCCATACAGTAGCRGGCCCACATTTTCCCCGAGTYCTCCTCTTGCTGCTGACGTATTTGAAGAAGCCCTTCCTGTTGTCCTTGACATCCCTTGCCAGACTCAATTCCAGCTGGGCCTTAGCCTTCCTCGCCGCATCTCTACATACGCTGACTGCATTCCTATAATTCTCCCAAGTAGCGTGTCCCCTCTTCCRCAKTCTGTGTATTTTCTTCTTCYGTCTGAWTTTGGCCAGGAGCTCCTTGCTCACCCATGCAGGTCTCCTGCCCCTCTTGCTGCACTTCTTACTCATAGGGATGCACTGCTCTAGAGCTTGGAGGAAGTGATGTTTGAATACTAGCCAGCTCTCCTGGAMCCCCCTTCCTTCTAGRGCCTTAACCCATGAGACTCCACCAATCAGGTCTCTGAAGAGCYCAAAGTCYGCTCTCCTGAAGTCCAGGGTTGCAAYCCTGCTTGTTGCCTTWGTTCTTTCCTGCAGGATCCTGAACTCCACCATCTCATGGTCACTGCAGCCAAGGCTGCCTCCAACCTTTACATCTCTAACCAGTCCCTCTCTGTTGGYAASGACAAGGTCCAGCAGGACACCCTTCCTTGTAGGCTCCTCCACCATTTGTGACAAGAAGTCATCATCATTATTACTACAAGGTTCAGGATATATTTTCTGTGACTAAGCAAATGTCCTGACAGGAGCAGGTTGAGCCATGGAATAATGTAGCTCTTCCTTCAAACACATAGGTTAATCCCATAGAACATGTGTTCTACAACCATGYAGAATAATCCCTTCGAAATTCCCCCTTTCAGTCTGGCAGCTGTTTTACTGGCACAATTTTATTTTAGAATTTCTTTTTATGAACTATCAATACAAACCTACAAAAAGTTAACTGGCAATTGCATTTAAAAAGCAGGTTGGAGTGTTTCATCTCAGAATGAGTGGGATGTGGTAGTAACTCTGACCAAATGAAAGTTTTTCACTAAATATCATGCACCATTTTTCAGATGTCTGTAAAATTACCATTTGTCTCTTTGCAAGCATATAATTTACAGGCTGCCAGGATAATAGTTATTTAAAAGACTGAAAGCCCTAAGTAGTACTTTATAGTTCAAACCCAGCAGTTCTTAACATTACTGATTACAGAGGTATTTTGAAGTATTGGTTACCTTAGTGRAGCCGCGGATGATCAAGATACTGCAGTCTGAGTTCTAACCACACATGCCCCAAATGCAACTCTGAAAAAAAAATTTATGGTCTATACCAGAAATATCTGACTACTAGACTAGAAGATGGCACGAGCTAGGAATATTTTTAAGGCAAAAGATTCCTGAAGCTATTGTATTCCCAGCTTTTCCTTGTCATTTACTTTTCAAAACTACGCAACAGTCCTTACAGTCCTGCTCTGTAGTTGCTGGCACACACACAAAATTCTGACTGGATACTAAAAAAGCATCAGGGAGAAAAATTAGYTGCAGTTTAAACACCTAGTAGAAACACTGAGTTGTTGGCTAGTAGATAGTCCAAGAGGGACTGAAGCACTTATAACGTGTTTGAGTTATCCAGATGTGTTGGTAGAATTTGCACTTTTCAAACTGAAAATGCAGTATTATATTTGCAATGYTCACTAATCATCTTTCACAACTACTCTAGTAAACTATATTTAACCATCATCTGTTATAACAGCAATTGTATTCTATTATCTTCATGACTATGCCCAGAAATTTGCAAGCAATCACCATTCACTGCAGAATGAAGCACATTCTCTACATTCATGAGTTTACAACACCAACTACTTCACATTACTAAACCTAGAGGATGATTTGCTTAAATACAAGAAAAGCATTTTTAGTTGTACAGATTAGTGTCACAGTGCTTGAGAAGAAGAGTACTGCAGCAGGATAGACTGGCATYTACATAGGTGAAGCAGCAGGGAAAAGGCACAAATTCAAGAGCAGAAAGGGAACGGGAGAACACATTTGTTACCAGAACAAAGTCTCTAATAGAAAAACAGGATCAGAACTGTGGAGCATTAAAAAATACTGAAATCTGTTGTAAAAGAGAAAAATTGTATATGCTCATATTCACACATGCTTTTATATAATGCTTATACAGCTCCAGAACAGAATACTACATGCAGCGGTAGACAAGGAGAATTACTGTAGCTACTGTATTTTATAGAGAAACAGTGACTACTAGCAAGTGTATATGTTACAGGATTATTGGGAAATAAGCAGTCTTTCAGCACCAAAGAATACATCGTAGCCATTTTGTATGTTTTGATAATGCCAGGTCTATAAATATCTTTAAATAGSATACTGGTAGGGCTTCTAGGACTGTAAGTATTTACATTTCGCTTCTATTTATTYTGTTAGAATGAAGATTATATGCAGTTTTTAAAGCTTGCAAATGTTTACTTTCCTACAAGGCAACCTCTTCCCCTCCCCCCCCCAAAAAAAAGCAATTATACAAAAGCATATTCTTTCAAATGCAGAAGCAGTTTGATATCTTTCTAGATTGACATCAAAATACAAGAAGWAGTAAGAAATTAGTTCCAAGTATTTTGATGTTGCATGACTTATGTTTCGCTCCCACCTAAAACAATTCTGAGCAGCAGTGATCCATCTTAGGGATAGCACTCAATAAAGAAATATATTCAGCCCTGTCCATAACTTCACATCTTCTCAAAGAAGAAAGAGAGAAAATAATTTTAAAGAATGTTTCTGGGCAGTGAAGAATGAGGTAGCTTTGATTTTAACATAAAAGATTTCTAAGTATACTCAGTCTCTTTTTTTGCAAGAGGAACAGAGCTACATAAAGAGGTTTGGAGGAAGAGGAATTATGTAAAAATATTACAGTGCATTTTGACAAGAGTAAAAATTTCAACTACATTACTTCACTGTTGCAGAAAGCACAAAGTACACAGGACCGAGAATTTAAAGTGCAGAAGCCCACAGATCATACTAGATACAGTGTAATCAATTCTAAATGGCAAGTGAACTCCAGAGAATATGGAAGGATAATCAAAGTCACTTAGTGCCTCAGCTAATGCAGGACATTGGATAGTCATGAAAATTCAGAGGATAAAAYATATAGCAACGTTACCACTCAAGATAGTGAACATTGTACCAGTTAAGGGATGTTTACAAGTTTGGCCTCAAATATATTTCATTAAAAAACATGTCAGTAAAAAATAAATAAATTTAAAAAATAAATGTGTAATTCTAAAGGAAATATTTTTGAAAACTCAAAGTAATAGTAACAAGGAACAAATAAACACAGAAGAGGCAAGTTTCCTTCAATAATGTTCTTACATACTGGTCACTATATGAGAGTCTTTCTTTAGAATCATGGTTATTGTGAAAGAGATGGCTAAAAACTACAGAAAGTTTAAATTATTAAAGTCAAGATGGAAGGATGCGACTTTCTCAGGTGTTAGGTACAACATATTCTGGCATATGCAGGCATATTTGCCTACAGTGCTTCCTTTTATAAGATTTAAAAAATAGTTCTTAAGTAGGCCTAGTGCCTCATTAAAAAACTATCRCAACTCATACAGCATTTAATTCCTTTGCAAATTTAATATACTAAAAGCTGAACAGATATTTCTGCAAATACAAGCAAGCCCTTTYGGTTTTGCTGGGTTAGTTCATTAGTACCAAGTGCATCCTATGTGGTCATTGGTGATAAAACTAAATAATACCAGTATGGCACACATTTTTGCTTACATTCAGTAGCCTGACCCAGTCTGCTGTAGCTAACACACTACTAAATCAGGATTGCGGTAAGTAGGAAGATTTATCTCRCCAAGAGTTTCCATTTCACAGGAATCATACTGAGAATTCACTCGATAGAGTTAAGATAGTTTAGTTTCTCTGCAGAGCAATCAGAACTTTACTGGCTACAGTGGAAATGCGTCAAGATTGGGTTCAACCTCTTGAATTACAGGAAAGTCACCAAGCATCCGTTTCTAGGGGGTGTCACTGTACATCCAAGACAGACAAGAAGTGAGGAAGAAAACATTTAAACAAAAGTACATTTCCTTAAACAGGAGTGAGAAACTTAACAATTAAATGCAAATGTTGTGTTTATCAGCAACAATCTCTAAATATACATGAAACAGAAGAAAGTAATTTAAACACACACTGGGAAAAAACAGATGTTCCAGAGGAAAGCAATAAAAAGTACTTCCCCCTCCCCCCCATCTTCAGTAGTTTTAAATTAAGATTTGCTTCTAGGAGCTRAAATACAGTTGCAGCTTGATCTACTTCCATGCCATCTTTTCTTAAGAAGGGAAAAGTCCAAGAATTGGACTCTTATASATGATTGTCTAAAAGCTTCAAATCTCAACAAAATCTGGAGATTAACAAACTAAAAGCTGGGCAGCTATTTCTACAAATGTAAATCCATTACATTTTTCATTAACACCAGGATTTTTAGTTGATGTGCTGGCATAAGTCAAAGCTAGGCCATCCTAGTATACGAGGCACGTTTTAGCTTAAGTTCATTACACACTTTGCTTGCCCTGCATAAACATACAAGGTAGCAAGGAGTATGATGGTATCTTGATCACAGTCATCCAGCTGTTTATCAAGACAAACAAGTCCTTTTTGTCACTCAAGTCTGGTTTGAAAACTTTTGTATTCTTGGAACCTGCAAGTCCCTCTTGGACATTAGCCTGTAYGGATCTGTCATGTCAGGTGGGTATCTCCTAAGAGGAAGATTAGAGGAAAGAAGACTGCTGTACATACACTCAGTGGCTGAGGACAAGCTGTAATTGGAATAACATGCTAATTCCTCTGATGTAGGGCAATTATTATTTGCAAACTTTAAATGAGCATTATTTTCTTCTGCAAAAACTCAGTCACACTACTAAGGCCACGCAGCAGACATTTACATTTRCATGCAACAATGCAGACTCACAGAGTGGAGTCTAGAGACTCCACACAYGTGCCAGCCCTCGATACACTTGTATTAAGTAGAAAACTAATTTCAGTTTTGTTCAAATATACCTTCATTCTTTTAGACATCAGGAGACCACTTTCCTTGACAGTTCTAACTGTAACTAAATCCGACCAAACTGACTCTCCATTTGTCTTGCCTTCAACAGGTTTCAACTCACAGCTACTCATTTGTATTTCACTGATCTCTTCCTCCAAGAGATTAAAGTGTTTCTTAGTCTAGTATTTTTATTTTTGTATGTTTAGAGTAGTTCTTTCTTCACAGGTTAGAATAAAACCAACTTGCCAGTTGTACACACCAAGCCCCCAGCCTCTTCTCCCACCTGCTTAGCAATGTTGAGGTCTCTAATGTGACTCAGGCTAAAGCCACTAATTTACCTTAACAGCTGCAAGKCATTGCTGCGCTGGACTTCCTAAGCTGCAGGGTGAGTGTCCGTGCCTGCTGTTCGATGCTCAGCACATGCTGCCACAATGCCTGGCACCAATCCTGCCCGAACCCCTATCAGTCACAGAACGGTGCTCCTACCCATCTTCTCTCTGCGACCTCAGCAGATCAGTCCAGCCGCCCGTGTGGCACCTCTGTGGGAGAAGCTGAGGGAGCCACAGGCAGTGTGTCCCGTCAGGTCCTTACCCATTCCAACGAGAGGCACAGCGTTCCCTTCTCCACAGCCCTTTGATGGAAACTCAGGCAGAAAAGAGAAGGTGGATGGTTCTGCAGACACTCTGCCAGGAACTGGTTTTTCAGAGAGAGAAGYTCAGACCACTGTCAAAGGGAGTCTGGAGCTGGGTTTTCGTAGTACTAATAAGTCTTTCCCACACCAGCATATGGACTTGAAATCAGCCAGAGAAAACATCAAGCAAGCAAGCCAGGGTGGGGTGGGGGGAGTGGGACTTTCAGCACTTTACTTGAGCCTTAAACTTTAACTAATCTTCTCCTGGTACCTGACACAACACCCAGAACTGCCACTGAGAGAAACAGGAAATCTAAGCGTACAGTGAGCGTGCATTTAAACTGCAGGAGTCTGGACAAGGACATGTCTTATAAACAAAAGGGTTTTTTGTATCATTTCTGCAGCACAACAGGTATAAAACACCTGTCCCCAGCTCCCTTACAAGGTAGAGAGATTTCCTTTACATTGAAAGGAACGGAAACCTGAGCCAGAGAGAGCTCTGAGAAGAGAGTAAGGACAAGGGATGGCACCGAGTTCTGCCCAATTCAGACTGAAAAAGATATTGAGATCCCTTCCAGGTGGATGAGACTAAAGTCTGTTTCAAATGAAAAGGTGCCAAGTTTTCTAATTCTCTCAGCATTCCCATAGTTTGTTCTGTTACATACTTCATCCAGCAGAACTCCTGGAATTAAACGGCTGATTAAATTGGAATGTCAACTTCTGATAAATACGAGAGCAAGTCTGAAGCCATTAGGATTGCAGTGTGAATAAAAGGCCTCAAAAATCAGATGGCAAATAACTCCCAGGGTGAGGTAAAGTACTACATCTGTACCACCAAAGATGCTATCGTTGTTCTAAACTGGAAACAGCTTTCCCAACTTCCTCCCTTTAAATTAAGGCCAACATTGAAAATTTACCTCTAAAGAAAACATATAATCATTAACAAGTCTTGAAGTAATCTTAATCAACACTTCTCATTAAAAGGTCTTCAAAAACAAACAGAACAACATGTTTATGCTTAGGATTTTTTTGAAATTAGAATGTATTTCAGAACAAAACATCCAGTGAAACAGCAGTTATAGAAAACTGTACAAAGAAATGGCTATCGATGCTTCCAACCATTCCAATCAGTAAATAATAATAATAATAATAATAATAAAATAAAGGATAAGGAAATTATTTTTACGTAATTTTACATATTTATGAGAACATTCGCACATGCAAACTTATTTATCCCATGATATATTACACAAATTTTTACAGAACGTCTAGAAAGCATATCTATCAACAACACATTTTACCTGGCCTTATAGAAGATCCTTTATTGGTACTCTGATTGGGAATTAATTTTCTTCTACTTAATCTCTGAGTTCACAATCAGCTGCAATTAGGTAACCTTAAAATAATCCTAAACAAAAAGTCTTGTTCCTTGCTCATGAAGAAAACCTTTTTCTTTTAGGTCCACAGATTCCCACCAAGATTATCCAAAAAAACTACGCAGAGCACACCAGTCTTTGGCAATACTCGTGGAATACTGACATGGCCTAATCCTCCATCTATGTTCCTTTATGGTCAAATATAAATTAATTATATCACCTCTAGAGAGGAGCATTAAAAACAAAAACAAACAACAAAGACAAAAACCCATGGTGCTACACTTGCTTAAATGGGAACTTATTTTGTAGCTCTTTTAAGTAAAATTCCCAATGATTTCTGACATACAGCAGAGCATATGAAGATGCAAATAGTCTTATTAAACTCAGTTCTGACTTGTCAAAACAATTCAAAATAATTAAGTACTCAATAAACCCCAGCCAGTAATATCAGCTCAGCTCTTTTTTGATATCATACGGCCTATATATAAAGTCTAAAATTGTTACAGCACGTGTGTGGTATTTAGAACTGCTTTCTCTGGTAGACAATACAATTCTTGCGAATAGAAAAGTATGCATATGTAAGAACTGGCTGTGCACTAATAAAAGCAGAATACTAACACAAATTTTCTAAATTCATCTGGTAACTTCATTATATTGGATCTATATGCAAAACCTATCAGAAATGCACAGTAAGTGACAAAGTGATTAAGAAAGTAACTGCTTTTCCCACAGGAAATTCTGAGAGTAAATAAATACTTAAAAAAACACATTTCTGTTTAAAAAAAATATAAAATAGGATCCCCTTAGTCAAGGCAATGCTAAACTTGTACATTCCAATTCATAACTTTATCATAGTCCTGAATTCGTTGTTTTATGTGAGAAAGCTTATTCTTCAGGTATTCACAACGCTCCTTTTTCTCTAGAAACGTAGGATCCTGCCAAAAACACAAACCCCCCTTACATTAATGTTTATGCTTTCAGTTTCCTCCAGCAATAGCTCGTTACCAATGATGCCACTGATTAAGGACAGCACATAAATATCCTCAAAACACACACTTTTTCCTTGGCCGCAATTTCTTACATCCACTCTTTTGCTGTTTCCCCTTTTTTCAGGTTGAAGAGAGAGGTTCTGCTTTAACATGTCTTAGTTATTTAGTAAACCGAACAACTTTAATATAAATGTATAAATACAAATAGGTGCATTCTGGCACGTCAAATAAATCCCTTTCCCCTCAAAGCAATGAAATCTAACTACCGTTGATGCAAAATTTGAAATTAATTAAAAAAAAAATCAACCAGATATTTGTAATATGTTATGTTTTTAGTGGAACAAAGGCACACATTTACTACCTGTATTTATAAACAACAAAGCAAAATCTCTTGGACTACAGAGAGAATCAGTTCCTGACAGTCCATACAAGCTTCATGCCAAAAAGAAAACACAAAACTTCTTTTCAAGTGCAATATTGTACATTTCCTGTATTTTTTAAAAAAGCTGTGTTGGTTTTGTCAGTGAGTACAAATGAACTGGATCCCAAAAATAATCAACAGTAACTGATCTTCTGAATGCTAGAGATGAGACAGGCTCTCAGAAGATTAAAATATTTCCCCCCCCCCCCCCCCCCCCCCTTTAATCGCCACTTTCTTTTTCCCCCCCCCCCCACCAACAAAAAAAAATTTTCCCCCCCCCCCCCCCAACTCTAACATAATCATTATTCTCAAATGAGGTTGCTGACATAAGTAGAGTGCATAGTGTCCTAACTTTACCAGAGTTTAAAAGACAAATATACAAAACTCTGTAATAGCTAAGCTTACCCTGAGCTGGCATGTTGCACCTACTGTCAGGAATCCTGTCTATTTACACTCTCTTGGCTATTCATTAGATTCACTAGCAAAGTAAAGCTGGAAATACTCACATTTTTTTTCTTCTTGTATTCCTGCAAAACTCTTGATATCCTTTCCTGTTCCTAGTAAGAGAGACCATACATTTTTAACCATACTAGTACACTCCATTTCTTCATGTAAAATTTTACTTGTTAAAAGTGAATTGCTCCTTTAATCAAATGCATTCTAATATATTTTACCTACTAGTTTTGTACTTGAGAACTAGCAAAAATACATTAACTGTAGCTTGTACAAAATTTGAAAGTAACTAACATAAAAAATAGAAAAACATATATACAATTTCCCCCAGACTTGGGGAAACTCTCTCTCTTACCAAGTCACTGCCAGCATTACAAGACATGGCTGTAATGAAGACAGTCAAAAACTGCCTAAAAACATACCTTTTTTTTTTTTTTTTTTTTTTTGCATTTCACAGGTACTTACATATATACTTCCGGGATTATAAGGCAGTTTTCTCATCAAAGCATCTAGCTCATCAAACTTCTTTAATACAGCATGAATTTCCCCTGATAGCTCTTTATATTCAGCAAACTGATCATTGAATACTGCTTTGTATCGGTCTCGCATTTCATTTGTTTGAATTGCTGGGTATTTCCTTTAAAAAAAAAGTGCTTTTAAGGACTAATATTACAGACAGGGCTTCAACAAACACACAAACCTTTGACTTTGGTACTTTATTTCTGTATTGTTTGTTAATCTCATAACCTACTGAAATTTGCATATATGTAAAGCACTGAAATCTTTGCCAAGTATTACAAAAATTATTTTTATGATCTCATACTTCATCACAGAATGGTCTAGCCTTGCTGCTTTAAGATTAATTATGTTACAGGTTCAGGAACTAAAAGGACAAGAATTGTCTGTATGGTCTTCTGTTCCTTCAGTAATTATTGTATATGCTACATGTACAATACAATACTGTATTTTAACATTCGAGCTTTTTCTTTTTAATTTAAGATTCTTCATTTGTATTATTGTTTCTGTGCCATTGACGCCAGCCCCCATCCTCTCTAGTTTAACACTCACTTCAGTAAGATTCTGAGATCCACCACATGCAAAGAATGGCAGAGAAATCATGAAATGTATGTATGAGAAACACTGGGTGAAAAAACTGATTCAAATATTCTCTGCTAAGTTTGTTCATCAAAACTAAGTCACTTACGCTAAGTAGTCTGGCATCACTATAGGTTTAGGAATGTGGCCTGCAGGTATATGACCATTAAGTTGTTCAGGTTTCTCTTCCACTGATTTAAGCTGCCTGTAAGTGATCTCTTCTCCTGCACTGTCAATGCTTTCATACTAGGTTTTAAAAGAAAAAAAAAAAAAAACTTTTATTAAAGTCAGATTTACTTCAAAACCAATATACATAAACTACAAAACATCTGACTAATTTGAAGACAGAGATACAAGGACTGAACAGCAGTACATGAAAACTGTATGTATTATTAAAATTAGATTATTAAGAAGGTGTTAGAGTAGTATTTCTCACAAATAGTCATCTTACATTTGTCCTAATAGCTGTTCCAGTGAGAAATAAATACTTCTTGGAAAGATTTGTCCCATATGCCCTGAAAAAGTAATTTAAGAAAGTTTCCTTGTGTTTCTGTATAATCTGCGACTCTTTGCCAATGGACAGAAATCATTCAGTTCTCTCATGTCTGTTTTCCCTCGTTCCCTGTTGTACAACTCCGCGGACCCAGAAGCAACAACACATGGGAGTCCTGTCTCAGCGTATAGAAAGAAGGATCTTGATTCAGTATTGAAGTGAGCTACTGAGAAAACAGCAGTGAGAAGTTCACAGTATTTAATCAAAGGTATTTAAGACTGAAAGAAATGTCATAAATTCTCCGAGAATCATCAACATCTGCTGTATTAAGATCCTATACAATCTTCATATTGTATGCACTTCCATCTTTGCGCAATGGAAGCGCTAAAATCCTCCTCCAATATGACAGATTCTGACATTTGTTGATATTTCAAAGCTCACAGGGTGGACTTTGAAGCAGCCCCAGATACAGGAGCAAACGTCAGCTCAATGAATACCTATCACTGTGCTTCACTGCCTCTTCTCCAATTTAAACAAGCAGTCAGGAGCTTAAAATAAATAAAACCCTAAAACCTGCAACACAGGAGATGCTCTGCTGTTACAGTGATGTCTGCAACCTACTGTGATGAATGCTGCGGGACTTGTTCAATGAAAGAGTAAGAGTACACACAGAGGCAGTCATCAGATTTGCTGACACTGTAAACTTAAAACCTAGCCTAACTAGCAGAAACTTCTTTATGAGCTCCTTCTCAGTCTCCTGGGTAGAAGGACATTGTCTGGACTGCATTAAAGAAATAAACCTGATCTCTTCCTAGCAGGATAAAAACTAGAACCAGTCAATCAAAACAGAGTCACAAGAAAAAGAATAAACATTTGGAAATATCAGTCATGAAACAAATATAAATTGTTTCTTACCTTCTTTTCTGGTAAAGACGACTGTGTTTTCATCTATCAAAAAAAAAAAAAGCTTTAATTTCAGCATAAATAGTACACAAAAACACAGACTCTTAAAATCTAAACTCTATCAAAATCATATTGCACAGATAACTATGCATGCATATTTAAGTATGAACAAATTTAGAATAAGAAATAACTTTTCAGATCAGTAGATTTAAAAAACTGTTTAAAACTGGCAGAAAAAAAAAGTCTCAAAAAACACAAAAAAACTCCAACCTAAAACAGTAACAGGATCTCCCCCAATAGCTGTAAGGAACAAATCAGATTAAATACTGCACCCAGTCACTTTTATTACTGCACATTCCAGCATATATTAACTCACTGACACTCTGAGGCCTAGGTCATGGCTTAGAAAACATTTCAGTGCTCTAACCAGTAACTCAACCAGCAGCTGTCTTGCACAACACTCTCTAGAGCCTAACCTGTATTGTAAAAGCATTCTCTTTAGAAATAGTCTTAAATGACTGGGATAAAATAACACTGAAAACAGCCTGGAGGAGTGAGCACTTTCTGCGTAATTCCAGCAATTATTTTTTTTTTTAACTTGTGCAAAAATTAAGAAAAGTTTTAATCATAGAACTGCAACTTATTTTTCAAAAGGGGAATCTTAGCTTTATGCAAGATACGGTACTTAAACTGCATACAGTTAAGTTCTTGACCAATCTGATCAATTTATCTCATTTACCTCTTATTTAAGAAAAAGCAAAAAGCTTGTTCTTGATGTTTTATAGCAATCCCTTCACGTACCTTGTTCAATCACTAAAAGAATTCGCTATAAAGAATCAAGATTCCCTCCCTCTTTGGCTTTCAGAAAAGGGAGAGAGGCACTAGAGGTCAGCACAAATACTCTAACGAAAATTGACCTAGGTTCATCCACCTTTTTTTCCCCTCCAAATTTATTATACGATAGCTGCAATTCCTAGATTTTTTTTTAAAGGATTTAAAAAGAAAGAAACTGACTGGCTAGATGTTGGTGTCTCAGGTTTCCATTATGTTTTTACTATTATCTATACTATCACAAGGAAAGCTAAAAAGACGTAAGGAAGTAGCTTGAAGTTATCTTTGAAATGCGAAAGTAACTATTCTTTTTACTGTCATTCACCCTAGCGCTTAACCTGCTGCAAGCACAGACTTCAAAGGCTTGGTGGCTTTAAACCCTCCCCTGCTGAACGGCTGAACAGGCACATTGTTCACTTCGTCCTGTGTTTGGAAAACATATGCCAGGAAGCAGGTCATCAGCTGATGCAGGAAGAAAACTGAGCATTACAAAGAGAACAGAACCAGTTCCTTACCAAAGTCAATTAAAAGGAAAAAAAAWAWAAATAAAAGAAAAAGGAAAGCAACATAAATTTGCATCAGGTATCTCAGAAAGTGACTTTTGTTCAACAGTCTCGAATTCATCAGTAAGAGCAGCAAATGCKGTCGCCCAGAGGCTCTGAACTGCTGCGGGAGACGCGCTGGTCGGGCCTCGCTCCACGGCGCGAGCGGGAGCGTCCAGCCGCTCCCCGCCACACCGCAAGTGCCGTGTTACCGACCGACGGACAGACGGACGGACGGCGTACCCGACGCCTTACCTCCCGCGCCATGCGCTCGCGGTGCCTCCTGGCTCCTTCGTGCCTCCATAACTTCAGGGAGACCACCGCGCTGATTAAGTAGAGCACCACGGTGACGAACAGGAAGATTATCGCCGCTATCTGACCTCCTTCTACGCGGCAGAAGGTCGCGTTGATCGGCGTCTGAAACAGCTGGTAGTAGCAGAGCCCGCCGCGGTTGGCGTCGTTCACGTACACGATGGCCGCCGCCATGTACAGGAAGAACAGGGCCACGTTAACCCCGAACTCGGTCAGGGGCCACCAGCTCGAGTCCAGCAGGACCGTGCGGTAGTACCCGGACATGCCGAGCACCAGCAGCACGATGGTGGCTATCCACGCCGCCGCCGCCGCGACCAGCACGAACGGCGTTTTGGGCCCGCCGTAGTAGTAGCCGCCGTAGGCGCCGCCAGCCGCGAGGCCGTAGGGCTGCGAGTACCCGAACACGTTGTACCACTCGTTGTCCTTGTGCACGTAGGCCGAGACGCAGGCGAACACGGCGGCGCCCAGCAGCAGCTCCGCCGCGCACAGCGCCCTCAGCAGCCCGGCCCAGGACTTCATGTAGGCGTAGCGCGCCCCGCCGCCCGCCGCCGCCCCGCCGGGCAGCATGGCCTCGCCGGGCAGCGCCGCCACCTCGCTCTC
>NW_028186912.1:3347524-3368839 GCF_003343005.1 Rhea americana
GCGCCGCGGGACGCCTGCGCTCCCGCACCCCAGCACCGCGGGCACTTCACATCTGGGCTGCTGCTACAGCAATCCCCCCCAAGAAAAAACCGATAGCGGTAGCTTTGAAGACGACACCTCAGCTTTCACAGAGTTCAGACCACTTAGCAGCAGCATTAATTCCAAGCTTACGGTTGATAAATATGTATTTTTTTATCTACTGAACTTCACACAGTAACAGTACAGAAATGCAAACATAAATCACATTAAACGAAAGCTTTTGCTTCTTGTACCTGCGTTAACACTACTCTTGGTGACTTTTTGGATTGCTCTGCATTGAGGAATCCCAGTTAAAGTAAAACTCTAAAGTATTTAAAAGTATGTTCAGACAAGAACAGAGTGCGTGTCCGTTACCAACCACGTGACTTATTTCCTCCAGCACAACTGCAATTTAAGGAGAAAAGCCACCCAACTACTCCATTAACTTTCAAAASCATACAAAGGACAAAAAGGACTCCTACTTGAATGTTATTTTGCTTGTTAAATTGGAAAAATATTTTCCAAAAGGAAATCTGAAATAAATCTATTGTACAATATATGCTTCAATTTGTAAACACATGTAAAAATATCTGTGGTAGAGTAGAAAATAGTAATGACTAATATACAAGGAGTTTATTTACATCATCAATACTGGATATCAAACATTTTTACATATACACACTTCAGTCTCTTCTTTCAATAAGTTCAAACTTCCAAGCAGCAACTTCTTGAAGGTATAAATTTTAATAAAACCTTCAAATGCTGACAACAAATGTGTTCTCAGGAAACATACTGTACATATATGAAGAAAAATTAAAATGTGTAAAAAATAACTTAAGAGGAATCACACTGCTTATCTACAGTCTCTTTCAAACTATTTCACTTTGTCATTTATTATTCTCTGTTTATCAATATAGATTACTTTCATGGCTCAGGACAGGCAGAGAATAGTTTGTGATTTACTACTCAGTTCAGGTCTGATCTTGCAAAGTTAAGGCAAAGCAGGGGAGACTTTTCTTGATGCTGACACAGCACGTTTAAACTTGGCCTTCCAGCCCATKTAAGTAGTTGGACTTACAAGACTACTTACAAGAGTAGTCTGCACATAMTTTTGTGCAGACCATGCCCACTTTAGCAAAGGGCTCTGCAACATATTAATCTATTTGAGCAAGTCAGTGGTCGATATTTTTTGTACTCAGTCACTATCATATTCCTCTATTTTTAATTCATCTTCCTCCATGATTGCTTGAGCTGCAATAGGCTGAGGCTGACTGCAAGGTAGTTCATTTCCACTGCATTGGCTAGAAGAAAGAGGAAATCCATCTGACTCGTTCTCATTTGTTTTGTTTTTCTCCATCTGTACAGCGGTCTGCGTAGCATTCRCATCTGCAAGGTCCTCCTCATAATTAACAAATAAGTCTGGTATTCCGGGATCTTTATCAGTGAGTGTTTCAAGCTTTAATCTGCAAAATTATCACTGCAACGGTAAGTTACCACAGCAAATGTTTCATGCTATCTCACACAGAAGCTGCAGTAGGAAAGACTGCCCTTTTATCATAAATGCCTCTCCCCTTTGCTGCTTCTTAACAACTTTCAAATATTCTGGCAGCGGTAACCTCCATTTATCAGTTAGCCCAAGCTATACACATTCTTTTCTTACGTCGCTACCTTTATATTATGTCTCACCGCCCTATCAATATCTTCCAAATAGAGACTTGTGCCCAGAACTCAACGCTACATAACTCAGGAGAATGTACAAAATACACGTTCGTCTTGGGGAAGAGGACTGCGCTACATAACATGAAGACAGATTTTCAACAGCAAAGTATTCAATTATGTTTGGGTTCTGCACTCCCCAGCATCAGTTGCTGAAGTTTCTTCCTTATGAGCGTTTTCGCTTAGTTTTCATCAAGTGCTGGAACGCTTGAGAATGAACTTAGTGACAGCAGTACACAGCAGTCAGTACGTGGTATATTAGACTTTTTCCAAACAAAARCTTAAGCCCTTTAGGACAGGAAGCAATTTAAATTGAGACAGATGAACTAAGAGCAGGCAAGGAATGTAAAGTTTAAGGAGTGGAAAATTTTCTATTTTGTATTTATTTTCCTATTTGAACTCCTCAGTCTTTTCAGCATCTCTTTATCATGATGGTATAAATGCTCAAACAATTTTCTCCTACTTTACGTGGTACTAACAAAAATTTCCAGACAAAGTTATCGACAAAAGTCATCCTAACACCAATTCCAATTGATCAAATACCACACACTCTCCCTAAYGAGTTTTCTTACTACATTAGTATTTCTACCCCATTGATAACTGCAACTGAAAATAAATGAAATATTTCCTTTGCAACAGTGGTACATCTGTGAAGCTATAGTTGTTTTAAGGAGTGCTCAGTAAATAATAATAGAAAATAAATTRTTYTTAATTAGGATTTCCTGAAGGAAGTAAAGCTTACTGAAATGCCAAAATAYTTCTTTTCCAAAATAGTGAACAAATGAAAAGGGATTACAGTCTTTCCAGGAGAGTTACCCAGCAGATAAAACCCTAAATGATCCACCTCTGATATACTAATGCAGGCAGAAGAACTTTATCAATATTTAAAGGTATGCAGCAGACAAAAGCAATGGCATAAGGAAGCTGACAATTAATTTGTAGAGTTACAAACATTTTGGCTTAGACTAGCAGGGTTGCAAAGAAATATACCAGTTTGGGACACCTTCCTCTTTATTTGACTAGCAGCCAAGATGGCCTTTAATATAGCTGCTGGGGAATAGGATCGGTCTTGGGTAATATAGCCCTTATCTTACAGGTCATAATTTCATAATTAAACTCATACAGCAATAGTGCAGCAATAAATCAGAGATGTTTGTCCCCTGACAAACTCTTTCTTTAAGGAAAGGTTAGGCTTGTTTCAATTATCGCATTCCTTCATCRCAAAAGACCATCACGGTTAAAATACTTTCTAAGTTTAGAGATACCAAGGTTTCAGAAATATAACTGAGGCTCTAGAAATACAAGTAACCCCTATAGTTCAGAAGGCTCGACAAAATCACAGTCATAGCGTGTGAATGCCATGTCACCCCAAAGTGCTGTACATTCTGCAAGTAGAGCAGTATAGTCCTGCAGTTGAAAAAGATTAACAAAATTGTTTCAGCATTCTAGCCTTACATTTAAGACAAAGAAACTTTGGTAGTTCTGTAGTTCAGACGCTACAAATGGTATACAAAAACTGCACTCTAAATAAGAAGAGTTACTCCAAGTAGTCTGACAGACAAAAATTTCACAAAAAAAGATCAGCRCTGCTATGTGATTTCAGAGTAAGCATTCCTTAAAACATTTCTATAGTTCCATCGCTGTACAACTGCTTCAAAGGAAATGAGAATAATTTCCCATTATACCATCATTTTTACTCCTCTTATTTTACAGCTAAATATAAAATATTCTATCAAAGTGCCAGATTAATGTTATAAGTCATGAAAAAYAATGGGCAAAGCACACTACAATCCTTGTTTAAATTCACTTTAATTCTCRCTTAAATATTTTGATTGTAAAAGTAAAGCTTTTATTCAGATTGTGCACTGAACAATCATATGTTTAGGAGAGAAAACTAGCATTCGATAAAAGGGAATGGAAAGCTAAACAAGAGGTTAAAAGCAAGAGTATAGTTAAAATGYTCCTGTTAACATTGTCATTCTAAATAGATTTGAATTGGAGAAGGTTGCAACGCCCAAAATATAAAAATGATCAGGCTACAAGCGAGGGAAAACCTCACATTAAAGACGTATATTAAAGATGTTACGGTATGAAAGTGAGTTTTTTTGTTTTTGTTTTCTTTAATATATTAGCAGAGAAAGTGTTTTTTAAAAAAAAGTTAAAAAATCAAGTTTACCTGCCAAAATGCCTTTTCAGTGGTAGCCTCCCAACATCCTGAATAAAAGCAATCTGAGCTGAGAACACAAAGAATCACCAGTATCATATAGGGTAGATCATAAGGCACATAGAGTTGAAGACATTGGAAGATAAATAATTCGTAAGTTTAAGTGGTCCTGTGTACATTTGTATTATCTTAGATACCAAAACAGTTCATATATATTCAAAGTGTATTTATCACATCACCATAACATATTTATACATGATTACACAGACCAAAAAATCCCTATCATTGCTCAACTAYGTATATATGATGTGGAGTTGTTAGTTTATGTATCCTACAAAATGAATTCATCCTGATGTTACCGAATCAGGTAACATCACCYGCTCCAATCCCCCTGCTCAAGCAGCGTCAGCTACAGCAGGCTGCCCAAGACCCTGTACAGTTTATTCATATTTAACTCTTTCAGTTGCATAAGTTTTAAAGATGTTCTTGAAGTTTTTTCAAACCTAACAGAACAGCTCGAATTTTAGTTGTGTTACTGAAAACATATTTAGCTACCGGCTATGTGTGTGGCATATGCATTTTCTTAGTGAGGCAAGAGAATAGACAGCATTGACATTTTTATTTACAAACATTTTTCTCTATGCTTTAATGATAAAAAGAATCTAAGAGCAAGAGTTGCACTGATATTACCTTGGTTTCTCATCGGATTTGTTAGCATAGCAAGATAAGGCAATAGCTCTGTCTGAAGACACTCTGGAGGTAAACAGAAGCTTGAAAAGAGAGACTTTGCCGCAAGGCAATTTTCTTGATACTGTTGTGGGAGGTAAAACAAACAAATAAAAAAGGTAAAATGATAATCTATAATTAATGTTAATATACATACTTTGCACCATAGAAAGCACTGTTATGATTTTGGTTTTGACTGCTGGATTACTACATACAAGCTACTGAAGAATCAGCCACGAGATAAACACTTGGGGTAAACATATACAGATCATAAAAATGGTAATTTCTTTAATTTTTGTCTTTCATTGGACATTAACGTTTCCTGAAAATTTCTGTCATCTGATTACAGAATTTCCTATCCATGCAGGCCAACATTTTGTTGCTGGACACAGCAAGACAGATATTAATTCAAATTTCAAAAACTGCTGGAAGTCTTAGGAATGACCTACTTCCGATAAACACATAAAACAAGAGCAGTAATTTATTAACCTTACGCAACAATTTAAACTGTTTTATGCTGTAYAAAATTGAACTTACTTTTAGAAACACTGTAAAGTGTTTCAACACCGAGTGCCTCTCTATAAACTAAGACTTAGCACTCTCCTAAAAATAAGCTAATTTGAGCACAGGAAGTAGATCTTTTAAAAGGCCCCTGATTTATTTTTCCTCTTCAATCAAAAAAAAATTTTTTTTAAGTAGCTTATATTAAAATAGGATATCTGACAAGTWTAGCACCACACGCAGATCTCCTATGTGCTACTGAATTCACTAAGAAATGTAAGTGTAATGTATAACACTTCCCTCAAAACATGAAATACTTACCTTTTTATTGATAAAGAACCATTGGGGTTTGTGTAAAGGACGAAAACCCATTCCTCCTTGACAGTGGGCAAAGGCTCTGGTTGTATTTGAGTGTATCACACCTCGGGTAGCCACAGATGCACTGTATTTTTCCATCACAGTTCGTGACTGGGAGAGAAATTGGGCATTATATGAATGCATCATCTTTGTATTGTGTGCCTTATCTGAACAAAAACACACTAATTGCAGTGACACAGACGTGCCCAGAACATACTTAAATTACTGTGAAACTTTTCCTCAAAGCAACTGAATTAAGAAGCTAGCTCAAGTACTTCAGGGAGAAGGCAAGGTGTTCTCAATACATTTTTAGTGTAAAGTTTTCTACTTAAAAATACAAGATATTTTATAAATGCTATGCTCTATTATAATAAAATGCTGATATAAGTTAGAAAAGCTATACACAATTTGATGTAGTTCAACATTCATTAACAAGTCACTGTCAGGTATACTATAGTAAATGTTGGAAACCAAATAGCATAATTCTTACTACTTTAATAAAGACTTCAAGTATTCACAAAAACTTACAGAAAAATCTGTAAGTTCAATTTCAGAGCATGAAAAATGTACATACGTATAAAAAAAAAAGGACACTTACATTCCAGTTACTACAAAGAACATCAGCAGTGCTCAGATATTCACTGGCTCTCACAACATCATCTATATTAGCAAAAAATTCTACATAGTTCTGGTGAAGGTATAAATTAAACATGCTTCCAGACATATGTGATTTTTCTACGATCTCCTATTTAATAATAATAAAAAAAAAAGTATCATCTCAGGTTTTAAACACTGTGAAGGAAAAATACCAAATAAAAGTTACGATACATTTAAATAGCTAGGCAGCTGCTGCAAAGAAGATGCTCATGGACAGAGGGGAGGCTGGTTTGTTTCTAGAGAAGAGGCGGCTAAGAGGGCAGAATCTACTGCCACCTTCCACTCCCCAACAGAYGGTTACAGAAAGGTGAATTTAGACTCCTCTCAGCAGCACAGAGCAAAAGGACGAGAGGCAGCAATCCCAGGTGGCAGCAAGGGAAAAGTCCTCCTTTCACCACAAGTTGTCCAGACAGATGCAGGAAATCTCTGTTCTTAGGACTAACCAAAACTTGACTGATCAAGAGCCCGGACACTTTATCTAGCTTTTAATATAGCCTGCTAGGGCCGCATCCAGTTTAATTACTCTGTAATTCAGACAGATTTAGGATACACATATTAAAGACTAATGACAAAAACTGCTATGCTTAAGAGTTTGTATTAATCACTTWAAAAAAATAAACTAGAATCAAGCAATTAYTGAAGATGTACCTCAGGCTGAATGAGCAAGGTGTCTCGATGGTATTCTGTTAAGTGGGAAGGCAGCTGAGGAAATTCTGATTCTGACAGTGGTTCTCCTACAAGCAGTTTTATAATCTTTAATCTCTTAACCTTAGAATTAATGTTACATACATTACTGCACACTATCAAAAAGTCAGAGAAAAGGAAATGACACAAATTGCTGGTGTTATATTCAAACTCAGGGTGTAGATGAGATGGGAGCAAGAACAGAGATGCAGAACTGCCTGAACAGTAATTTTCAGATATATTGAGAATAACTGTTAGCTACCACTGAATCTATTAACAACTAGGTTATATTGTTTTCAGTTCTCAGAAAATTATCGATGCAGGTGTAAGTATATAATTATATAGTCAAMATTAATAGTAAAGAACACATAACTAGCTACATTGTGCTTACAGAACTATTTCAACTCTTATAATTTAAACATATATTATTTAATACAAATATATTTAAATATTTAAAATAAATTATTTGTAATATACATGCTTAAGTATATATTTAAATTCTCTTTAACTCATAAAACTCATTATGATGCAAAACTTATCTCATTTTCGTATTCTCTCATCTCACTACTTCTCAATTGATTTTGGAACAGATACTATGAATTATTACTTAAATGTGGACAGCCAATGGCATAACATATCCTGCTGTAGGTCAGCGTAGATGATACCAGCATAATAATCATTACTTCTTATGAAGTATGGGGGGGGTAAATGATAAAAAGCAGTACTGTGACCAAGTACAAGAGGCCGACAGGAAGCCAATTTACAGAACTTTAATGTATAGAAAGTATCATTTTCAAGAGTAGTAAGCTAAGAAGTATTTTGGAGGGTGAAAAGGRAAGCAGAGTAGTAAAGAAAAGTGGAGGATCCTTTCAACAGAAAGGAGACAGCAAGTACGTCCCGTAAAGAGAAACGGCTAGTTGAGAAAAAAGGGAGGGAGGAAAAGATGGCAGAAGGAACCAAACATACACAAAAATAACAGYAGCAGTAGCTGTAGCTCAGAGGCTGCGGGCTGTTCTGCCACCTTTAAGAACAGAAAGATAAGCAAGGCACGTGACTGCAGAACTGTGTTCTGGGTATGATTCTGCATGAAAAGCAAATTTTGCTTTTGTACAAAGCAACAATGTGATTTCAGATTCTGGTGGCTACATATGTAGGTTAACATGCGTGACAGCATGTGAACCTAATGCAGCCAGAACCATGTCATTTTATTAAACACATACAGCAGATCTTTAACRAAAAGTACATTATTTACCTAATGGATACAGATAGCTACAGCGTCAGTTACCAAAGGCATTTATTACTGTTTTCACACTATCATTAATGACCAAACATGTAATTAGAGGTCGCTCTAAGCATTACTTTAGCAAATTTGGCTACCAGCAGTAGACATTCTTTTCACACTGAGAAAGAAGAATAAATCAAGATCTTCTTACTTTTGCAGTAAATTATTTTCCCCAGAGCATGGAAAAGAAAGACAGAGGCATCTTTGCCACCGATTGTTTGTATCTCCTCATTTTCTAAAGTATCCGATTTATTTTTCTGTCTTGCTTTTGATACTACTGCTTCACGTTTCAGTGCAGAGCTCCCTTTTTTCCTTGACCGAAAGTTGTCCTCCAACGAGCAGTCTACCAGTAAAAGCAACAATATAATCAGAGTAAAGCACATGAAAAGGTTCTCTACTATTTTGTTATTATTAATGTTCTAAATAACCACAACAATAAACAGTGTCCCATGTTTATAAGACCTTTTCTAAGAGAAAACTCTTATTTGCCTTAGGAAGGCAATTCAGTAACCTAAATTAGCATGCCTTATTACACTTTTACCACCCAAGCAAAAACTAATGTGCCAAATACTTCTTTGGAAAATAAGCATCTGCTCTGAAAGAGAAGTTGCCATTCTCCTTATACATTCCAGCTCTGATATGCACGCAACTTGCCCTTCTTTYAAATTTCTTCCTTCAAAAATAACAAAATACGAGTGCAAATACATGTAAATTATATTTCATTTACATTTTCTTCAATTATCAAACTCTTGTATTTGCACGATCTGTGTAATATCCTCACTGATATCTAAGAAAAGGAAGAAAAGCTTTCCTTAGGTGACTTCCAACAGCCTACTATTTCTGCAGTGATGTAGAACTCCAACAAATAAATCTCCCCCTTTTTTTCTCCAATTTAATACTTGAATATGTAAACCCAGAATTCAGTTTAGTAGCATGTAAATGTTCTTTACTCAACTAAGAGAACTTACCCTTTAAGTATTTATCAGTCTCTTCTCCTGTGCTTACCACATGAATTCATTTTTTTCCATTATTAGTAGTAAAATGAATGTATCAATTGTGCTTACACACACAAAGTGGAATAAATGCATATATGTGAAAACTAATTGCATTCTGACTGCACTCAGGAAATCAGCATGGAGATGAGGTCTCTCCAGAACCTAAAATATCACTGGATACCAATCTGTTGTCTAACTGTATCACAAGTACTGAACAATTTCTATTCAACATGAAGACAGCCCTCCTCATTAATCTCCAAAAAAGTGAAAAATGATAAAAATGAAAATGCACAATATGAGTACATGATTGAGATGTCTTGTACAGATATCATACTTTATACCTTTGTTTCTTCTCAAGTTTTCTTTGCAACTCTCACATTCTCATATTACAAAGTAATTTATTTAAAATTATACACATCAATAATTTTAAGAGTATTTATGCTTTCTACAGTACACAAACTATTTACCATTACTAGTAAGCTACAGCAGTCTTTTCTCRGTTATTCCCAACCTACTGTTAACTCATTTGACAGCACTAACATCAAAACAGTTTCACTGAGAACATTTTTTATTTTTTGATACACACAAAACAATGCAAATTAACTACACTGCAAGACAAAATAGAAGAATTCAGTTTCCATGTTTACAAGTTAAATCTAGAAACATGACTCTCACCCATGAAATATAAACAAACACAACCAAGTTAACTCCAGTATATTCTAAAACCTAAACTACAAAACTCCCTCTTACAACAAGGAGTTAAAACAACATTTAATCCTGGATTCCATGAGCTATATGGCACATCATCTGTTTGCAGGGTGTATGGGAGAGTAACTGAATAAAAGCAGTAACACCATTACCAGTATTAAGACATACCACAGAAGTCAACTAAATTTACTTCCATATTGCTAGGCTGAACGTTATCCTGACACCCTCTAAAGGTTCTTAGAATGAGCTACATGTCAGAGTTTTGCTTTTACAGCGAAGAGGCTATGAGTTGCATACATTAGTTTCCCAAGAAGTTTCGACTTCCAATGCTTATAGAAAACATAAGTCATCTGCTGTTTTCTTTCTATGTTGGAATATTCAAAATAATAATCCCAAACTAAGCGTCATTTGAGCTCTGCCCACTTAAGTACTTCCAAGGCTATTAAAAGACCAGACTTAAAAGTTATTCTATAATCCCTCAATAACTTTATAGCAGGTCATGTTCACCTCCCAATATTTCAACTTACCTGCTCCTAACAGCTGTAGGCACTGCAGACCAAAATCAATCATTTCAGCAATGCCATACACAAAGTCAATGTGCTATTTCAGAAATACTGTGAGTGTAAAGATTAGGACACAGAGAAATACTGAAGAACATAGCAATAAAAACATCCCTTTCAAATTAAGGTCACATTGTAAAAGCTTTGATCAGTAAAGACACTGATAACTAAGCTATCGAGAAGAAAAAAAGGGCATTGTATTAAATTATATCAATACACAGATAGCAAAAATATAATATTAGTATTAGCCAGTTTTGAGATTATATATGAACGGGTATAAAAACTTCCATATTCAGCTTCAAATCAACCCCCTCCCCCTCCAAAATTGCCTCTTATTCCTGCTCCAAAGCAGTATATCAGAAATGTTTTTGCACAGCTCAGTTAACTGAGGTTGAACAGTGAACAGAATACCTTTGCAGCAGAAGCTGTCAAGATGTCATTTACTTTCACTAAAAACATAGGTACTTACCTTTCATAGAAGAAAACTGAAGACTGTTTATTGCACTTCTTATATCACCTGAACAACCTCTGCAAATTGACTCCAGAGAGGTTCTATCAGGAGCATAATTCTTTTCTCTATTCTACAAGGAAAAGTAATAGTTTACAACACCCAAAGTAGTAAGAAAAAAGTATRTATCTGAGTAATTTGAAAATCATTCTATACCTTAGTGCACTTWGCTAATGATGCTAACATGAAGTTAACACATAACACTGTCAAACTTGCTGAAGCTCATCTAAAACTGAACTACTCTCCCTACTGTTGTCCTGCTGGACAACGATAGATACTCTGGTACTTGTCCACAGGAAATCTCTTCCATGTTGATACCACCCACTGCCAGCTTTCAAACTAGTCTGTGAAATTTAAGGGGTAAAGCATCTGTGACCTCCTGAAGGGTATCCTGGAGTTTGGGTTTCCAGGCTCTAGGAGATTGGTCTGATACCTCTGTAGCAAGGATCAGATGACACTAAAGGGACACCTGTATCTTCATTCTTGTGATGTCAGYCAAACTCCGCCTTCCAATCCAGACATTTCTTGTACTTCATAACTGTTAGGGTCTTGGTCCATAATCAGTAACCTTTTAGGAGTGTTCTTAGGTGACAAGCTTTAGAAATACCCAGGTCATTTTGGGGTCATCTGTGGGGACCCACTTCTGATGTATGCCATGAACGGACTACCTTAGCACCAGTTACRTGCTCATATCATTTAATATTGCTAGCTCTAAAACATTTAATCTGTTTGAGCATATAGCCATATTTTATATAGCAATATTACAGAGAATAATGCATGGCATTCATTGCAAGCTCTTAATGTTATATTTGGCGCTAATCAGATAGTTTTAGAACAGTACCAGATTTAGGTTAACTAAACTTAGGTTTCTGGTTTTGAGGCTTTGTTATCAAACATCCAAAACATGCTATCAATATTTTAGATATAAAAGTCTGAATTCTCTTGATCCTAGCACTGTACAGAAGTTACCAGTTTTGACAACTTACCATAGTAGCTTCTATTGTAGCTATTCGACTAAGAACTCTCATCATATTTGTTGGTGCAACAGGCTTAAAACTGTTGAAATTCATAATAAAGAAATATTAATTTCTGATTTCTCATTTATTCCAACCATGTTTTAATTAGATAAAAGACCTTACCTAATATTAGATATACACAGCTCTTCTAAGATTTCCTTTGGGAATAGTAACCTCTGATTGCTATCGCCACTGAAGTTATCCGAGATTATAAATATAAGAGGACATCTACTTGTACATACAAATCTCCTAAATTGAAAAATAACAAGTATAACAAGAATCAAACTCCAGTTTGCTGACAGTTGCTAAGGATAGACACTAAAAACTTATTTAAAACTAACCTGAGAATTTCATGCAGACTGCTAGGGTCTCGATAGAATTGGTTAGGTATGTCCTATTCAAAATAAATGAACTGCTGTCATTCAAATATATTCTCTCCAACAGATTGATTATCATGATATACTATGTTGCTACACATTCTTTTTCTTCCTAGGTACCTTGCTTTCAACCAAATTTGAATGGGGCTAACACTGAAGGYAACCAGAAAAAAAATAAAAAGAAAATTGTTGCATTTCTTTATTATGGGAGGAAAAAAATACCTAAAGAAGATTTTTCTATCTACCCTCATTCCCTAAGGTACCAGCTGTGTGCTAACATTTACTTTAGCCAGAGTTTTATTCATATAGGGAGAAGAATTGAGGAAAAACATCCAAGGTAGTTTCCTCATTGAAAAAGAGTTTAGAATACACTACTTGAAATATGAGAGTATCTACACAGGAAAGTGACTTTATGAACAAAAGTCATACAAAACCATGGTTCTTAAGTTTTATGTTTTATAGTATTACTTAACTAGAATTTCTATCTCATCTATTCTGTTTCTTTAAAGTTTATAGACAGCTTCATTAGCTTAATTTATAAAATTAGTATAACAGAAGAGCAGGTAGGAAAAGCTGGTCAAACAAATTCCTGAGTAAATAAGAACAAAAGTCTTCTCTTGGACCTCCTGTTACGACTTAAGAACCCTCAGGGTTCACATCTGTGCTCTCAAAACAAAACAAAAACACACACCATGAACATCAAAAAAAAAAAAAAATTTTCAAATGCTTTGATTATGACTGATTATTCACTCTCAGGTATCTTTTATAACTTCTTGCATCCTCAGATAACATGAAGAGGATACTTTATTTCCTTTTCCTGTCTCCTTAAAACATACATRTATAGTTCTAGAAAGCTAGTCATGAAGAAGCATGAGTATGGTATTTCAGTATTTTCCATCTACTTTTTGATACTCTTACTTATTTCTGTACATGTATCACTGTCCAATTTCTGCCTGATAATTTCTTTATATAATTTAACTATGCATAGAATGTGGTTTTAGCCAGCTGTGTGGACTCAAGAAATACAAATTCATTTGCAGTTAACAAGTTTTTAGCAAATTTGCAATCCACTAGATGRAGCTAGTTAGTCTGTCAATATTAAAATAAAATTTACTGTTTTCAAAACAAGATCTCAGAAGTTTTCACTTACTTCAATAAGAATAAGCTTTTTATCATTTTCTGAGGACTCTCCAAGCATCTGGAGTTTGTTATATTTATTTGCTCTTAAAAGAAAGTCTTGAAAGAGAGCTGCTTGGGCCTGACTTGGAAACGTATGAAAATCTGAGTCTGAAAAAGAAAACTAATTAAAAATAGGCACCATGTATTATGTCAAGTAGTATATAAATACCCACAAGAACTAAGAGTCACCCTTGCAATTTTCTGAAAATAGCCATTAAACACCAGCAGCCAAGTCCTTTGGCAAATATGTTACAAATACAACAAAAATTTTAAAGGGTAGAATACAACTGAGGACCAAATCAAAGACAYACTGATCTACTTCTTTTTATTTGACAGATTCAAATGATTCCCAGGTTACTGCACAAGCTCTCCAGCCTCTCATGAACTGTGTATTGTTTYGGAGTAACCACTTTTAAAAACCTAAATCCGTTTTTAGGCAACAGCAAAAACAAAAGATCCATATCAAACACTACTCAGAAATCCTTATGTGGTTCTGACTTCATACCTAACAGAGACACAAAGGAATACCAAATACAGAAAATAAACCCCACAAAAGTAGCTGGAAAAAAAAATCAAAATATTTACCATGGCCAAATATACTTTTTAAGTCTTCTTTTGTAAAATCTAAAGCTATTGGATTGGTCCATTCTTGCACCTGAATGCCAAGATCTTTAACTAATATCCGTATAGTTGCAGTTTTTCCACAACCAGCTGGACCAGTTAACAGCAAAATAGAGCCATCCTGTAACAGAAAAAAAATYCCAAGAATGATAAATAAAGACTACAAGTTGAATGAAGACAAGCATTTAATTTCTTCTATATTCTCTGCAATAGTGATTTTCTTTTGCAATAGAAAAAGACTTAAATCATTTACATTAGTAAGTCACTTGCTGAATACTCTCAGAGAGAGAGACAGATCAGAGTGCTGAAAGCCTTGCTTACATTTTTTTTTTTTTAATGCATGTGTTTAATTGCCCATTATTCAGACTACCAATATAATAYGTTCTAAATTCGAGACTCAGGTCTAAAAAACACAGATCAAGACTGTTAGATGGCCCATTTGTAGAAGAATGCCTCTTATCATTCAAGAAGTTAAAAACATCCTATTACATCAAGTCAGTATATCTGGAAATTCACTAAGCTACTTAATCTGTGAGAAGCAAAATTCAGTTGTTATAAGCACACGTTGAACAGGTATGAATTGACTGGATGCTAGACAAGCAATTCAGACAATATTGCTGAGCAAACAGAATCCTGCTCTGCTTCTCTTAGTAGTACAAGCTCTAAAGACATGTAAAAGCTCTAATCTACATTCTTAAAGAGATTTCKTATGCTGCAATATATATAATCGCTACCTACAAGTTAAAGGTTTTTTTTCCAAAATAAAAATAAAATGAAATCAGCCTATTATATGTTGTTTTATAACTCTATATGCTAGCTCTAGCAAGATTACCTGCTTTGGTTGCCTCTGAWATATGTGCATTTTTAGCCAGGCTTCAACTTCTTCGATTTTCTTCTTATGCACAGCAAGGTCATTCTAAAATCAGATGAAAATATATGAAGTGCAAGTGTTAAGATTAAAGAATAGAGCATATGCTGACTAAAATATTAACAGACATGTATTTGTGCTATTTCAGGAGTAAGTGCAACAGTTAAGCATAATTACTACAGCCTGTTTTCTCAAACAACTAATTTTCCATAGCCTGCAGGAGAGAAATAATKAAAAATTTATCAATGTTGAAGTAACAAAAATACAAATCCATTTGATTTTATATGTATGCCCCATAGCTATTGCTGGAACTTGTACTTTTTAGGCCATACAAACTTTATTACTACATAGATTTTTGGAGCATCTATAAATTTTATGCAGCTTACCTGCATTCTAGGCTTGTAACTCAGTTTTTCTCCGGAGATGAATTATTTAAAAAACTAAATATAAAATACAAGTTACTACACTAACTTACTCAAATCACTAAACACTCAACTCTACAAGACCCTTGGCACATGTGTTGATATGACTGAAATACAAGGTGCAAAAGCTGCTCCACAAGCAGGAACAATGAAATCAAGYTTACTATAGATTTGAGTTCTTTCTCCTTTAAGCCCTAAAGTACCACAGTAACCTCAACCCGCATTGCAGTGCCTAAGATTGGACCTAAGCAAGTAAGAGGCAGCACACRTAGCACATGCAGGATACTGGACTAATTGCAGAGTCCAGTATGAAATAACATGCAATTTCTGTCATCTTTCTCTTAATGAGTGCACTAACTTGAAATTCTCTCCTTTATTTAGCTGACGGTTTTCATGTACTTGCAGCTGTCAGGTTTGCCTGAAATTTSACATGGGGTTCAAAAATTTAAGAGTGTATGCACAGGAAGCAAGATCTCAGCAGCTTTATTTTTTCAGGAAGACAGGTAAAAGTGCATCTTCTATAAATAGCTAACACATTAGAATCTTCACTCCAGACAGCAGATAAATCAAACTAATACTACACTGGCCCAACAGAACAGAATATATTGAGAAACAGAGTAAGATGGAATATGAAGGGAAGAATGCATGCTTATGTTACACTGGMATGTTAGAATACTTCTCATACCTGAGTTTCAGGTTTGTATTTATCTACCCATGGCTCATCTTGAGWTTGGCTTTGATTTTGTCTGGATTGGCTACACGACAACTCTACTGAAGATGACTTTGCCCTTTTTCTGGGCAGAACCCTGTTCTTGCTACTTGCTGCCAAAGAAAGGTCTTTCTTCTTCTGGTGCTGGTTTCTTCCAGTGCTGCCTTCTAGTGTTTTCACAGAAACTGTGCTAGAAGAAGTATTTGTGTTTCCAAAGAAGTCATCAAATGAATGTGTCAGCCAACCTGTTACCTGGCAAAAACCCAAACATCTTGTTGTTAATGTAGCACTCTCATCCCCCTTTTAACTGGTTACAATTGTTTATGGACAATCTGATTTTTGTATCATGAGTTTATTAAGAATATCTGGCAGATAAATTTCATTAACATTAATAATTAACCTTACAATGACAGAATGTACAGCAATGACAAAATATTATTAGCATTAAAAGGCTGTTTAAATTGCCAAGTTCACAGTTAACAACAAATGCTGGCACTTATTACTCTTTCTGAATCTGCAAATTACAAGCTTCTCAAGSATTAAAAAGAGTTAGATCTCCAGTCTTGTGACTGGATATTTTGCAGCAAATTTGGCAAACCAAAACAWACTGAAATCTCTACCAAAAGATACTCAAACTTAACTCAGTTTTAAATTTTCATTCTTAAGAATGAAAAACAGCATGAGCTCATTTATATTGTTTTTATACTACAGTCAAGTTTATGTTGCTTCTGTTTTCTTTTTAGTATGCTTTTTGCATTTAAAACGTAGACATTTGTATTTGAAAAGCTAGAATTAGGCAACAGGGCAAAGATGCTTTAGGCAGCACCRTAAAATCAAATATTAGTATTTCTTTGCTAAGTGAGGAACCACGGACTAACCTAGCATCAGAAGCTGCAACATATGAAAGCCTGCCTGACAGTAAGCAGCAACGAAACCACTAATAAGGTCAGTATTTATTTTTAGATTTGAGAAAGTCTGCTGTGACAGCTGTACAAACTTACATCCAGAGCCACTTTTCAGGCTACCTATAGTCAGTGGAGCAGTCCACACACCGTTTGCTTCTAACAAATGCATAAGAAGCTTTTCGAATCTGTAACAGTTTGCAGTCTGAAACAGTCTTCATGAAAACAGGAGAAACTGCGCAGCTACAGAATACACATTGATGTCATCTCTGAAAAGGTCTATGACTATACTAGGGGTTATGCATCTTGTAAGTTAACACGAAACATCATTAGCAGATATAATTTGGCAGTGACAAGCATCAGCAAGTGGCAGGGATTTGTGTTTGCACAGATAGCTTTTAGCACTGTTCAGAAACAAACTATTTTTAGTTTAATTTGCATATTTAGCAGCAAACCTGACACCACTGCCTGAGGGTGGCTTTTTTCTTTCGCACATATTGCATCAGCAAATAAACTAAGTTTTCTTACCGAAAAAGGGCGACTGAGGAGCCTCCCCTCCCCCACCCCCGGGGTCGCGGCCTCTCCCGTCTACAGAGGGCTGAAGAGCCCCGATTCCCCGCCGCGGGGAACCCCGCGCCGCGCGGCCCACCTCCGCCGGCGCCGCCTGCCTTCCCGCGGAGCTCCCGGGCATCCTCCGCCCCGGCGGGGGCCATCCGCCGCCCGGCCCCGCACCGCCGGCCCGCGACCCGCAGCCGGGGGCGGCGGGCGGCGCAGGGGCCGCGGGCCGAGCCCCGCTGCCGAGGGGGCGGCGCGCGGCGGCCCGGCCCGGCGCTGCCGCAGCCTCGCCCAGCCTGAGGCGGCCGTTCCGCTCCGCTCCGCTCCCCGCGAGGGCCCGGGCGGGCCGAGCCGGCGGCAGCGGCCGATTCCCGCCGCGCGAGAGCCGCCGCCGCCGCCGAGGCGATTCGGGCACGAGCAGACCGCGCCGCCGACCTCCCGCGGGGTCCTTCCCCGCCCGCGGCTCTTAGGCGTCCCCGGCGTGCCTGCGCGGCGCCACGGCAGGCGAGCAGCCGCGGTGACGTCATCGGCGTGCGCCGGGGCCGGCGGAGGCCCCCACGCACGTGTCTCCTAGGTGACCAGCGGCGGCCCCGCCACCGCCGCCGCCGGTAGCATGAGGCGGCCCAACATCCTGCTCACCGGTGCGGCGCGGCGCGGCGCGGCGCGGCGGGGGAGGCCGGCCCGCCCGGCCCCTGCCAGGCTGCGAAGGCCGGGAAGGAGCGGGGCTGCCGGTGGCAGCTGGGGGGTGGGGGGGAGATCGAGGTGGCTGCGCCGTGTGCCCGCCGCCGCCAGGCCCGGGCTCTTGCCCCAGCTGGGGCCCGGTTTGGGGCGTGAGGCTCCTGCGGGCGCGGTGGCGGGCTGCTGCACGTGAAAGCGTGTGGGGGTGGGGGGAGCTTCTCCTTGTCTGGAGAAAAGTTAGGGTTTTTAGTGGGGCAGATCTTACTTTCCATTGCACTGTTTAGAATAACACTACTGCTTAAAATAGGTGCTTTCTTCATCTTTTTTACTTGCAGATATTGCTAATATTTGTTTTTCCCTGATTTGCTGCTTTTTACCATCTTTTTTTAATGTAAACTTGCTAATGCAACTTTTTTTKTTGTTGTTAGAAAGTTATTTGAAGGAAATTGCCATTGTGTTCTCTTACTGTTTTATCTGAATTTTTGCCTTTAGGTACTCCAGGTGTTGGGAAAACCACACTGGGCAAAGAACTTGCATTGAGAGCAGGGCTGATCTATGTTAACGTGGGTGATTTGGCAAAAGAAGGTAGGCCGTACTAACCAGAAAGAAACAGTCCATCAAAGCGCTTAAAATACTTTTGCTTTATATAACTATTCTTGTAGCCCATGTTACATAGTAARTTAAAACATAGAGAATATATTAATATAAATCTTTTTTGTGGGATGGGTTAAAGAAACTTTTATGAACCAGTAGTTTATTTTGCATTAAATAATGAATATCAAACTTACTTTTATATGAACATTTAAACAAATAATTCTTTGCTCTGTACAATATCTTCTGTTTACATCATCTCAAAATAGACATAGCAATTTAAATACTTTCATATTGATTGCTGCTATTTCACAAATTAATTCTGCTGCAGGAGAACTGTATGAAGGTTTTGATGAGGAATATGAATGTCCAATTTTGGATGAAGACAGAGTAAGTCCAACTTCAGAATTTAGCGTTTTTGTATCTGACTTTCTGTAGTTACAAGTAAATTTGCCTGTTGGGTTTTTTTTGTAGGTAATTGATGAACTAGAAGACAAAATGAATGAAGGTGGAATTATTATTGATTATCACGGCTGTGATTTTTTCCCAGAAAGGTGGTTTCATATAGTATTTGTACTTCGTACAGAAAATTCAGTTTTGTATGACAGACTTGAAAGCAGGTATGTCAGTGGAGTAAATAAGGAGTAAAGTACTATTGCATAACTTTGTAAGAGATGTTTCTGGGGTGTAAATTACTGATTTTGTATACAATATTTTGTGGTTCTCTTTATATACAAGGTCGTGACTGGCTTTGCGTGTTGTTCTTCTTYTGTAGGGGCTACAAAGGGAAAAAGCTACAGGACAACATTCAGTGTGAAATTTTTCAGACTCTTTATGAGGAAGCCATGTCATCTTATAGAGAGGAAATTGTACACCAGTTACCTAGTAATACTCCAGAAGACCTAGAGCGAAATTTGGATCAGATTATGCAATGGATCGAGCAATGGATAAAAGACAACAATTGACATCTRCTGGAAAAGTAACTCTGTTGGATCTCTTCCTAGAGGGGCTTAATAAGTGACATTCCTATTTCTTTTATGGTAAATTAAAATAAATTTCATTGTAGTTTGTTTGGGGGAACTAGAAGAGGTTTCATAATAACCAAAGCTCTAAGGCTTTGGAAAAGCCTCTGAAACAGTAGGGGTAGGCACACAGGAGAACTGACTCAAGAATAGAAATTAAGCGGTGAATGAAAGGATGAAATGACATGGTTGTCTTTCATAACAGAAACTGAGCTCAATAACTGAGGAATCTTTGGCGCTTATGGTTGAAATTAAACTTTCTTATTTCCCCACGAAGAAAACTGCAAAATCATAATGACTGATGACAACTGAGGAGCCTTTGATTGCTAAAGGTTAGATTAGCTTACTGAAAAGGAGACAGTCTGCTTCTGAATAATGAGGCTATAAATTACTATATTCTGCTATATCCTTAAACATGTGGAAGCTAATGTAGAGTGAGAGGTTTATTATGTAGTTTAAGGAGGATGCTTTATATTTGAGGTAAGAGATTTGACCTAGTGAGAAAGCTCTTTTTGAATGTTTCATCATAGATCATAAGGAATTATTCATGGTATAAGGAAACATCAGCTATATCTGCATTGATGTAGAAGAGTAAGTAAGAAGTTTTCCTCCTCCTTTTTCTCTGTGTTCTCTGTCACCCATCTCAACCATGGAAAGTATTTATCAATGTAAGCTTCTTAAGGAAGCAGTAATATATCATTTTGTATAGTAACAATTCTTCAGTGACCTAAAACATAGCTACACTTAAAAGATTTTAGCCATCTGTTCTAATGCCTTGTGACATGTGAGTCYTAGAAGGGCATGTTTCTGTGATTCTACTTCGCTGAATAGAAGGATCATAAAGCTTTGTGAAAGGTCCTGTGGAAGGTGCTTGCCAATAGACTTTTATATACCTGAAGTTGAAGAGTAAAACTATTTACCTAAAATTTGTATTCTGAAGAGTATTATGGTTGCATATTTAAGATTCTATTTTTTTATTTCAAATTTGGTGTAGAACTTGCAAGAGTTGCAGAGGATTATTCAAGTTTCTAGGAAAATATAAATTCTTGTCAAATTTCTGATGCAGTGACGTTTGTAAATGGACGGCAAGTGGAACTGTTGAAAATCTGAAGTCTCATTGCAGAACTGGGACCAAACRTTGTGGAAATACATATGTTCCCGTATTTATATATATATATTTAGTAGTTATTTTCAAGGTTATTGCTTGAATGGGAAACCTGGTGAAGAATAAAGTTCGGTAGCATGTTCTCGGCTGGATTGGAAGTGCCTGCACAGTACCAACTCTTGAGAATGTTTTAAATGTCTTTGACCATGTCTTTTAAATAAATAAAAAAAGTGTGCGGTTTCTGCAAGCAGTCTTTTTCAGGCAGAGTATCTTCCCCTCCTTACACGCTTGGCCTTTCTGAGCCGCCCAGGGAAGCCGGAGCTGCCCCTTGCGCAGCGATTCGCCTGGGTTTCCGTAGCGCCGATTACCCGCCCCGGCCCGTAGGAGGGGCCGG
>NW_028186912.1:3369254-3384856 GCF_003343005.1 Rhea americana
TAGATTCAAATATCTGTTGCTTTGGAAGAGACATTGCTTGCAGTTAAGTGCCCTCAATTGAAAATAAGTAAATAAACAAAAGGGAGGCRGAGATGCAGGACGCTGAAGAGGATGACATGGTGTGCGGAGACTTGGGGAATGGACTTGGGAGAAGACCTGGAGGCGTCTATGAAGTGGAAGATTTACAAAACTCCTATCCATTTAGACCTAGGAAAGGGTCTGCAAAGGTTTGCAGCTCTCCCTTGTCAACAAAGAGAGGAGAAGAAAATGATACCGCAGTTTCTCCCGGTTCAAAACAAAACRGTTCTTATGATGGATTGTCCAAAAAGCTTGGAGTTGTACTCGCTAGTTCRAGCCAACAAAATAGTTGTGGTAAGACTAATTTACAGTTATTATTCACCACTCATCCTTTTCTAAATCTGTTTGCAAAATCGAGAGGTTCAGCTACTTCACAAGTTAGTRTCAAGTTTAATTCAAACTGTTTGCAAGAACAATTAAAATCTCTGAAATATTAATACGCGTTGCGTTCCGATCTAATGCAGTGTCACAGGTTAACTTTTGTAGCCTTTAGGCCCCGTTTTGAGTCGCTATGTGGTTAGTGTTGCAATAGGCAATACTCGGTGCAGTTGAGGCAGTAAAGTGGTCTCTGCTCCTAGCTTTTCCTCCAAAAATGTTAAAARCCGCAGTGGACATTATGTTAACTTTTTCTTTTCGATTAATCAGTCTGTGGCCCTTTTTAGTGTGAAATGGGCTCTGCTTTCGAAAGTGAGGTTTAGCAAAGTATCCTTTGACAGGGCAGAGGGGGCAGACAGGGTTGGGTTTTTCTCTCTMTMTMTATATGTGTGTGTGTGTGCATATATGTATGTGTATATGAGTATGCATATGTACATATATATGAAAACTATGTATGTGTGTGTGTATCTGTCTGTAAAGTGGAGTGGAACTGTCCTGTTTGGCTTGCTTGGTCTGTTTCCCTGAGCAAGTATGTGAACTGAGTTCATGGCCAAGTAAAATCTTGTTTGTTATTTAGTTGAAATTTGGATTGGCATAGTTTTGAGGATAAGAAGTCACTYTTATAATCTGTGTGTCTCTATTCTTTCAACAGTGGTGCTCAATTTTTTGTGAGGTTAGCAATGCTATGAGTAAAATAAAATAACAGGTAGTGCTGTTCATTACAATTTAACTTCTGCCTTTCCTTTATTTTTTTTAGCCACTTCTAATATTTTGACCAAAGTATTTCTGTATGATTTATTTCTCTCTGTTACAAGTCCCCACCATCCTCTCCCYGCAGTGCAGTAAGCTAACCCATGTAATTATTCTTTTTGGTTTCAGCAGCATTGGTGAGAAGACGTTACAAAGACAGTGTAATTGTAATTGTTTTCGGTGTGCTTCTGTCAGTGCTCTCTATGATGCTATCTTAGATCTAGCATTACAATCTCCATAAAAGCAAGACTTAAGCCCACATGAATCCAACTTTTATTTAGTAGGAAACTGCGTGTTAATATATCTCTGTGGTGCTCAGTTTGAGGGAAAATTGTACCAATGGTAACTGTTTATTTAAAGGAGCATTATATTTTATGGAATATTCCACCAGTGTCCTTCACCTGGTTCTCTTGAAAATCATGCATACTTCTCTACAGTGCTAACTACTGTTGTGTTGATTTTGATTGTTGAAAAGCTGCAATTAAAAAAAGGATTTAAAGACATTAATTTTTCATGAGAGAAGATGACAATTCTGTTTTTTCTTTATTTTTAAAAGAAAAACCTAAAATTCTACTGATTTTAGATCTCTTTCTAACTGATTCTTTTTCCAGCTTGGCTACTCTTAAATATGAGAGTGTGTGTTTGAGTTTACTGTTTAAATATTTCTTAAATCTGCTTATTAGCCCCAGAAGAAAAAAAAACACAAAGCTGAAAATTCACCTCTACATGTTCCTAGTTTTCACACTAAAGCAAACTTTCATATTTTCTTTTGTAAATATTTTAGTATTTCACATTTTAGTACCTCTTATGCATCTTACAGTGTCTGATTCTGAAGTTTCAAATGAAGAACTCCAGCAACAACTTCAAGAAGCTCTAGAGGTTAGTAACAGCACCAAGTCTACTGTTTTTGAAATCTGCATTTTTGTATTTAAAAAAACAAATACCCAACCTAGCCCTTTTAAGCTCAGCATTGTCTTTGTAAGCTGATCAAATAAATCGATATGAAAAAACAAGAAACAAAACAGTGGCCTTCAGATTAATTTCATAATAAAATAATTTCACGAGAAAATAAAAATATTCTAGGATGATGAATGGGTAAGAGTGCTTGGGCTCAATCCTTTGGTCTAATTAGTACTCTTCAGGAGTTTAACTGTCATCAACGCCCTTTAGCTTAAGTAATTCCTGAGTAGTTCCTCTTACGTAAGGAGCTGGGCCTCCATATCAGGCATTTAAGAGCACATTTGGGAGAGAATAAAATCACATATTCTGTGAATTTTCTGTGTACTCCTGCAATTTAAACATTACATAACTCAAAAGATTCTACAAAGTGAGAGGATGCTCACACAATATAAAGTGGAAAGCTAGCATATAGTGTTTGTGTTTCTATTTCACAGGTTAGAATTACTAAGAAAAACAGCCTTTTTTGATACTAAGGTACTTGAATTCTTTGTTGTGTAGGGAACTGATTCATCTTTTGTGATCTGTAAGGTATCAGAGGGTGGTCTGTGAAATGATTGCCATTCTTTTCCTCCTTTTCTCAGATAAGCATATAAGTAAGCAAGAGAGGAGAAAATGAAAGTTCATAATTGACTATTCAGAGACTAGTATTGCTTTTATGTAATTGTAGTTAGGTTCTTGTGGAAATGCTGCCCAAGATGCTGTGTGGAATTCTGTGTGTGTGTGTGTGTGTGTGTGTGTGTGTGTTTTTCCTGAGATGAGTAGGTGTTTCTTTAGCAAGTCAGAACTGCAATAGTTTACTTTGCAAACCTGCTTGAAGAAAACACAGAAAATAATAACTACAAGTGTTCTTCACTAAGGATTTTGCTCTAGCATGCAATGCTAACGTTTCTGTGTCACAAGCTGTGACAAAAGACTTAAGCAAGAGGTAAGCAGGAAGGTTGTTACTTGAAGAGGGCAAATTTACATTGCTGTTACGATTGTGTTTTAACAGAATTGTCTTTGTTTTTACTCAGTGTTCCTATTTTATTTTGCCTCAGGAAGTTGAAATTTTAAAAGTTGAGCTTGAAGCTTCTCAAAGACAGCTTGAAGGAAAAGATGAAGCCCTAAGAATTTTACAGAACATGGTAGGAGTTGTTCTGAAATCATTTGGTCATTTAGTGGTCAAGAAAAGAAAACGAACATCTTCCTGCCATTCCCTAGAAACTTAGATACTTCCCACGGCTGTAGTTTAAAGCATTAAATCTGTAGGTGTATATAGACTTGGCTGTTACGATTTAGTACCTTTTCTGTGTAGCTCTATTACAGTTATTCAAGGAGACTTCAGTGTTGTAGCAAAATGTCACAAATTTATCCATGAGGGTCTAGCTATTTAATTGCCTTCTTTGCAGTCCTTCATGGTTTTTCTAGTGCTAGCAATTCTGTTGCAAAGCAATGAACTGAAAACATTTCTATTCCATCTATCATCTTGGAGTATGCATTAAATCTGTCATTAAATACWATAAATCACTCATGAGTGATTTATAGTATTTTTGTTTACTATCACGATCAACAATGTTGAAATCAATTGCTGTTTTTTTTAACTTAACTTGCATAATGCATTTATAGTTCTGCTGGTTTCTACCCTTGGATATTCATATTAAGTTATGTCCAGATCAAGCTATAAGTATGTTGTAACTAAGTCGTTTGAGAGTTGATTTTGTGATGTGGAAAAGCCCTAAAGAAGTTGTAATCTCTTTTCAAAATATGCTAAATTTTTTTGAATTGAAAAAACTACCAAGATTGAAACAGAAGTTCTTTACGCACTTCAGTGTCTTAGTGTCTTGAAATTAGAACCTGCTGGAACTTTGAAGTGAACTGCTAGTGCTTGTAGTTCTTCACACTCCTGTTTAGCCAAGAACTTTGATTTACAGTGATGTAAATTTGAAAATACGACTTTACTTAATTACAGTATTTGATGGATTTGTGCTTTTTCTACAGGCAGTATTTAACAAAGCCACTAGTCATACAAAAGCAATGCTTCAAAAAACTGAGGAAGAAAAGAGAGCTTTAGAAAAGGTAAGGATAGAAGTTTTCTTCACACCTGTGCAAAGATTTCCTTTTTCTATGCAAAATCATAATAGGCCATTGCTCCTAACCTGGCTTGTTATGGAATAAGGAGCGGTTGTACTGTTTTTTTTTTTTTTTTTTTTTTTTTTTTTTTCCTTGAACTGATACAGATCTAACATTAGTGTTGGGTTTTTTGAAAGTATTCTTATTCCTCTTTGATAGAAAGGGAAAAYGTTGATTTATCACTGTTCTGATCTGAATGTTTTCATCCTCTACTGTGTGCAGATAATACCTGAAAGATCCTAGAGTTCTCTCTCTATTTTTGGTTGCTCTTTGTTATAAGCTTTACAGTGCTTTATTTATACTGATGCTTAATTTTCACAGTATGATTTATTAATGAAGAACTTCCAAACAAGCCTAAGAAAGAACTACCGAATTTTAATAGGGAAGAACGAGAGGAGGAGGAAGAAGATACTGACCCTGCTTTGTTAATCTCAGATTTATGTTTTATTTCTTTTTTATGTGGCCTCTCCATAGAACAGTAAGGGAGGCATTTTAGAAATATGAAAATGTGATAGCATAAGTTTATTTTTGTCATAAGCCACTGCAACTGTTAGCTCATTCAGCATGGTCTGGAATTCATGGAGTAGTGATGGGAACCTTTCTGGTGTTTGGTACCACATTTATTAAAAAAAAAGATATAGATAGAGATACAGAGATTGTAGCGCCTATTGGCTGCCCAAATCTCTGTCAGTGCCAAACTCAGGACTAGCAGTTCACATCTCTTACTTTTATTGTCAGGCTGTTAATGAACTGCCACTGGTTTATTTTGTCTCTACAGGAAATAAATACTTTGCAATGGGAAATTGAGTTTGACCAGGATAGATTTAAAAACATAGAAGAGACCTGGAGAGAAAAATATGACAGGTATTCTACTCATGCTGTATATCTTTGGGGTTTTTAATTGCATTGAATGCTACATATTACCTTTCTTATGTTCCCTGTTTCATTTTGTCAGATTTTCTGTTTCTTCATATTTTTCTAACTTTCTGGATTTGGGAAGGCTTATGTATTTTTCATGCTAGTTACATTTATATGTTTCAATTAAAACTACTGAAATTAATAACTCAATTCTTTAATGTGTATATAAGTTGTCTTTATTAGGCTGGGTTTTCAATTCAGTCATATTACTTTATTATGTTAGCCCGTTAGAACCAGATCATCTTTATTTGCTTTAAATGGAAATGAGGCCTAGAAAATAATGGTATGTGCATGCATGTGGAAAGTGTGTGAACTTTCCTTTTTTTGTAGGTATGAGCATGAGTAAAATGGAATGTTTTTGAGATAGGTTGGTCAACTGGCTCTTTGTTTAAGTAAGAGTTTTCTGTACTAACAGCAGGTGTTGCCTTGTTAAGCAAGCGGAAGAAGCTAGAGGCACTAAATAAACAATGCAGTAACAGACATTGAAAACTGACCAGCAGGCTCCAGTTATTTAAAGGTGTAAGTGGTCTCTCTGATCTGTCAGAGTTACTTTAGTAGAGATTTTTTTTTTAATTTAAATTTTCAAACAGAATCAAAGAATAAGCCAATAATTTAAAATTGTTCGTGAGTTTTGTGAAGATGTTTTGTTTCTTTTTTGCCTCTTAACTTAGCTACAATTGTCAAAGAATGAAAAACCCTTTGGCTCTTCTAACCTACAAAAGTAGCAAGTGTTGCCAGTTTATTTGGAGTAAGAAAACTAGTATTAACAGTTGAAAACTAGAGATTGAAACATGGCTTTAGAAAACTGTAAGCAGCAGTAAGTTATGAGCTTAGGCAGCTTTGCTTTTTGATGTCCAAGACAACAAGATGAGGCAGAATGTGTATTTTCCTTTATTTGTTTAAATGAAAATGTTTCAGGTTAATAGTTAAACAAAACCCTGAAGTTACAGTTTGCTATATTTACTGACAGCTGAAGAGATGTACAAATAAAAAATTTAATTGCTTCAAGATTGAGGACTTCAGATTGATGTTTCCTTCTTGAATAGAAAAGTGGCAAAGTGCCAAGAAAGAATGTATTGTAAATGTATATTGTATGTTCTCATGTTGTAAAGCTTAAAAGTGTAGCTGTTCTCTAGAATGGTACTTAAAGATGCAGGAAATTTACTTTTTAAAATTAAGACCAGAGCCATATTGTTGTATGTTCAATAACAATCTAATATTTTGAAGGAAGTAAAAAATTGCTAGCAAGTGTTTCAGGAGTTCACAATTACAGATTTTATCAACAGTTTCTAATGGCAGTGTGATACTTAACCTCATCTCTTAGTTAAGCTCTGAAGTTTTTGGCATATGTTATGTTTACATATGAGTAGGGTTTTTTTAACATTCTCTTGCAAAACCTTTGAACATACTTTGACACAATTAAACTGTTTGTGCAAGAGTGTGTTTTAATTAAAATGGTCAGCCGATTTGAACAACACGTGTTATCTCAATTGCAGAGAAACCACAATATGAATGCAGCGATTCTCAGATTTTCTTCCCGCGGAGCCATGTGCAGAGTGGATAATTTAGGAGTGACTCTGCAGACGGTCTAGCCTTGTTCATTAGCCTTGGCTCAGTGCCAGCCAGACCAGGCCTATGCAGAGCTGCTCCTGCAGGTGTATTGCAGTCCTCAGTTCCTGCATGATCTATATTTTTCATTATTCAGAATATTTCATTGTTTCCAGCTGTTTGTCTTGGTGATGGCAAATTGATTATATTTTAAATACTATTACCATAATCTCCCATCAAAAAATGCTGGTTGCATAGAAGTTCATTCTTATCTATTTTTTTTTCAGGAAGCTAGTTAGGAGCAGTTTCAGGTTGTTTAGTGACCCCTGACTGGCAGGTCTATGTATAACAATATCTATACATAGTTAGCACTGGTACTGGTATGGAAACATTATATAAATTTTTACATAAACAATGCTATAAGTGAGGAAATATGTGTGAAAATGAATCCTCTTTATTTTTTCAATTTTGATTTTTTTTTCTTTAATCCGTGATTTTAATCCTAATTTTAATTTGCAGAAACATTAGATGCAGTATTTTAACAGGCTAATGACTTCTTTCATTTGAGTGCTCTTTTTAATAATTGTTTTAAAGATGATGCAGCCTTTCTCTAACTTCTGCAGGCTATATTGTGAAAATGCAGCTCTTAGGGAAACATTGAAACTGAGAACAGAAGAAGTTAAAACTCTTCAATCTGAAAATGCAAGTAAGCCACCAATAGCTGTTCCTCTTAAAATACTGTTTCTCTGGAATAATTGAGATCTTAACTGTGACTACAGCTTTCTGTCAGGATAAGTCTGTTATGTTAATGGCAGCTGGTATTAGTGGCTACACAGGAATCCTCTTCAAATAGACAGGTAGTGCCAGCTTTTCTTGTCACATTTAGATCACTTGAACTAAAAAATTCACGGAACCATAGCAGAAGTTGTTTGTATTCATAGCTTAAAAAATAGATCAAATCTGAAGGAAATACAYATATCTTATCTCACTGGGTTGGTGACACACTGGGTGTGAAGGGAAACAACTCTTCTGTGTTCCTTATGTTCTGGAAGGAGGGAACTCTTGGTCAGGACAACCACAGAATGCTCCTGCTGCAGTGAAAATTACCGTGAGGTGGCTTTAACATATCCACTTAGAGTCCAGTAGCATAAACTTTGAGATATTTAGCTTGTCAGCTTTAAAGTGGCATTTTCAAAGTGCAGATGGTGCAGAGATTTGGTTGGGTCGAATGGCTCAACCTCCTTTCCCTTATTTTCAGGTTCCACATAGTGTTTTTTTTTTTTTTTTTTTTTTTTTTTTTTTTTAAGAAAAGCTGAAATACATAATTATTTTCCCAATATTGTGTTTTTCTAAGAAAAGAGCAAGTGACTTAATTGTAAGCTTTTTTAAAAAAAGGAGAGAAGGAATACCGAGGAAAAGTAATATATGAGGTACTGTCTCTGTGAATGGGTCATCTCCTCTAAGAAAACACAGAAGAAAAGGTGGTTGGGATTTGAGTTTCTAGATCTATGTCATCTCATCATATTCCCAAACTGACGCTTAAGCCATGAAATTGCTTCATTTGGATGTAGTTAAACTCAGTTATTAAGAAATCAGAATGGCAAACTTTTAATTATTTTCACTGTTTTATTTCATAGTTTTGAATCAGCAGTGCTTGGAGTTTCTTGCAATGCTTGATGTGAAACAACAGAAGATGATTCAGGAAAATATGTCCTGGAATAAAAGTGACCTTACAGATGTTACAGGTCTTGAAGTAAGTATGGAGTCTGTTTTTCATGACARCTGGCTCAAAGATATGTTTATATTCAAAATATCTGTTGCTAAATTTTGCTTACTGATTATTTAACTGTTTCTTTGGACTTGATTCTTGCAAATGAAAACATGCCTTTGGATGCCTGTGAATCAGTTTTCTAGTTTTTGGTGCTCTGTGACTTCTATTTTGCAAAGAAAGAGTAGACAGAAGAAGCATCAGGCTATCTTTCACAGGCCAGCATGCATATTTATGTCTTCCTAATCTTTTAATTCCCAGTTCCCTGTCTACTGCATTTCTTTAATGAGTGGAAAAAAAATATATACTAATGAGATCTGCAGGGAGCAGCATAAACAGGCTGACAATTTTTGCCTTTAGGTCATCTTTTCCAGTAAACTGGAAGTACTCTATTTTGGCAAGTTTCTGATCGGTGGAAAATGCCCTAGTAACCTCACTGACCTGTCTAAGAACATAAGGGGATGACCAAGATTCCATCTTATACATTGCAAAGTCTCATGTCCCAGACTGCACTTTGGAAGTCTGTATTCCAAATTTTCTTTGCTTATAAGATTAAAAAGTAGACTGTATAATATGAAACATTTATTAATGTTTCTGGACATGTTCAAGCTGGCAAGATCATGCTGTAAGACTTTCCTTTTTTTTTTGCTATCCACTTCAAAGTGATAGCTGGTGGGGATCAGTATTTACAGGGATATATTTACGTACAGATTCACTGGAATGTAGTCATGGCTTTGTGTGTGTGTGTGTGTGTGTGTGTGTGTGTGTGTGTGTGTGTGTTAGCACACTGCTTATTTCATCTCAATTTTCTTGAGCATTGCCATGTGGGTAATGCAAATTACCCACATGAAAAGGAACTGAATTTTTTTAAGCCCATCTCCTTTGCAGCCCTTAATGACAGTGAGTTTAGATTTGAACAGATAATATGCATAATTCCCCAAAAGTACTACATTTAGGATAGATATGAGATTAGTGCTAAAAATTACATTTCATGCTTGTCATTTTGAATCAAAAGAAATCATGTTTTTTTGTTTGTTTTTTTATGGTTTGTGGTTTCAGGATGTTTTGTTGGTAGCTTTCTGGCATCTCTTGGGTTGTTTTGTGTGTACAGATAGTTACTTAATTGGTGATTTGTTTTTGGATTTAAAGCTGGCAGTTCTTGGAGCCTGCACCTGCAGTGCTTCTGGAGGGCAACCTTGTTCCTGTGCTAAAATGTCAGCTGTAACTCGAAAACAACTTCTTCAGCTCAAGCAAGAGGTAATGCTGCCTGACTTAAATGTGAACAAGCAGAAGATTGTGTGTGCTCAAAATCAAATAAAGGCAAAAACGCCCTACCTGCAACTTAGGTGAATTGATGTATTTTGAAACAAGACTGCTTTTCAGAAATACGTAATCTTTGTAGTACCCTAACTTTTGCTGATGTGGAACTGTAGTATAAATCAGTTCTACTTATAAAAAGTTTTTTCTCATTTTTCTGTTGTAGTCTCTTTCTATTTCCTTCTGCCTATATTTTTTTTAACTATAAGAAATAGATGCACTCAAAAAATATAATTTTGTAATCTGAATGTGGGCTACTGCTGAAAGGGATGGCTTCCCTTCGTTCTTTGCAGTGCATTCCATGTCTTCCCTTGTGCTGGCATCAGCATTTACAAGGCTGTGCTGCCAGCTAGATCATGGAGCTGGTCTTGTTAAAAACTATTTATATCACCTTCAGGTCAATAAAATGATTTTTAAGCACTTAAATTTTTTGAATTTAGTTAAACTTACAGTTTTAGATATTACGAATTTGCTTGCTCGTGGTCCTAACATGGAAGTTCCACTTGAAACGCTAATTTTGAAACTACTGTTATGTCCCTGTTGTACCAAGGTTATTATCTCTTTCTCTTGCTCCTGTGCATAGGGTCAGTTGGTATGGGATATTCCAGCTCTCTTCAAGCTTTACTGCACAGGGGGAGATAAATAGTGCTACTTGCAGCCATTTATTGCAGTCTGTAGATGGGTGTTTTGTCCATGCAAAGAAAGGGAAGGGTAAGGACTTCAATTTCCATTTCAAAATGTGTTTCTTAATGTAGCAAGAAAACATTTAGTTTGGTTTCCACCACTTCTCTGATGATATGTATTTAAGATTTGTCTGACTTCTCTTCAGTCCCCTTTAACTGCACAGGCCTGCCTTCAGCCTCACTGTGGTGATCTGATAACATGAAAGTTTTGACTTGTGTTAGTGGCTTCAGCCTGTCTCTTAATCTACATTTTTAAATCTGCTGTTGCTTTCAAATTGCTTAATATGCTTCAATTTTTCTCTGAATTACAACCAGATGGAACTTCTCAAGAAGAGTAAAGATGAAGCTTTTATGATGGCAGATGCCTTCAGAATTGCATTTGAGCAGCAGCTAATGCAGAGGAAGGACCAGGCCCTGAGGCTTGCGGAAATGAATAAAATTAAAAAGGAAACAAAATTTATAAGCTGGAGACATCTGAAGGAGGATGGTAACTGGGCATGCTGTGTAACTGTTACAGTTGAATAGAGAAGTTAGCTGGCTAACTTGCTTGCTGCATCAAACGTATGGCTGTGGCTTAATTGCCGGGGCTTCTGAAGAGTCGAGAAGAGGGGAACAACATTATGTCAAAACCCAAAATACATTAAGTAGCGTACTATGGAGTTCTGCCAGAAGCTTTACATATGTGATACAGGATATCCATGTATAAGTGGAATGTTACAGTATTCATTATGTAAATACTGATGTATGACACTGGAGTTATCAGGCTAGGCTTTTAATGTAGCCTTTTTCTATTACACATGCTTGAACTATATTATCTGAGTTACACCTTATCTATTTTAAAATGATTTATCTAGAATGATAATACCATCCTGGATATTTAAGATGATTATTATGAAAACAACAAAAGATATTGTCTGGCATGTTTAACCTGGTCATCTTAAGATGCTGTGAACAGTTTAAATATTTTTATGTAAAAATTAGTTCAATATAAGATTTATGGAAGGAGTATAAATGTGAAGAAGTCTATACTAAGCTTTCACTGAAATGCTGCATACAAAATTTTCTGTTTTTGCGAACATTTTTAGTTTTTGATTTTTTATATATATATATCTACATATAGTATATATTTATTAAAATTATACTTAACAGGTCATTTGTGAGTTACAGAGCACTCTGTAAAAGAGTAAGAGTTGTAATTATCCTTTCCTTTCTTAAGAGAAACATTAAGAGAAGTACTTCAGTGTTTATGTCACAGTCAAAACCATAGCAGAATTAGAAATRGAACCCACCTCCATATACATTGGAGTTAGCCATTGGCCTGTAGGTGGTAAGCTTAGGAGTCTGGTGTTCTGGGTTCCTTAGAGTGCCCTCAGGAGATAATACTAAAACAGAATACATATCTGTTTTCCCCTATACTGGTGTCATTGTTTCCAGGTTTTATATTCCAGTACATRTATTTCATAAATTGAATATATTAATCTTTTTAGAAATCTTAGAAACTTCTTAAAAACTTGTATCATTTTTTTTCTCAGTCTATCAAGTGTTTAAAAACAGATTACAAAGAGTTATTGCTTCACTAGAGCCAAAGTGTATTTTTTATATAGCAAAAAACTTTCGATTAGCCCATATTTGTGAAAAAGACTATATAGTCAGGAAGTTATGGTGAGGGTGGTGCTGTGTGCAAATAATGATGTTAGGTACACTAGAAGAAGCTATGACTTGCATCGCACTTTTAGAGGAGGTAGATCAGAATCCTGTTTTATTTGTGTTTATTTTATCCCAAGGTAATTGTGTTCTTACATAATACAGAGTTCATGTCATTTGTGATTCAGACAAAAAATAACCCTTTTTCTTAGGATGTGTCAAGTTGCAAGGAAACAAGAAAAGTCTGGGACAAAAATTATCAGGCCTGCTGTCTTCAGGTGTGGACTGTAGGAAAGTTGAAGAGCTAGACAATACTCACGAAATCCTTAAGATGTTAATTGATTTGGTTAGTATTTTTTTTTTTAACTGTTAAACATGAGTTCTTAAGAAATATAACTGTTGATCTACACAGAATGCTTTGTTCTTAGCTTATAAACTAGTGTCATTTTTTTTTYTTTTATTTTTAAAATAAATACAGCTAAATGACAAAGAAGAGGCTTTGGCTCATCAGAGAAAGGTTAGTTACATGCTAGCTCGTGCAATGGAGATGAAAGAGGATGCTTCAGAACAAAATACAGAGAACACCACTCTGAGGAATCGTCAATATAAAGCCTTGCAGTCTCAAGGGTCAACTGATCTTGTATACACATGCCGCCAAAACCTTGGTTCTCAAAACAATATTTGTCCTATTTCCCATACAGAAACATTTGACAATTCAGTAAAAATGCTTACAAAATCACATTCTTGGCCATCAGAGACTAAGTACTACGAAGAAAATGATTCACATGGAAAAACAGATGAAACTGTTGTAATCTCAATATAGACATCAGCTGCGATAAAGTTTTTTTTTAAAAAAGATCTTTTGGAAATGTCTAAAAACAAAGAAGCCTGCAGAAATTGAGCTCTCTTTTTATAAAACTTGGAATTAAATGCTAATCAGCACCTAATTTTGATTAGCATCTACTAAGAAAAAAACAGGAAAATCTATTTTATCAGCGTTTCTTTTGGAGATATTTCAACACTGATGCTAAAAACAATTCTCAAATTGTAAAGCCTTTTCTGTTTTGATTTTTTTTTCTTGCCCTGAGTGCCTTCTGCTGTAGACAGTCATAACAAGAAATTTTTGTCAGAATTAGGAAAATGACAATGTAGGTTAGTGATTTTTTTTTGCTATAAGGAAAGGTTATTCTTTTACTTTCTTTTTCCTCATACAACAACTGATACCCAAAATAAAGTTCACTGAGAAGTTTAAAAGTTACCTGTATTTTTTTTCCACCTTTAGGGTATTCTGAAAAGAAGGTATATATAAAGTATGGAAAGTACTGTGTTATATTGATTTTGTAGTTCTCTAAAATGACACCAACACTGGACACATTTCAAAAGACTGTGTATGTAGTAAGTAGTAGACTGCAACTTGTAGACTGCAATAGACTGAATTTGATTGTGATTTCAAAGACTGTCTATTTATATTTTTCATATACCTTTTGATTATTTACAGAGTCATTAAAGAAAAATCCTTAGGGTAAGTTTTTTTGCATACAATTCTGAAGGCAATCTAGAATGAAACTTCATTTTTATCTTCAGCTTGTTTTGTCTTGCTCAAAAAAACCCTCAGTTGCTTTACTGTTAATCAGATGATGTTATTTGAATGTTAGAATGTTTTTGCTTAATTTCAGGCTTTTGGTTGTAATACGATGTATTCTACTTCAAGAGAGAACTTGTTGAATACCAGAAAAATGTGACTTGCAGCTACTCATGAAATCACTCATACACTAATTGGTGAGAAGTTATTCATTCATTAATCAGTGGAGAAGCTGGAAAAACAAGAGTTGTTCCCAAGCTAGTTATGTGTTCACTGATGAGTACTTGACCATCTTTACTCTGATCTATTTTGGGTGCTCAAGGATGCTTGTAAAAAACACGAATCTGGTAAAAAGATTTTTAGCTCTTTTACTAGGTAATACTATCTAGAATAATTATTAATTCCTGTTTAAGATCTAGTGTGAAGATCTTACATGAAGTCCAAATCTTTTTTCAGTAGATGGCTCCTAATTTTTTGTAGAATAGTTGGTAGAATTGTCTGTCTAAAAAGCTGACCAAATTAAAGCTCAACACTTCACTTGATCCTTGGGGAATAATCTAGTCTTTGTAAGGCTTAGGTATGTGCACCCATTTAGTTCTGCCTCTCTAACAGAACAAAAAGTAGAGCTTGAATTCATCTTGGCGTTCAGTCTCACTGGTGCAGATGGACATTAAGATGCCCTGCCAGAGCTGAAGGGAAGAGCTTAGGATACCTGCCCAGACTCACGCTGATTCATCTCGATGCCCTTACGAGCTGCAAGAGAAACTACATACATGAGTGAGTGAAACAGTCTGTATTGTATTGGCCTCACTTGCAAAGATGATACTCTTGATTTCAAAGGAAAATGCGTTTTGTTCTGAAAACGAGGTCATAATGTATTCCATTTTATTATGTCTTACACTTAGTTTCCATCAGACTTATAAAACTATCCCTTAGTAATTATTTAAGGAGTATGTTCTCCAGTCTTCCCTAAAATGCATAGCATTAGTGAATGATGGTACCACAGCTCTACAGGGCCTTGAATGATAAAAACTCTCTTGCCCTTCATTCGCTATCCGGAAATAGGTCTCCGACACTGTGATTGATCCGAGCTCTGGTCTCCTTACTGCCTGCCTTGTGTGTGCAGCAGGTGATAGTGTTGGTTACAGGTTGGCTACAGATAMAAAATTATGTTGGTTTATGCTTATATCTGAAAAGATGGTCTTGTTTTTCTTTATTTTCAAATACAACAGGACACATTTCCCAGTTCATGATTAAGATCCACATGGGCCAAGTTGTCTGTGCACAAAACCAGAGTACAGGGAGTTCTTCCATATTTCGGTTTGTTTTCAGCCAATTTATTGACAAAATGTATGCGAGCCTTTCAAAGAAAGTTCACATTCAGTGTGATTGAAATGGGGGTTGAAACGTACACAGAAGGTTCATGTCTGGCTTTTATTCTGAACATACATAATCTTGAGGCCTTGAACTATTCTCTGTTTTCTCATCGCTCTATACCACAGTRAAGAGGTGGGAGGAGTAGGCAGCGTTGTTGCATACCCATTTTCTTTTTCAGAAGATACAGTTGCTGTAAAGTTGATGTTCACATCAAAACATATTTTTTCTTATTTTAAGTGCAGTTGCACTGAAGGGAGACAGAGTGGCATTTTGATCTGAGTGGAATGGGCAGAGAACAGCGAAAATATTATCTCAAATTATAGTAACTTTTTTGTGCTCCTACACCTTCCTGACGTACAATTCTGTGCAAGTGGGGGCAGTAGTATGGGCTATTAAAACATACATAACTTGAGCTAATTGAAATGATGGATTTCTAATATATAGGATTGTCATATCCTAAACCTCAAATCTTCAACTTCTTGGTGATACTTTA
>NW_028186912.1:3385483-3418979 GCF_003343005.1 Rhea americana
GGCGGGCGCGGGGCAGCCCGGCGGGGGCTCGGGAGCGCCGCAGAGCGGCGCTTGTCCGCGGCGGCCCGTCGTGGCTGCGGGCTGCTCGTGCGCCCCCCTCCCCTCCCGGTGGTCGCCGTGCGTTACCTGCGCGCTTGCTGTTTCACGGGCGCTGACTGCCTCTTCTTTCACCTCATCGGCAGGCGCGGGTCTCAGCTGAGGGGGGAAAGCGTCCCAAGCTTGCGTTGAGCGTTGAAGTTTATTCCCGGCCTGAAGAGGGGCTTGGGTACCGGGGAGCAGCGGAAGGCTCTTACTAGGCAGACACGGTGTTTAATGCACAAATGAAGAGTGAACCTTGATGCACTGAGGATTTTAYGGTCTGAAATGCTTCAATGAATGCRGTCTTTAGAAACGGAGGATGGAGTATCTTATGGTAATGGGAAAAAAAAAGTCGGGTTTTAGACAAATAATATTTTACTTGCAGAACATAACAGGCTAACAACATAGTAATTTTACTGTATATTATGGGATTCTTCGTGCTGTGCTTTGTGTGTTAAAGTGGATGAATTCCATGTACAGCCTAAAAGATACCAAGAAGATGTAAAAAAGGTATTTTTGTCTACTTAGATTCAGTTCACCTTAATATAAGGTACAGAGTGCAATAGACTTAATGCTATGTCTTGTATGCTGTGATGTATGCTCCTTGATAAGTTGGGAAATGTTTTTTTCAGTCTGTTAAAAGGAACAGTAATACCACAGGTCTGATTACTAGTGTATTATGGGGGATTGAATACTGTGAAGAAAACAGTCAGGTTCACTGCCAGTACTGGATGCTATTAGCTTCTAGCTGTGTTACTTAAGTTTTCTACTAGGAATACTTCATTATTAATAATGCCAATCAGAGAAGATGGAACTATCAAAAAAACACTGGCTTCCATTGTCTGAGGAGTGATCTTTCCAACCTGATGTAATCATCATATTCMTGTGACTCATTTGTGAAGGCTGAATAATAACAGCTGATACAGCCAATAACGATGGAGCTGTAGGCAGTGTGTAGAGATGCATTTGTTCAGTTAAGCAAGTGGATTCTTTGATTGTGGGCTTTGTTACTGATGATACAGCTGGTGTGCTGTTGGAGCAGTGCTGAAAATCAGTAATTGTTGACAGGCCTCTTCTCTCTGTATGACTTGCCTGGTTCTATTTTCTGTTCAGAAGATCAATAACAAATTACTGGAAATGAATTTAAAAAATAAAACTTAAGAGGTTAAAGCTAGTGTTGGGATTAGCAGATSTAGTGTTGGTCATAACCTTATAATGCTGTTGATAGTTTTATGAAACTGTTGAGCTGACAACGTAGTGTTCTTTAGCAAGGCAGTTTTTTTTTTTTTTAACGTGCCACGTAGGCTTTTTCTTATGTGTCTGAAATTATCTTTGTAACTTCTATCTTAATCCCCTGATTCAGCTAGTAAATTTGCAGTGGGAGCAACTGCTGCAGTTTTGGGTGGGATAGTATGTTGTACTGCTCAGCAAGAATCATTTTAGCTTCTACTTGACAACATCTACTTTTTTGTTTTGTTTACCCCCTCCCCCATCAGCCCCTCAAAGCACTTTCTCAGTTGTAAAGAGCTTCCCTCTTAAGTTGTTTGCTGATGAACTCCATGAGTAGCTGAGCCCTTAGAGAATTTGTCTGCTGTTATGGGGGCCTCAAGTATGTGTGGATGTACGGCATAGAGATAGGGGGGAAAAGCTGGTAATAAAAGAATTGAAGGGGAGGAAGAAGTTCTGTGCTGTGCTGAATGCAACACTTCATTTCTACAGCACTGTGAACTTAACGTAATTCTTAATTGCTGAGTTTCTACCAGAGTTTTTGTTCTAGGTATGGTAGTTTCTGGGTGCCAAACTGGAAAAATGACTGTTGTGAGGATACCAAATAAAAGTTCTGGTGTAGCTTTCTGCTGAAACCAAGTATAATGACTAAACAGATGATCGAGTTGAAGTAAAGTTGACTTTGCAACAAGCAAAAAGACCTCCCTGGTAACTGCAATAGCTGTATTAATTTTGAAATAACCTTTTGGAGTGAAGACTTGTTTGTTTTGAATTGTGTATTCTTTTGTTTTTTAAACCTGATTTTAGTGGGTTTAGCATGTTTTGGCATTCAGCTCTATCTAAATGAAGACCTGGATTCTGTAGTGGTTAGTTTTGACTCGATTGAGATCTGTTAAAAGTCTGTGTAAATCAGCATTACTGAGATTTCATTTTTTTTCAAAGATTTTTAGTCTGTTAGTCAACAGACTTAAATTCATTACTACTTGCTAACCAGTTTATCTGTTTTATTTTCCAAGCTGATACACTGCTTCCAAGCTGAAAACTACTAACTGCCTACATATAGACACACTGTATTTGATAAATTGGTAATCCATGCTGTAGTTTGTGGCTGTATTTCAGCCTAGCAAACTTCTATTATCATCCCCTTTAAATAAAAAGGATGCACTGAGAAATCTGTAATGGAAAGTATTTTCTGAACCCAGAGATACTGTTCAGAGTACRTTCAGATATGTTACTACACCTTATAAAGGAAGTGGTTTATATATATATRTGTATTTTAAAGTGYTGACATGGTTGCACTTTGTGTGCAGTCATCCAAATCATCATATACATTTCTCTTAGATAACAGTTTTTACTTAGTTGAGGGTTTTCTTCTGTTTCTTGAGTTATTGTCTTTGTGCAGTGTGAAATGCAGTGTCACATGTTTGCCCGTTGGAGACCAGGCCTTGTCTGATTTGGCAAGTAATATACACAATCCTTTGCTATTCAATTTTGTTCCACTCAAGCTTGGTACTTGTCAGGCCTGGAAAGTTAAAGGAGGGTGTTTGACCAGCTGCTGAAATGTGTGCTGAATATTAAGTGATGAGAAGATTCCTTCCAGAGATTGCTGCAGCGTGACTTTATTTTAATGCTGTTCATGTTGGCTACTCTAGATACTGACTTCCTATGTTAACTGTGATAATTGCTGCCTATACTAGCAATTAAGTGTTCATGGTTTTCCACTAAATAAACTTGAGCCATACAGTAAAGAATGCTAGTCCTGAAATCATGGCATAAGGAAAAACTTCAAAAGACGTGAAACTTATGGCCAGTATGTTCAAAATAGACTGAAGGTTTACCTAAAGAASTGTGAAGTAGTATTGGTGTGCCTTTTTATAATATATTAACAAAAAGGTATATTTTTACTGTCTTGAAACTGAAGGATACTCCATCTACAAAATGAAGACTTGACTGTTAACTGGAGAAAAGGCTTTTTGCCAACCCATATACTTGGAAACCGTAGTGATCAGTAGATTCTGTTCTTTAGGTGGCCTTAGCTGACAGTTAAGGAAGTAAGACATACAGAAGGACAGACGGTGTGATTAGAGTTTGTGGTTTGTAATGGTGTGAAATGTTCTTAAAGTGACCTGTTTCTATTTGTTAGTATTTGAAAACCTTCTTTGATGTATTTCTGACTGAAGAAATAAGTAATAAGTGAGTACGCGAAGTCTTCTCTTGAGATAAAGGCTTTGTAGTTTACTCATAGAGTAGGCAGTAAAACGTTTCAAGGAAATAACAGACCTAATTAACTCAATACAGAATGGTAGTTTACAGGRCTAGTTTCTCAAAATATGTTGTAAAGATGACTGCTTCTAAATCGGGTGGTCTTAAACTAAGTTATCTAATTTAATCATAATTACATTCCCCAATCTAGATGTGAGTTCCAGAAATAAAATTTTCTCAGATCTTCCCCTTTAAACTGGCTTCTAAACCATTAGAGTAGCTTGTATCACTGTACTGTAGTCATGTTAGACTTTGATTATTTTCTTTTTTGAGAAGGAGAGSTATATTTCTAGTCCAGTCTTCTAGCGTATAAATATTTAACTTACAAGATGAAAGCATGTGGTCCTTGGCAGACAGCAGTTTAAACATACACTTTAAAACTTGAAGCTCTTACAGACTCTACAGTGYATTATTTTTCAACGAAGAAAGCTTTAATTTGCATGTTTCATGGTAGTGTTAAGGACATAAATCTTCAGATAAGCAGTTATGAATATTATCCTTTAAAAGGCTATAATTTCTACTCAGTTTTTAAAAAATGTAGTAATGTTGCTGCTAGTTTCAGATTGTTAAAAGTGTTAAAAGTATTATAATTAAAAAGAAACGTTCAGAATGAATACAGTTCACTAAAACACATGGATCCTAAAAGCTGCTTTTGCTCAAGGAAGTAAGCAGCCATTTAATAAAAACATAATTGGAATTTTTTTAATAGCTTCTAATCTGCTTGTTGTTTAATGTAAATATTGGGCTTAGCTGTAGTCAGTTCTTTAGAGACCAAAAAGATAAAACTTTGTGGTGTTACAGAAGGATAAACTTGACTGAAAAAAAACCCACCTGATTTCTTAAATCTGTATGGTAATATTCATATGTGGATTCAAGGGAGGGAGATGGAAGTTTGAAGACTTCTTCTAAAAAACAGAAGAAAAATCTGAAAATCTGTGAAACATTCCAAAAAAGAGTTGTGACTTCATTTTGAATAGCTAACRTATTAGTTCCATATGTCAGTTGTTCAAAATACTATATCTTGAATGGAGTAATTTTATTTCAAAACTATGCCGAATTAAGTAAATACAACTCCTATATGCAGTTTCCTTAATTTGGCTGCAGTTTTTGATATTATAACACCATTATTGGCCCAGTAAACTGAAGTATCATGATAGTTTTCTAAGCTTTCTATAGAAATAATTTCATCTCTATATTGTGACATAAACTAATGTTCACATGCAGTTTCACTTCTGTATTTGCTGCATTTTTTTTTTCTTTTCTAGGGAGGTTGATGAGTCAACAGTGTTCTTTGTGCACTGCAAATGCATCCTTCTAATCTATGTATTTATCATTACTATTGAACAGAGAATGCATACTTAATTCAAAATTTATCCTATACCAACTAAAAATGAAAAATATATTTTAGAAGACTTAGTAATTAGGCATGATAAGATAAAAGTACCTAAAATAGTTACTTGTCTCTCCCCAGTATGTTTTTTTTTTAGCTGAAATATATATTTTGGGAGGAACTACTTCTGGAGTTATTGAGATACCTAAGCAGTACTCAGTTCAGAGGGAGGCTTTAAATCTTGTTTGTTGGTGATAGATGGTTTTTTGATTCACTGACAATTACACACAGTATTGCTGATGTAAAAATATTCAAAATACTGATTACAGTAAATTGGGAGCTGAATTGTAGGTTTGTAATTTTGATGGCAGTGTTTTATGTAGTTAATTAAGAAAGAGAAACATCTGGATTGACTGATCTTTGCCAGGACCTTGTGCTGGGTGTCTCTGCCTCTGGAAGATTGTTGAAGGGAGATAAATAAGCAAAGAACTATCTTTTCTCTCCCTGCAAAGTAAATGGCTTTTGGTCTGTTTAGCTCTTTGATCTGAGTTCTTTTGGGATTAGATGAGGGTGAGTGTCAGCACAAGTGATGACTTGGGAGTGTGCGCTGCAGAGTGGTGAGGGGCTTGGTACCACCCCTTTTGGTAGCAGCTGTTAAGAGTCTATTAATTGCAACATCAAGTTGTACCTGAATGGTCAGTATATGTGACAACCTCTAAAGAGACTATTATCAGAATTATGTATTTCTCAATATCCAATTTTCTTATAATCTCTTAGTATTTTTAATATATATGGTACTTTGTTTTTTAAACAAAAGTTACCTTTGTTGCTTGTCAATAAATATGTCCTTTAATATGGTAAGATCTGTACTTTAATTTCTGCTAATGAATCACCAAAAGCTGTTGCCTTTATAAGGCCCTTAATTGCTTCTAGGGGATCACATAATAAAATAATTGCTATAGGTGAGAACTATGCTCAAATGAGTGCAAGAGAAATGGCATTAAATGTCTGCTTGCTCCTGTTTGTCATACTTGTTATATGTGTCATGTGAGATTTGTCCTATCATGCGGTATGCTGAAGACTGTTGGAGTGACTGGCTGAGGATAGAGAAATGTTTAGATTTTTTTAGCTTTTGCTTATATGTGAGCAGAGAGTACTCCATTAAGTTATGATGACTAGTTTCACTTTTCTTAGGCTTTGCAAATCTCTGTTTGAACTACATATTTTAAAATATTCATGTAATATACATATTAATGTAAAAATTGAAAGCTGCTGGTCTGAATCTTTTAGTGGAAGGAAGGACACTTTAGTGGAATGAGGCAAAGAACATAAATTTGTAGTTGTAGGGTGGCATGAGTGATACAAGAGGATTTAAGTATCTTTTGGGGCACTAAGCACAGAGAAGAGTCAATGCTGGCTAGTCCAAGTGCTTTGATTAGGGTAGGATGTGGAGTCATCAAATGAAAGAGACTAAGGGGCACTCTTCAGAGTAGAAGGAAAACCAGAGAGATCTGTACAGGTCCATTTTCCAGTCATGAGACTAAACAGGATCAGAGTCCCTTCAGTTTACTTAAGGAAAGTATATCTTGATTATCCATTTTAGATAACTGCGTGTTATGGACATTTAGACTTGAAAAAAGTGCAAAAATATAAGGTTCTTCAGAGTCCAAAAAGCTATAACAACCAGCATTCAGTGGCTGGAAATATTTATTAAACAAATGAACCAGGATATTTTGAAATAGGGAATAATAAATAGTTTTGTAATGAGTTGGTAAGTCTCTAAGATTAGATTTATTTATTTTTTTAATGGCTTGCTTCAAGTCTTCAAGAAAGTTGATGTGTTTTGTGTGTTGGGTAGGACAGAAAAGATGAACTGAATTACCATACTGATTCTTTTTTCCTAGTCTTGGAGAAAAACGAACAGCAGGATTTAAAGACAGCTTGCTGATCATCATGGGGGAGGCATACTGACCTCAACCTGTCTTACACACTGCAGTTCTGTATTAAGATGCATGTCTCATGCTTCCATGCTTATGTTGGTCACCTATTTTAATGTCCTGATATATTTTAGGTTTTACTCTTTGTTTAGCCTTATGGAATTATCTGGTTCTAGCTGAAAGTAAAATGAAATTGGCTGGTTGGTAACTTGAGAAACGTAGAGTATCTTTTTCAAATGTCTTGCTCATACATTCAGTATTGAACTGATTGTCAAATTTGAATTCCTAAAGGAGTATATCTTTTTCTTACTGGCACACTACAGATGACTACTTTTTTTTTTTTTTTTTTTTCCCTCCTTCCTTCCTACTGCATATTAGAACATGAAAATTCTGGGGTTRATTAAGCATCATTTATTTAAATGGTTCACCTGTGTTGAAGGGGTAATGGTAGCCTAGTTCATGTTTGCCTGTGAATTGTACTGTACCAAACACTAGGTGATTCTAGTATYCTTTCTGAGTTTAAACTTCTTGAAATTAAATTGCTGTAGCATGCACTTTCAGATGCGTTTGGTTTCAGTAAGGTAGCCTCAATTCCCTGGCTGATTTGAGGTGAATTTCTGAGTGTGTGTTGTACAGGGGCTGCCAGAGTGCAGCCATTTGTGTACTTCTATGTGTATAGAGAGAAGAGAAATAATTTTATTAGTAACAAAGAAATGATTTATAGAAAATGTCTTTAATCATGAGAACATTTTCATGGTGATTCTGTAAATAACCAAGTCCTGTGAGTGAAACGCTGTATTCTTCTTTGTAGGTTTAAGAGGGCTAAAGCTTCCCTAGAACTGTAACTAGAATGGACAGTTACTTTAAAGCAGCAGTCTGTGACTTGGACAAACTACTTGATGAATTTGAAAAGAATACAGGTTAGTTCTTGTGCTGCATTGTTGTACAGCATACTAATACTGATACTAACAATGATCAAATGACTTGCAGGGTATTTGAAAGTAAGATCTGTTAAGTAAACACTTCTATGAATGAATAGAGGGGATTTTGTGAGGTGGGAGTATGCTGTGAAAATGAATAAGTTCTATAAATTTTGATCTCTTTTTGCTTAAAATAGATGAATATGATTGCTACAGAACTCCTCAAAATCCGTATGACTCAAAACACCATTCACTCTCTTCAGTTCTGGATAGCTTACAACCTATATCTCCAACACCAAAGCTACAAGAAGATGCTAATGGTTGTACTGCATCAGAACAAATTTCTCTATCCAGCTGTGTTGGAACAAGTGAAGCAGTTTTGAATTATTCGCTGCAAAATGAGAAGAATGTTACTGGACTTGATCTTTTGTCCACTGTGGATGGTGGTTCCTCAAATGAAATTCAAGCTACCAGCCTGGGAAGATGTAATGTACCTGTGTGTGATCTTGTTAATGACACAGGTAACTTAATCCATTCAGTGAGTGCTTGTGAAGATAATCAGAAGTTGCAAACGGATGACTTTCAGTATAGTGAAGACTGTTTGATTGGCTTCGGCATGCCTTCCATATCAGCTCCTGTTTGGGGATCAGCAGTAGGTTGCAGTGATGTTTCGTGTACACAGCAAAGTGATGGGGACTCAATCTTAAAAAATTCAGGACTTATTAAAACAGAAGAGCTGACTCGCTTAGCTTTAAAATCAGACGGTTATGCTAAAGGAAAGATCTTGGATCCATATGATGATAAACACAGGACAGAATCTTTAAAGGGTAATGAGGTATTTGATCAGCTTGAAGAAACTGCTCCCCTTAATACTGCATGTGTCTCCATAACAGCTCAGAATTCAAGTGTGCACAGTCCCAAAGATGAGACAGCTTATGAAAAATTGCCATGTAAGTCACAAGATGACAGTGCATGCTTTGCAGTGAGCAAAGAAATGTATGGAAGAAATGTTATGGAAAATATAAACTTAAAAGATGAGAATAATGTTGAAACCATGCCTTCAGATCTGCCAAAGAGTCCTCAGTTGCATAAAAACAGTGCAGTGTTACCTGGAAGTTGTGTTTTATCAAGCTGCTCACTTCAAGCAGAGGATAGAATAGCAGTAGAAGACACAAATACAGAAGAGAATGTAGGTAGTGAAGAACTTAATAGTGATGAAATATTAAACAGTGTTTCAACTTCATGTATTTCAGTTGAAGATGTCCAGACCTCACTGTCGTGTCTTCCACTTCCTGTATCTATATGTGGTTCATTAGTTGTAACAGAAGAAAAAATTAATCCTCTATCTCAGAATGAAGTGGCAGAGGTTATTAGTGATATTTTAACTGTTCATGCTGGAAAGTCTAAAACTGATCCATCAGATAAGGAGTCCCACACAAAGACTGAATTGCACGAACATGAAGGATATTTACCTAAAATCAACCAAAGCTTTGTGGAAAAAAGTATAGGTGGAGAGAAGCATGATACTGAGAATATAATTGATTATGGGGATTCTCAGCAAATCAAAGCTATTGCTTCGACTTTCCCTGTTTTAGAATATCAAGATGAGCCATATGGTGTTGGTTTAGAGTCTTACTACGATGAAAGTATTAGTCCAGTTGTAGCTGAATATACTGTTGAGGATAATATTATTAAAAGTGATACTCTAATAAGTGATGCTGAGCTTGACGATTTCTTATATGGACAAGGTCTCCAGTCCAGTGTGCTGAAATCTTCAGACAATAATAGTAATTTATTGGAACCTGATGCAAATGAAGCAGATTTAACAAAGGTGAAGAACCTGGATTTCACAGAGGCCAGTGAAGAACATACACAAACAACAGAGGAAGGGATGTCTAGCATTCCTGTTAACCTTAAAGCATCCGTTACTGATGTCAAATTGGAATCTCCGRTGGAGGAGAGTACATTTCATATTCAGCATACAACTGAAAATGGTAGCGAAGCACTAATTTCTGTTATTCATACTGAAGGTGCAAGACCGAAACAGTTGTTTGGCCTTTCCCAAAAAGCTGTTGATCAAAAAGAGCTAAATAGAACACATGTACCTGAGAGAGAGAATCGGGAAGCCAGTTGCGTACCACCAGAAGCTCCCCTCTCAGGCACCAGTGTTAGTTTGGATAAAAATTCTGAATCTGCTTACTCTGGGGAAGGCAGCTGCGAAGCTGGAGGAAGTCAAACATCTGAAAGAGCAGAATCGCTTAAAATACCTATAATTTTGGGACAGAAACAGCCATCATGGGTCCCTGATTCAGAGGCACCCAACTGCATGAACTGTCAGGTGAAGTTCACGTTTACAAAAAGACGACACCATTGTCGTGCATGTGGAAAAGTAAGTTTCTGGGGAAGGGTCCTATGTTACTGAAAGCAAATTCCCTCTGCTTTAGGGACAACCAAAATATAAAGGCGAATGAATGTTATTGGAATTGTTCTGGGCTTTAAAAGATGTTTTATTAAACAAAATAATTAGACTTTATTTCATAGAGACTTCAAGATTTTTTGGAAGTGTTCTCATTAAGTATGAGTTTCTTTTGTGAAAATAATTAAAGGGATGGAGGGGAAATGTTCTTATTTTTGTCTTCTGTTGCTGGCTAGAGTGCTGTGTCTTTTTTGCGTATAATAAGGAAGATGTGGGATGATGTGCTCTACAAAATAGTCATTATAGTGAATCTGTTTTGTGCTCGTACACCAAGATTAAAAAAAAAAAAAAACTGATGGTGATGATCAGAGTTAAGGTCAGTGGTTATATTAGCTGTAAAACACTGTCCACAAGATGGAAAAAGATCTTGTTCTTACAGCTCCTGGAAGAACAGTCCAGTGCAAAGGACTTATCTAAATCTCTTTTCCTGTGTGCTCAGAAATAAGTATAATTTTTCCAGAGGAGTTGTGTGTGGAAAAGATGGTATGCTTATTTTGCAGGGTGAAATGTACACATTAGTTAAGCAAGTAATCTGAACTTTTTCACTGTGTGGTCTTTTGTAGTCAGTAAGTAGCACCAAAGCTTATTTTTAATCCTAAATTTTCCCTATGAGTTGCTGTGGCTTAGATTCATACTAATGCATAAATACAAATATTGATGAACTTGTTTCTCAGTGTTCTTTTGAGGGGATGGTTGTATTGTAGCTTTATAGATAAGTAGCTATAGCACAGATTAATGTCAGTACTTAACAGCTTTYTGCATCTACGGTTTTGAGATAGAGAACTTGAGAGGCTTAAGATCTAATTTTTTTCCCAGAATGCATCTTATAGCACTGTATGTTCAAAGCATAGTCCACACTTACTTCAACTGCAGTAAATGTGAACTAAAACTTAGGTCTGAAGTTGGGCCTTAAGAAAATGGAGAACTTACTGTGAAAACCTAGGAGTAGTTGCATTTAATCATTTGGCAAAATACCCCATTGAAATTCTGTAATATTTTAAAATGCAGTTCTTCAGAGTAGCGTTCATTTGCTTGAGCCATAGGGATGACTCTTTTACATTCACTGTGCAGTTCCTTGCCCCTTTTCTGAAGGTGGAAATATAAAAGCATTCTTCATTACATGCTGCTAACAGTAGACAACTGTTAGCATTGCTYATCCTGTGTGTTAGCAGAGAGGTTGTGCTTCTGGGTGGAAGGAGRGAAAATCTTAGCATAATTAAAAGGAGCATCACAAGGCATGTGAATTGGGAGAATAAATGAAGGCAGCACGGTTTATTTTAATTGTAACATTTAGATAATGGCGTGCTGAGCAGCTCAATATCATAGCTTTTTCTGAATGTACAATAGCTTCACTTTTTGCCCTATGCTTAAAAAAACCAAACATGCTTCATGGACCAGTTGTGGGTTGCATCTTCAACCACTTGGTCTCATGGAGAAACTGATAGAAGTTCACGGTTGTCCTCCATGGACTGTCCTCAGAATTGTGCAGTTCTCATGTGGTTCTGTAGCTGTGCATTGTCAATGAAAATGGCAACACTTGGGAATTCTGGCTTCTGTGCTGCATGTGGTAAGGTAGTGGTCCCTGCTTTGTACCCCATCTGCAACACTTCTGGAGCTAAGCAGCTTCTCATCTCTCTCCTTTTTATCGAGGTGCTTGCCTTTTGGTGTGGTACCCTCCCATTTGCTTGCTCAACTAGGATCAGTTTCTTTGCTCAGCAGCTATGTCTCCATCTCTTTTCTTCCGTTACGCTCTCTGTCCCTTAGCCTATCTCTATCTCTCGTCTCCTGTGCATTAGGATTAAGCTGTTCGCTGTCCCACTGGCACCAAGTCTAAGAGGAGGATACCAATTGCAAAGGAKTGTTCTGCTCGTCAGTTGAAGCCCTAGGGTGGATTGTAGCTGATTAGCAATTAACCTTTGCCAGTTACATTCTTTACRTCTTTACTGAATATATGTGTTTTCAGTTGAGAAATCTACCTGTGGCAGTAATGCAGAAGCACCTGGAATGGTTTCTTTTTTTGGACTAATTTTGTACTGATCAAGTATGACTATTTCATTGTGATTTTTTTTTCCTGTTTACTTAAGAGTCCACTTGTAATAGTTTCTTTCTCTGTCACTCTCTCCCCTGTGTCCTCTTCTCCTCCCCTCACTCCCCTAACCCCACCAATATTTTCCTTTAATCCCCTTTGTTTTCCTGTGGATGATTATGAGAAACAAAAGACTTAGTGTTACCTTCACTTGCTTAGTGCTGGTAAGGGATGGAAGGTTTCTATGAGACCAAGGCTTCAAAAGACATGTTTCACAAAGGCTAATATTGCCTCTAGAGTCTGCATGTGGATAAAAATGGTAGGATTTTCTGAATATTTGTAAATTCCCTTTGAAAGAAAGTAAAGTGAGTAAAGCATCCAGTGTTTCTGAGGACACTTGTAGAGAACAGTTTTACTAGAGATGTAATTAATAAAACAGGATTGCACAGGTATAGTCCAAGCTAGAGATGTTGCCCTCTTTTTTTCTCCATCTCTCTTTAAAGTAGACAGTATATATATCCTGTATGAGTGGAAGAGCGTATTCTGTTCTTTTAAAGTGGCCTTCAGTATGCTCTTTAAATACTTCACTGAAGGAAGCTAGTAACAAGAAGACAACTAACCTTACTATTTCTGACCAAGGGTTAATTGGGAAGCCTGCTTGGTTGGTGAGCCAGCATAATAAATTCACTGGAAAGCAATTAGGTTGGATTATTGCCTGTGAGGTAGAAGAGGCAGTTCAGACTTCCATGACAAACTGATGAGCTTGTTGTACAGAGCCCTGGTGCAGCGTACAGTGTACTTACTGAGTGCTGCAAAAACCACGGGCTCTTAGCAGGTTGGTTTCCATCATCTAAATTCCAAGGGAAGATGGCAGCAATCCTCCTCAGTGATGAAATTAAGGCAATTAAGCAGATCGTATCCAGTTTTGGGGTTTAGCCCTTTTTCCTATCATCGTGTGATTTAATTTAAAGAAGTTACAGGATTAAAAAAAAARRAAAAAAAAAGACATGAATTTGGGAACTGGGAGTTCTTCTCATCATCCCAACTGAGCATTTTAAGAGAATGATCTAAAATTAGTCTCCTGTATGTTACTGCTATTGGTTTCAATTTTTGAAGGTTTTTAGATGGTTTCATAGATGTGAACCATGAGAAATGGAAGGTATGGGCTTTAATATTAGACTGCAGGGGGTCTAGAGTTGAACAGGTGTGTTTCTTGGAAGAGTTTTCTAGTCACTCTGCAGTTTTATAAAATGTGCTTCCAGCTATGCTTAAAAAAACCCTTTGATTTTAAGTTACTTTATGGGGTCCTATCCATGCATAACTAGATCTGCTSACAGCAGGAAATTTGAGGTGTTGCCATGCTTAAAATCTGTACCTGAAAGAGTATTGGCAGGAGCTAAGTGCTTTGCTGCCTGATGTGAGCAATTCTGGCCATGTGCAGACACATGGCTTTGTAGGCATCTAAGCAATACTTAGATCCAGCTGAAAAGCCTTGTGTATTTTAGACAGTGCTGAATARTTGAAAACACCAAAAGGTGTGGATCATAGTTCTGTATTTTCTGTGCTTAAATCTGCTTGTATCTGTTCCTATACCAACTGCATCCTTGTAATAAATTATTAATATAGTCTGTTCTCTCATTCTTATTCTCCTTTCTGGACAAACTATTCCGTAACTCTGAGGAAGAAAAGGTTCTCTATTTTTTGTGGAAAAAATAAGGCATTCTAGAAAATGTACTGCTGTTGCAGCTTCTAAGAAAAGACAATAGGGATTTTTTATACAGGATTGGTAGTCGCTTAGAACACTGTTAAGYCTCAAACATAAAACGATTATTAAAAATTTTCAGTAGCCTACCTTTTAACAGCAATATTGAAGGGGAAATGTGCAAAGCAAACTTCTCGGGTTTTGTGCAGAGTTTCGGTTGGTGCTGTTCCTAAAATTCTGCAGTCACGAGAGCAGTGTTAAACTCCAGAAAAAAAAAAAAAAAAAAAAAAAAAAAAAAAAAAAAAAAAAAAAAAAAAAAGCTTTGTTCCCACTGCTTGGTGTTCAGATGATCTCCAGAGATTTTCAGCTGATGATTTTTCCACTGAGTCATGGGTGTTAGCATGGCTTGACTGTCTTCCCTATTTGAAGTTTTTTTTAACATTAGAATCCCATAAGAAGTGAGATGGTTATACAGCATTTAGCATACGATCATGTATGCTATGCCCAAGGTGTTAGCCTGGCTAATGCTTTGGAGCAGTGTTAGGACACTGAATTCATAAGTGTTTGACATGAAATAGAATATAGCCTATTGAAAAAGCTTATGGTACAGGTRAATTGCAGTGTAGTTCCTGATCACAAGCAGACTTGGCTGACTTTAAAGTCTGGCCCAGTTTATGGGGCTTTTGAGCTTAATAAAAACCTTCTCATTCTGGTATATTCCCTTCTCCTTTCTCCCCAAACATATCTTCAGATGCACGTGCTAAAACTCTGCTGAAACTCCTTTTGTCTTTTCCTGCTTTTCTACTCCCAAGAAACTGTATGTATGCTTTGAATAATTCAATCTCTTTTAGTACAGAAGTGACTAAATGATAATAGAAGCTCGGTTCAGGAARTACTGGGGCTTTGCCTATAATATTTAATTCAGTCTTATTGTGGTTCAGGTTTTCTGTGGTGGCTGTTGCAACCGAAAGTGCAAGCTACAATACATGGAGAAGGAAGCAAGAGTCTGTGTTGGCTGTTATGACCCTATTATTAAAGGTAACAAGTGTTTATTTTTTTAAGTCATTACAATAATCATTAAAGAAGAAAATAGGTGTGGCTAGGTTTTACTTTTGAGGAAGTTTCATTGCCTTGATTTGTTTAAACTTCCTTATTGTTTCTGGGTTGGAGGGAGGATGAGGATAATTGTATCTCTTTTTAGTTGGATTTTTTAGTCCTTATTTGCAGCTTTGGCAAGCTGGTTGATTTATTTTTTTATATATATGCATGTATTATATATATGTATATATACACACATACACACACACACGCACAGATGTGTAGATTTGTGCTCCATAAAGCTACATAAAAAGCTGTGCTATTTGGTCRTCTGTTGCAGGAGCCCAGAAATAGAGTATTTTTTTTTCTCTTGTGTTTGAAGGATAGCCTTCTACATGTATATAGGTTCTCCTCTGCTAGTTCTTGTGTGTTATTTGCCCATTTTATATAGCTTTTTTGTCTTAATATTTTTATAAGTCACTTTAACAGAAGCACAGTAATTAGGTTGTAAGACAGCTTTTTCTTAACTGAAAGCTAAGCCAGGATGCTTTAAGGGAACAGCAGAAGAAGGTTGAGGTCCAGGTTATTAATAAATATATTAAAGACACACCAGCTTTTTTAATGTGTTTGATAACAGTTCCTTGCACTAACCAGTTGGGGATTTTTTGCCTCCTCTCCTTTTTTCCCCCCTCCCCTTCCTGATGTACCAGGTAAAGCAACAAAGTGCCTTAGCAGTGTGGAGAACTTGGAATTTCTCTATATTTCATTTCTATGTATTATTTGAGCACAAGCTAACTTGAAGAATCAGCAAAGGATATCTACCAATAGAAAATTTACTGTTTTAATTAGATAAATAAGTACCAACTGAATGGAATTTGACTTGATAAATATGAAATATTTGCACCTACATACAAGGATTATATAGTCCAGTATAGTCGTTGCTATATGCAAAGGTGTTTTTCTCCTATGTTGGGAAGAAAATAGACAGAAAAGTGTAAAAAATCAATAAATTCACACTTTTTTATACAATAGCTTGAGCATTCATTTTTTACAACTAGCATGTACTCTTGCAAAAAAACATAACCTTACAGTGCTAAGGAAATGTGTTCAGATGCAAGGTCTTAAAAACTAAGTGCATTTTTTTTTTCCTTTAGCACAGGCATTTGAGAGGATGATGAGTCCCACTGGTCCTGTCACTAATGCCAGCATCTCCTCTGAATATTCTTCTGCTCTTCCACCTTCGCAGGAAGCYCAGACATCTGGTAGTTCTAGCTCTCCATCTTCTGCATTACCTATCTCTGTACTTAAACAACCAGGTATTGAAGGTATGTAAAATATAGTGTGATTTTTTTCTAACACTCTTTAGAGATTGTTTTGGAAAGAGTTGTTTATCGAGTTGTGGATACACATTTCATACGCTGTTGTTCTTTGGGGGACTCAAACTGAAGCTCTGCGAACTGGAACTTGAAGGTTTGTTGTAGCTCTGAGCCCTGACGCCAGTGCATGAGCTTGACCAAGTCTATGTTAATTCTTCATTTTTGAAGTATGGATGTTCTTGATATTCGTTGTCTTCTCTATTTATATTGTAATTTTTTTTTCAGGGCACATGCAACTTCCAACAATTTTATTTAGCTTGAGATCTCTGACTTGCGTTGCCCCAATTTGCTAGTTTGCTACAGTAATATCAAAAAGTAGTTGTTAGGCAAAAATTGTTAGGCAAAAGTAGTTGTTCATGAATGATTAGTGGTTGAACAGTGTCTTTGTTCCACTTTTGTAACACATCTGACTTTCCTCAATTAAAAGAAGCTTTAAAACAGTGCAGTAAAATAATTTTTTTTTCYGAGCATATTTCATCTTCTAGGCATGATATATTTTTCATCCATATCTTACTACAGAGGGATGGTTGAGGAAGTCTTCCATATCTAGGAACTGATACATTTGTTAACTATAGCATGACAACTTTCTCTGCAAGTACGAAAATTTTTTGCATGTATTTGCCTAATTGGAGACTAGCTGGAGTCAAATTCTGTGACCTTTGTTTGATTCTAGTAAACAGATTTTTTTTTTTTTTTTGTATCTTTCTGAAATATATAGAGAATACTTTATTCTGGTGCTTGGTTATTTCATGTGCAAGAGTGCTAACATTGTAACCATGCTGTATGAATGTGACTCAGTTAAAACAGTCTTGGGGGAGGTGGCTGAATTTTTTTTTCATCCCTTTCAGTTGTTAGGACAGTGCAATAATATGAAGTCAGTGTTGTTTTTTCAACCTATCCTAGGGCTGTGCCCCAAAGAACAGAGGAGAGTATGGTTTGCAGATGGTATTTTGCCAAATGGTGAAGTGGCAGATACAACAAAACTTTCATCTGGAGCAAAGAGGTCGTCACAGGACCTAAGTCCAATAAACCCTGACTTRCCAGAGATGCATATGGTATGAATTAAGATGTGTGTAGGTGCATGAATTACAAATTTCTTAAAATAACTTTGTTTGCTTTTTATTGAAGGGGCCTCTTACACACAGTAACATGACTTTTGCTTGATTGCTTTTGGAATCTGAACCAAAATTGTTTTTTTGGGTGGCTCTGAGGTTCTTGCATTGAAATGTTGTTAAGACCATACTCAAAAGGAGCTATGTTCCCGCTGGGGCATATGTGAACTGCAAAAATGATATAGTCGAAAATACTCCAAGTCAATCTTTTTTCTGCACAGCCTTTGATTAACTACTTYTGTAAAGATATCTGCAGCCATAGTTCCAAAAGCTATCGTTATTAACACGTTTATAGCAGAATCTTTCCCCCCTCCCCCGCCCCGCCTCAGTGGCCTACTATAGTTTGCTTATCGGATTAAATTAGACTGGTCCTACAAGAGGTTACTTAAAGCCCCTAAGTACTACATTATCCATTATCGGGTGTAGCACTTATCACTTCTAATGAGAAGAAATAGCAAGCTGCAAAAGGGATTTTTAAAATAAAATATATTCCTAGTGTCGAACTAGTAGCATGCACTTGTCAGGGAAACTAAAGTGCAAAGAAATGGTTTGAGTTTGCTGTGGAAGGGCTTGGAGAGTTTGTCAGACTTGAGCCTTTTTAAATAAAATACATTTCTGAAGCACTAGCTCAAGTTGTAACACAATTCAAGAGTTCTTAAAACAAACTGGTAGAGCTAACAGGCAAGACTACATCATATTTACTCACACACAAAGATGTCTGAAATGTTTGTTGTGTGTAACACTTAAATTGTACTTCTGAAAAATGGATGATAGTAAACTTGAGCAAATTTGAACATGGACTGCCGTAAGTTACAGATGTTTTTTAACTCTTATAATTGTTCCTTACTCTTGCATAAGCTTTAATGAAGTCAGTAGGCCTGAGAATCAGTTCATGRTTAAGGGAGGAGAAAGCATTAAGATTTTTCACTGAGGAAAATCATGCCTCTCACATCTRTTAGTATAAATGAGTTGGCAATGGTAGAGTTAATGCTGTTATTGTTGATGGACCAATATTTCCAGAAAAGCTCATCAAAGACTCCTAAAAATTAGATAGTCATAATATAAAAGATAAGATCCTCTTGGAAATCATAAAGATAAAACTGCATAGCCAACTTTCCCGAGGAAGGGGTGTGAAAGCATGAGTCCTAAAGTAGTATATACTGGCATCTGTGCTGTTCAACCTACTTACTGATGATTGAAAAAGTAAAAATAATTCAGGCAGTGAAGTCAAATATATTTCAAATATTAATGAACTGGCTGCTAAAATGATAGATGTGATTGTATGTCATTAAACACAGAATAAGAATATATGTGGAAACTAACCTTAACTGTCTTATTGATGTTACATTTATTGCTTATCAGAAAAAAAAATAATTCATGGTTAGTGATTAGCCAGAAGAAAATATTTATGCGGTTGTTTAAATGGGTGGGAACGGATTGAAAACGAAATAGAAAATCACTGCGGAACCAAATGCATAAGTATTTTTCACAGATTTTGAACAAATCTAGCAGCTTTTGCTCTCCCCATCTTAGTAATCAAGACAAGAATATATATTCCATTTTTGGGAGAGGGTAGGACCTTTTCAGTTGCAAAAGATGAGATCTCTAAAATTTGAAGTAGCATGGACATAATGAAATAGGAAATAGACGATCATTCTTGTATGCAGCTTTAGAAGCTCTAACAAACAAAACCATACTGCAGCTCTGAAGTGAAGGAGGTACTTTTCCTTGCAACTCAATCCTGAACTTGCTGCCACAGAATGCTATGGAAGCCAAAAGGATAAAGTAATATGAAACACCATCAATCAGATTCATGGGAAGAAGTCTATTCAAGGCCATTCTAGTCATTTARTCATGTTTTCCTATTCTTGCATGTATGTTTTTAGTTCAGTTTTTTTTTCCTTTAGGGGGGAGGGGTAGTGGTTGTGGGATTATTTTTCTTTTTTCTCCGTCCTAGCTTACACATTCCTTTAACAGGAGATTTGCTGGCGGCTCAGGGCTTACCAAGAGAACTTGTATAGGGGAAGCATAGAGCTGTTGGGCCTTTTCTTGTTGCAAAGTCTTTCCTGTTGAGATAGGGCACAAGTCTATGGGGGCTTGTGGTGACTTATCATATTTGAAATGTGGTATCTCATGACGTGGTTTATTTTTTTGATGATGATTCATATCATAGCATGATTATGCTCTGTTTGTTGTCATGTCCATTTCACTGAGAACACTGTAGCTTTATCCTCAGAAAATGAATCGTGCTGTAAAATGGTAGACTTGACTACTAATACCTTGTGTAAAAATAGAAATACACTTACAGTACTGAACTACTGATCCAAACCAGTACAACAACTTAAAATGTTCAGTAGATCTGAGTCAGGGAGCTGTTAGTAATTCTAAACATTGCTCAAGTGATACCTGTTTTTTGTCGATCGCGTTGTATCTGACTTTCAGATGCTAAGATGACTAACATGCAGCTCTGATATTAATTTTGTGTTATAGAACAAATACATGAATGGTGCATCTTAACCTAAAATAGGGACTAATATGCCATATAAAGATGGGGAAAAAATGTAAGATCTGGAAGAGATTTGTAGCTTTCTGTCTATTTAAAGGAAATTTGTCAAAAAAAAAAAAAAGAGAAAAGAAAAAATACTTTTTCTCAAAGCTTTCTGCTTCTAGTATACTGGTATAGAAGACTTTTTTTTTTTTTTGGTGGGACTAGACTGTAGACTATGCTGTTTTTGTTGTTTTTTCCTCATAGGTTGCAAATCCGGAAGAGGATGACACATTAAGTGATGTAAATCCAAAACCAAAGGAAGAAATGGATGTTACTGCAAGAAYTGAGGAATTATGTTGTGAATCTTCTATTGCTTCAGAATATAGGCATCAGGCCATTCCTAAGCAAACTGAGATGGTGCATAGTTATAAAGCTGTAACTCCAGAAACTGAAGAATTCTCTACACTCACAGAAGCTGAAAAGGCTAGTTGCAGCTCAGCTGATAGGATTAAAAACGATTTGCCYGTTAGTCCTTCAAGTTACAGAGCACTGTGTGGTCTTGAAAACTGTGTTAGTAAAGAAGTCAGTCTAGTTCCTGATAGTGATAAACTGCCACCACTTTTGCTTGCAGCAGCAGAAAAAGGAAAAGGTAAAATTTGGGTAAATTGTTAGCATTGTATCACCTGATGTAAGACTTCTAAATATGAAATAGTGTGTATAGTGTGTAYTGTAATGCAATTTTAACTTTGATTTATCTGTGCTGTACATTGGATCATGTTTGATAACTGAACCTGCATTGTTAGAAAGATCCATTTGTATGTTCTGAAAATAGTTCATCACTTAATGTCTCATAGTAATGCTTGTACATACTGTTTGTAACTGTTACAATATTAGTATATGGTAATGAGGAGACAGCATATGTAGCTTATTACTAATTAGCAAATGAACGGTAGCCCTAGTTTACACACTTAATACAAATCCTGCTTTATTTTATATGCTCTTTTACTCTTGGAGTAAACTGTTTGTTGATTGATTTGTAGCTGTTTGAGAATACCACTCTTTAAAGATAGGAGGCATGAAGTGATGAAGGGTGGGGCAGTCTTTCACATATGATCTGTAATTTTAATAGTTGCTTGACACGTTAAACTAAATCAACTCTTAACTTATTTAGATCCTCTAGTGGAAGAACATCCATCTCACCAACAGGTCACCTTGCTTCTAGCAGAAGAAGGTCCTAATCCATTAACCTTTATCCTAAATGCAAACCTTCTTGTGAATGTCAAGTTAGTATCTTGTAAGTAGTGCATGTTTTCTTTTCTGTTATATCAGTTTGTCTTCTCACTGTAAAACTATATCACTATACTATCTACCTTTAATTAAAGATTCTTCAGAAAAGTGCTGGTACTTCTCGACAAATGGACTACGTGGCTTGGGTCAGGCAGAAATTATCATTCTATTGCAATGTTTGCCAGGTGAAGAGACTTTTCCTAATGAAATACTCAGATTATTTATTGATATCTACAAGGATGTAATGAAAGGTATGTGATATTTAAGTGGTATGTTGTTATATCTTCTTGCTTATCTCTAAAACTGGGAGTTAAACTAATTTCTCTTGTTTGTTGATATCTAACAATTTTGTTGAATAAGCTTGCAGTATTAGCTTCAGGTTCTACCTAAACAACAGGAGAAATAGAATTGAGCAAGTTACTCTGATTCATATACTCTTGTAAACCTCCTATTGATTGACTTTTTCTTTGCCCGTTAATTGTTATGTGGGGGAGATTTTTGGGTATAAATCACTGAGTTTCTGATTTAGGACATCTGGAGCTTCAYCTGTAGAAGTACAGTAAAGTGTATAAACTTCTGATCAGTGTAACTCAAATATTCACTAAACTTTTCTTAGATGTAAAACGATAGTGAACTACATTGACAGGTACCAGAATGTTTACACCTCGGAGAAGTGTGTTTAGTATTTATTTGGAAAAAATCTCATTTCATATTCAAGGTTACTGAGTTAATAAATAAGACTATATAGCATTGATAGACTGTGAATTTGTATATCCACAAGATTTTCAGGAAGACTTGAGATGTAACTTATGGTTTGTATATGTATAGGAGAGCTACTGGTGATAGAGCACTTAGTATTTTTCTTTTTGATATTAAYGTATTATTCTTGATATGCAAAGACTTTATCTGTCTTCTGTCTGTCAACAGGAAGGTTAATAAGAAACATGGAAAATGTTACTTTTACTGAAAACTTTCTTGGTAACAAAGACCATGGAGGATTCCTATTTGTTTCACCAACTTTTCAGAAACTTGATGATCTGCTTTTACCAGATGACCCTTTTCTATGTGGCATTCTCATCCATAAGTTGGAAATACCCTGGGCAAAAGTTTTTCCGATTCGTTTAATGTTGAGATTGGGAGCTGAATATGGGGGTAAGTTTTATTACTTAAAATAGCTGTATAAATGTAAAATTACCTGTGAGAATGTGTTTTGTATGTAAGTGAAATGTTCAAAGGCATCAAGACTCTTGGCAGTATTTTATATTACACTTGTGGAAGAATGAAGTTCCATGTAAGTGCCTTCACAGGTAGTTTCCCATGGGAATTAACATTCTGTGCTGCTAGACTTTTTTTTTCTTTTTTTCTTTTTTTCTTTTTTTTTTTTTTTGTTTTTTGTTTGGGGGGGGAGGGTCAACTTAGCTGAAGACAGATGGGCCAGAAACTACAACTGAGTAATAAACTGTCATTGTCTGACTTCTTCTGTTGTTACAGGAGAAATTTTTGCAGGGAAATGCAGTAGCCTAATTTATAACTGTGAATCATTTTCCTGAATTAAGATTACTTCTTTCAAAGTGAGATGGACATATGTGTATATGCATGTGTGTGTGTGTGTATATATATATATATATATAAAAATGTATATGAGACCAGCATATTGGATAGAATGTAAGATGGTCCAGCTGTTGCTGAGTTTGAATAGATTTCAGAAATGCATCATACATGATTTTCCCAGGATGACTGGGTTTTTGATAAATAAGCCTATTATTGTGTAAGTTGTAAGTCAATAAATATGCATCACTCAGTTGTTTATGGATTTCTTACATAGCTGAGTCAATAGTAGAGGTCCCCTGGATGGGCTTCTGGCAGCATGTTGAGGAAGATGGTAGCTTCTTTGTCATTCTTCTCTTCCCAAGCTACTTGTGATTTTGCACCATTCTTGTTTCTTTTTTGATTGATCTCATCATCCTGGCTTTGCTACGTGATTGTTATTTAGTTTTTAAATGACTTTTTCATGTTGTGGTCTCTGCTGTTCTACATTTCCCTGCTTTCCCTAGTTTCTTACCTCAGTCATCAGTTGTTCACTTTAAAGCATGCTGCTTCATATAAATCTCCTCTTCACTTTATTTTTGCTTGTCAGTGCTCTGTGGTACTCTGCTTCATGTTACAGCATTGACATAAAAGTAATTGTTAACCCTGGTGGGATTCTTCTTCAAGCAATCGGTAAGCCTGGCAGCCCCCCTCACAGCTGGTGACCCTTTCCCTCCCTCTGCCTCAAGATAGCTGGAGCAGGATGTAAGTGAGTGAAGAAATCATGCAGTGGGCAAAAAGGTAGGCCATGGGGGAGAAGCAAGCAGTGACTTCCTGTGGCTGGTCAGGTTTCACTGAAATTAAAAAAAAGGAGACTGTAGCTAAATACAGAAATAAGTATTTGTATTAGCAAATTCTACAGTAGTTAGTTGGAAAACATCCTCTTTCTTTTCTTCCCCACCCTAGCATATCCAACGCCTGTAGTAAGTTTCAGAGACCGAGAGCCACTCTTTGGAGAGATAGGACACACRATTATGAATCTGCTTGTTGTGAGTAAATGTCTCGTTTTCTTCCCTTCCTGGTGTAATTTAGATGATGTAAAATAYCTTCACAACTCTGATATTCTTTAAAGATGAATCGTTTTTTTGACAAAAATAGTTAACATTTTTATTCTTCATACTTGACTTAGAGCTTTCTTAACAAAGAATGTGTGTGAATTAGGAAAGCTATAACTTTTCACGCTGTTTTTAGTATACTTTCTTGTAGCAGGAAGCAACTTTGAGTGAGAAATTTTGTATTTCAATTAAAGTTGGTTATAATAATCATTCTGACATGTTCTTTTTATTTTTTTTATTGCTCTTCTGAGTATTACTGTGGTGCAGGAAGTCTATTTTTTTCATCTGCCAAAACAAATGGGCAGGTACTTTGGGCTAATTATAACCATAGTTACTTCGCTACACAAAGTAAGCCTTACCACACTTAACCCATCTGTACTGTGGATTATGGGAAGAGCTTTGATTTTTGACRGATTAAATCAAGTCTGGAGTTTATGCAAAACTCTGAGGAAGTTTTTCCTCAGTCACTCAGTTGATTTGGTTTAAACTTCCAGGAAATCTGTATTTCAGATCAGTAACCTTCCTTTTTTAGCACTTATGTAGTACTTACCCTTAATGCTGATGACAATGTGATAAAAATTGCTGARAGCTTATGGAGAGAATTGCGTGTATTGTTTAAGTCATCACCAAATCCTCCTGTAGAAGTATACATGCATGTTTCCATTAGCACTGAGATGGAACTGCAGTTTTGGCTCTCTTCCATTTTTGCCAACACTGATGTCCGTGTCATTTTGCAGAGAATTGGTCTCCAAGTTGAGTCATCTGAAAACTAGTAGTGTGTTTTTTGGKTTTTTTTYCCCTTAACGTAACTTTAAGGTCTGTGAACCAGCACACTACTTGATTTGCCAAATTATCAGTACCAGTGTGAGGGAGAAGGCTGTGATGGAGGCACTCATTTAATTGGCTTAAGCCACCACTTTTTGCTCATGAAGTGCCTAAGCCACAGATTGCTGAAGGCTGGAAGAGTAGCCTGGGGACAACAGGCACGTACAGTGGAGTATAAAATCATTAGTGTCTTTTTCATAACTGTTAGAAGGAGAGTATTGAGCTGGACTGGGCTTTAGTCAGACCTGATACACCTGTTCTTTTAGCTTACTGTGAAATTGTACCTTCAGATTTTGTGGAGTGTAATATTCTGCTGACAAAGAGTGTTTCTGTAGAGTTCATTTTCAGATAGATTACCAAATTGCTCAGACTCTCCATCATAGCTGTGTTTGCTGTCAGCACAGAAGAGGCAGTGGGAATACGTGCTTCCTGGGGGGAACTGTTCCTTTTGATGTTGTATTTTTATCTACATGTGGTGCAAATTCTCGAATAAGGATGATGTAAAATTGAGTATAGCACAAATGACTGAGATAGTGATAAATGATGAAAGCGAAGGGAACCTATCATGCCTATCAGTGTTGCTGAGACAGTACAAGTTCAACTAAAACTTGTAGTACACTGACATCTGCTCGTAAACACCTTTCTTGCTACAGCWGTTTTGGTTGAAGRTGCAGATTTCCTGTCTCAGCTGCTGCTGTGAGCCTTCTCTAACCTTTCTATCCTACACAGAGCTACTGAAGGCAAATTAAGCTATTTTACACCTATATAGTTCTGGAATGAAACAGTAGGGAGATTTTGCAGACGCGACTGTGATGGTGGATGATAACCTTTGTCAGGGAAGGGTAGAATAAACAGTGCTCAAGCATGCAGAAGAAGTTGTAGCTGCAGGAGAGAGAATATGAGCATATAAACAAACTCATCTGCATGGTAGCTTCCACGCTTTGCTCTTCTGTCAGAAAAGGGTGTTGATGTTCGTTTGTTTTCTGAAACATTGTAAAATCCTTATGTGAATAATGCAGCTGTAGTCTAAATAGTCTGTATGTACACTCGTAAATGATATTTAAAGCAACTTTGTCAGTACTAAACTAAGATACTAATATTTTTTCTTACTCTTTAGAGGGTTAGAGATTGATGTTTAAAAAGCTGCATGCTTAGATTAAATGAGATTTCTTTAAAAAGTAAGAAAATGATGCATCGAGTTCAGCCACCTGTTAATATAAAGACTTTGTCTGCTACAGGACCTTAGAAACTATCAATACACTTTGCATACYATAGACAACTTATTTGTTCATGTGGAAATGGGTAGAAGCTGTATTAAAATACCTCTAAGGAGATATAATGAGGTGAGTATAACTGTCTTTATTAGCTTTCTCATTCAAGCTACTTTAATCTTTATTTTTTATTTTTTTACGCAATATTTGTAACATCTTTAACATGAGTGCTTAAAAAAAGAAGAAACACTAGACTAGAAGGTGAGAAACTTCTGTGATCAGTTTCTAGCCTGTTCTTTGTGTGACTTGTCCACTTGATTGCAGCTCTCTGGATTACTTTGCTGTTTGAACTTTAAGCTGATGTAGGTGTGTACCTCTGGGGTGAAATTATTTGAACACGCTTTTTTTTCTTCTTCCTGCATATGTTTGAAGGTAAATATTGAATGGGATGTTGGGTTTTAGGATAACTGTTAAATGGTGAAAGAAACAGTTTGTCTGAAGTCTTCTAGAGTATACTTTCAGGGAGGACCTCTTACATATCTCCTGACGTTGGTGTTCGGCTTACAACTTCAAAGAATATAATTTTTGCCAAAATGTAGTTTTTTATTACAGTTTGCTTTACTTTAGCGCTAACGAAACAGCTGCATAATAAAATTCATGAGGCTTAATGCATGCTTTAGCCTTACAAGAACAAAAAAATTCCCACAAGTCTAGCATTCTAATGTGCAGAGGTGTTCAGGCTTGCTTATCCCTGTCAGTTGAAATAGTATTTTTGATCATGCGTAGACAATTTTTCCCCAGCTAGTCATAGCAAATCCTATGGTGCAAACTCTCTTTAGAGTGACCGAGAAGTGAGTAATTCTTGAGATTTGTTTTGAGAGCTACCAACGTGATTTTTTTTTTTAGCATAGAATGTTCTTTGAAAAAATGTCTTTTTAACAGAGTTCTACAAAACACAGTTTTGTGYCAGTTTTATAACAAAAAAAACTTGTATGGGCAGGTAATGAAGGTGATAAATTCTTCTAATGAGCATGTAATCAGCATTGGAGCCAGTTTTAATAGTGAAGCAGATTCTCACTTAGTGTGTGTACAAAGTAAGGATGGAATCTATCACACGCAAGCAAACAGTGCAACTGGACATCCTAGGAAAGGTAAGCTGTCAAGTTTGGCTTGTGCAGAATAATCACATCTCTTGTGCAGAAATGAAAGATTCAGTGATTTAGGTTACAAGGAARAAACTATATTCCAGAACTTGGGACCAAAGCACGATATTTTAGAAGCTATATAATTTAAACACAAAATAAAATTTTAACTTCTATACAAACACTTAGATATCTTTTATAAGTGCTGTTAGATAGAAATTAGTAGTTTTTTGGTATTAGTTTTTTTTTAAATTTAGTTTGCATTTCCATACTTCATCAACTTTTCTGCCTCTTTCCAAACTTTAATATTGGTRTGAATGAAGGAATATATTTATAGATAATAGACACATGTTCTATGTAACTGAGTGCGTAAAATACGTAACATTGAGTATCTCTATGCAGCATCTAGCAAATTGATAACACTACATATACAGCGTAGAGCAGTACAGTGCTTTGGGATGTTTAGAATGCAGTGCAACTATCTGCATGGCAGTGTGTCTTGGTTGTTAATTTGGTGACTACAAATTTGAGTGATATGTGGTGGTACTTACTTTATTTCTACTTTTTTTTTTAGTTACAGGTGCAAGTTTTGTGGTGTTTAATGGAGCCTTGAAAACAACTTCAGGATTTCTAGCTAAATCCAGTATAGTTGAAGGTAAGGATTTAGCACTATGCAGTTTCTTAAAGAATTATATATCTGATTCGTAGTCTCGTGCAAGATCTTTATTCTACTGTAAGCTAAGCTTTTCATGATTTTTAACTTTGTAGAAAACCTATTGCAAATTAGGCTATATTAAGAATGTATACTGACACACCTATCTTTTAATATATATTGGGTTTTAACTCTTCACTTAATTCAGTTGATCCAAGTATTTCCTTTAGTTGAATACATCTAAAATTGTTTTCATTGAATTGATGAAATGCACATTTTGATATATAAATGCCCAAAACTAAGATCTAGCTCTATTGACCAGAGAAGTGTTTCATAAAACCTTTTTTATGAAGTTTTTAATGCCATAGTTGGGGGACAGAGTCCAAGTTATGGCTTGTGTGCGTTTATTAAGGAAATTCTAGTAAAATGGACCCTTTAAGTCAAGACTGTACTAAAACACCTTGTTGTTGCTTCTATAGATAAGTGAAGGTTTTAACTGATTTTCTTTTAGATGGACTAATGGTACAAATAACGCCAGAAACAATGGAAAGCCTACGTCAGGCATTGAGAGACAAGAAGGACTTTAAAATAACTTGTGGCAAAATGGATGCAGGAGACCTAAAAGAATATGTAGATATTTGCTGGGTAGAAAATGAAGAAAAAACAAACAAAGGGTAAACGTATTACGAAAGCAAAGCATCTTCTAGAATACTTTTGTTTCCAACTTCTACCTATCCACCTTTTATTTCAAGGAATTAATCTGAAATATTTTTTATTGAAAGGAGGAGTTTGATTTTTAAAACCCATAAAGCAATGGGACAGCAAACTGCCTGCAGTCTCCTAGATGTCACTRGCAGAATAATCTTGCTTATGGTGGTCGTATAGTTTTTGTTCTGTTCTCTGTCCTAGAAGTTGGTTGGAAGAGGCTATAACCCCTCGGGGGCTTTTTGTTGAAAGTTATCTGTCAAAGCCATAATCAATTTATGTGAAGATGGAATTAATCCCTTGTAAGCTTTCTCACWTTTTAGAAGGACTTAAAAGTGTACAGTACTGCCATTTCCCACTAGCTGCTTACAATGCAGCATTCAGTCAGCAAAGTGAAATGGGATGTAAAACATCATTAAATACCATGATTTGAACGTTTGTTTATATAGAGTCAAACTTAACTATGATTTAATTACCCRTCACAAATTCAAAACTTTCCTCTTACGTTTTAGTCCAATACATTCATTTCTCAGGCCAAGGCTTGATTTGCTGTTTCTTTTCCTGTGGCTTCTCTGATCAGTTAAAACAAACAGGAGCTTTATCTAAGAAGATTTCTAGTTTCTTCAGCCTGTAAGATGAATTTTGTATTCAATAAGTGGTGTGTCTGTTTTCTATTTAGGATTACTTACTTTTGTAGCCTCTGCATTTTCATGATGCAAATTCTGTATTAGATTTTTGTTATATACCTGTCTAGTCATTCCTAAATGTTATTTAAACACTGTGCTTTAGACTGAATAACTTGTATGAAGTAAGATGTTGGTAATTATTAATTATGTTATTATCTTCTTCTTTAGAATTTTAAGTCCAGTAGATGGAAAATCAATGGAAGGAACTCAGAGTGCAAAAGTGCTACCAGATGGAARCTTTGAAACAGAAGGAAAAATTATGAAGTGTACTGAAGTTAGTAAACTACATTGTAGTTGAGCTTTTTACTACTGTTTAGAGTAGTTAAGTGGTAATGTGGCTAGAGATGCTACCAAACAAATCATCAACTTATTTAATATGTAGCCTTACCAGTGTGTCAACTCTTTTCTATAATTCTTTGATCATTTTACATACTTTTCATTATTTSTTTTCTAAAAAGAGACTTGATCATACATGTAAGTTTTGATAACTATATAAATATATAATCCAGATATCCTATAGCCACTCAACTATTCCTATAGTTGTTCAACACATATTTAGATTGAACAGATAAAATATTGGAATGTTTTGCCAGCAAACAAGCATTGGCTCTTTATGTTCTAGATTAGGTGTACACAGAATTATTTTTCTTTTGTTGTTTAATATAACCAGGCTACTAACTGTCTGATCTCTTCTATAATTTCAGGTGTACTATTTTCAAAAGGAGCATGAACTTTCCAGTCCGTTTCCTCACCAGTTTGCTAAAGAGATTGCTATTGCTTGCAGTACTGCTCTTTGCCCACATCTTAAAACCTTGAAAAATAATGGGATGAATAAGATAGGCCTTAGAGTTTCCATTGACTCAGATATGGTAATCTTTCAACTGAGGGGGGATCTTTCAATATCTATAAGTATCTGAAGGGAGGGTGTCAAGGGGATGGGGCTAAACTCTTTTCAGTAGTCCCATGTGACAGGATTAGAGGCAACAGGCACAAACTGAACCACAGGAAGTTCTGCTGGTATGCAAAGAAGAATYTCTTCMCTGTGAGAGTGACGGAGCACTGGCACAGGTTGCCCAGAGAGGTTGTGGAGTCTCCTTCTCTGGAGATGTTCAAAATCCACCTGGATGCAACCCTGTCTAACATGCTCTAGGTGACCCTGCTTGAGCAGGGAGGTTGAACTAGGTGATCTCCAGAGGTCCCTTCCAACCTTTACGCATTCTGTGATCTCGTATTGCAGACACTGCATTCCAACAGAAATCTTTCCTTGAAAGACCTTAAGTCTCTTTCTGATTTTTTTTTTTTTTTTTAACCATACCTCAGATCCAGAGTAAGAATGTAGAAACTGTCCAGATTACTAGTTCTTCCTGAAGGGGATAGGCCTGCTTCTTTTTCTGCCCCATTCCCTAATAGCGTGCTTATGATGTGTTAGCTGTCATTCCCTAGTTCTGACTCTGACAYTCATTTACTTCCAAGGTGAGTAAACGTAGAAAATCAAAGAGTTTTCTGCTTATGTACTTCTTTTGAAGTACATAGGTTCATGCTATTTTAGCTCCCTAAGCTGGTTCACTAAGGGTTATGTGCACTAAAGCCTCTRTAGCAGAAGAGGACAGGCCTGCACAGCTGAGGATGGGAGGGAAAGTAAGTAAGGCTATCCAGCAGGTGATGCACCTGAAAAGGATACAGAAATCAAGATCTGAACTCAAGATCTAAACCTCCTTGGTTCTAAAAGTGGTATTCTCATTCATACTKACTTTATTTCAGAAAACCTTGTAAATCAACTTGGTTTCTAGTTTTCGGCAATATGTTTTGAAACTAGTCTCGTAAGTAACTGATAATAGGAAGAAATTGCATCATTCTTTGACACCGATGTGAAGCAATCTGGGGTACAGAGGGTGTGTGGCCCTATAAGCCCAAGGGGAATGTTGCATGTTTCTTAATGGCAAACTTTACAGTGACTCACCTGGAAACCCATCCAGTGCCTACAATTTGAGTACTATTTTCTGTCGTTCAGTACTAGGTGAATTCCTGTTTTTTTCTAAGATACTGCACTCCTGTGTCATCTTGTTAGTATAAAAAGTGTTGATACCCATTTTTTTCCTTTTCTAGGTTGAGTACTTGGCAGGATCTGGTGGTCAACTTCTTCCACAGAACTACCTGAATGAATTGGATAGTGCTCTGATTCCTGTGATCCATGGTGGGATGTCAGATCCTACAAGTTTACCACTGGAAATGGAGTTAATATTCTTCCTTATTGAACATCTGTTTTGATGAGGATGATGTATATTACATACAATATACTGATTTGCTAGATTCTGAACACCAAAGTTGTAATGTTAAAAACACTAAAAATACCCATGTCACTAAAAATAGTTTTGTTTTAATGGACTTTCMAACTGGGTTTTGTTTAAAAACAAATCAACCCCAGGCTCTCTCTGGTTATTTTACCACAAAAGAATTGTGGTTTTTAGTTTTTTCCTGAAGTTCTGAAACTTTACACTTAATACAGTTGCAGAAGAGAGTGCATTTTGTTACCTCTTTACACAGTTGTAGCATTTACTATGTGTAGTTTAAGCCATAGTATCTGCACTGTTGCCTCTTAACCTTAAATATATGTGCTATAAAAATTCTCATCATTAGATGTAATCTACATCTGAAGCACATGCTTTGCATGTGCGAATGAGAAACCTTGTGAAGTATACTTAGCTGGCGCAAAACTGTTTTCTTGCCACTTGAGATTCAAATAGATATTCAGTAGCTGACTGCAAAAATCCTGTGTCAGTGCAAATTTTAAATGCACAGCATCTGACACCTTGTATATGATAAACAAGAGGAAAAAATTTTGCAAGTATGTTAATGAAGTCTTTGTAGTTGGAGAAATCCTGACTTTAATACTGGGATATTATGCTGGTGCTTTAGGAACATACACTTTTAATTTTTATAGAATAACTGATTTCATTCTTGTATTTATAAGGATTTATCTAACTTAAATGATGCTATTTTTATAAATATTGTTATTTTTTCCTTTACTCTGTGTTCTGATGCAATTTGACCTTCCAAGGATAAGAAAGAAGCCCGGTTACCCTTGAAGTAATCTACATGTAGCAATAAGTCAGATAAGAATCCTGTAATATCTTTTTTGCTCCCTTGTGCTACTTTTTGACACCTCTTAGCAGCAGCTTTCAGGGAGAACRGATGTATTAAGTGTGAATTTTCATGAACAGACTGCTTTAGTATACCTGCGGTTCTTATATTTTTGATATTGGGTCATTAAAATCTATTTATGTACTTGCAATGCACGTGATTTGTACAGAGGTTCAGTGAACCATAATCAGGGTTTGATAAGTGTTATTCTGTAACCAAAACAAACAAAAAAAATCCAAGCTTCATACTGTATTGAGTTAAAAATGCTGGTACAGTTTTATAATGAGAGACTATTAAAACTTCGATGCCTTCTTGTTTCTCATAGAGGAYACTGTTTTTGTATTGAAAACAAAATTTTTAAGTTAATCTAATCAACTCTGCTGTTGTCTGTGCTTTGGAACACCAGTGTTAGAAGTGTTCAGGCTTCAGGACCTCAGGCTGGAGGAAACTGAGGATGCCTTTGAGCTTAATGCAACTCTGAGGGAGAAACTGTAGTCCTGGAGAAAAGCTGAAGACCGCACCGTACGTATGGACTATGAACAAAATGAGGTTGCTTGGAAAGAGTTCATAAGCAGATAGTCGAGCAAACAACACTAAACGAGTGCGAGTAGGAGGACGTCACTGTTGGGTGTGTTTATACCACATATGTAACTAGGTTGGGGTGGCTCTTCGTGTTACCACAGATAACCAATACCGCCTGGGCAAACTAGCTTTAACTGGGTTTCTTCTTAGAGGTAACCAAAGGAACAGTTGACTCTTTAACACTTACCGTGGTTTAACTCATTTTAGATAATGATCACTAACAAATAAATTTGACTAAAATGTTTGGTATTTTTTCTTTTTAAAAAAAAAAAACACTTAACACTTTTTTGGTGGATGTTTCTCTGGTTTGGTTTGTTTCTGCAGCTCTCTTGGATTCTGTGTGTTGATCTGTTAAGGGCGGGTGATGCCTGCTAACAGTTCATTTCCACGCAGTGTTTAATAGCAGAGTTTGTATTTGGAAGGCAGCAACTCGTAGGTGTTTGAAACCGTCTCGGCTGTGGKAAGGTGTGCAGGACATCCCTCAGGGAAACAGAGGTGGCCCTGTTTAGAGGGGCGTGCATGTGGGAGCTGGCCCCATTTGAGTCCCCAGCAGATCGCGCCTGTGGAGGAGCGAGCTGGCTGAAGCAGCCGCCCGGGGCCGCCCTCGCTCCGTGCCGGCTGCGCCTCCCGGCAGGGCTCCGGGACCGGCCG